>NW_011888801.1:10590978-10598590 GCF_000151845.1 Pteropus vampyrus
TATTATACACATATGATATGAATGTAAATATAGCAAGCCCTAAATATTTCATATGCAAATATTTATAAATAATAAGAATGATTTGAAGTTTTGTGATATATAAATTCTATAGTCAAAAAATAAATTGTATTTCTATACACCAGCAACAAATAATAGAAAATGTCATTATTTTAAAAGAATTTAGCAAAAGCAACCAAAAATGTAATGGACCAAAGAATACAATGAACAAAAAATACACAAGACCTCTATTGATAAAATTATAAAATTTTATTATTTTAAATAACATTTAAATTGGTGGAGAGATACACTGTATTCAAATTTCTCATAGATTCTATTTGATTTGAATAATAATCCTAACAGAGTTTTTCTTGGAATCTAAAAAATTGATTGTTAAATTTATTAAGAGAACATAGTCAAGTAGAAACAAAACATACTTTAGGAGGAAGAAAAAGTTGGTGATAGATGCCTAGAGTGGATATCATGACTTGTGATAAATCTGTAAGGATTATTAGTCAAGAGATAGACAACTAAAACAGTAGAACATGACTTGGAGTCCAGAAATGGAAAATCATGAAATGTGTTGGAACCAGCATTACAGACTTTTATAAAAGAAAACTAAACAATAGTATTGGGATAGGTAATTATACATATGAAAAATTAAATTAAATTAATATCATATAGTTCACAAAAATATAAGTAAATACCTTAATCAGAAAGGAAATACTTAAAAAATTTCTAGTGAGAAATACAAGAAAATATCTATATGACTTTGAAATAGAGGATTTCTTAATCAAGACACAAAAAGTATAAACTGTAAACTTGATTAGCTTGACTACAGTAAAATGAGACCTGCTCATCATACCATAAAGAGGGTAAACATTATAAATTGATAGAAATTATTTTCTGTTGAAAGAACTGACAAACTGTTGATATCCAGCATGTGCGAAGAACTCTGTAAACTCTATAAGAATTAGACAAAGAAATACACAGAGTAAAACAATGAACAAGAGATACAAACAGTACAGAAGAGGAAATTAAAACAGCAAATAACATATGAAAATATAACCAAGCTCATTAATATCAAGGAAATACATATTAAATACAAGATAACAATTTATATCTCTCTGAATTGCAAAACAATATCAAATTGGTAAGAATGTAGAGCAATGCTAATTCTTATAAACTGTTGGAGGAAAGTTGATTTGGTAAAATCAGTTTGTCATTACCTAGTGAAGCTGAAGATGAATGTTTCTCCGTGCCCTGGCCATTCTCTAAAGCACAGGGACACTCTTATGCATGTATAAGAGGAACCATGAACAAGAATGTTACACAGCTGTGCAATCTGTAATATCCAAAAACTTTAAACACATGTCAGTTGAGAGAAAAATAGAAAAAATAGTGTCATTATCATACAAAGAAATACTCTGATACTATAATGATTCAGCAGTGAGAAATAAATGTATCACCTAGATGAATCTCTAAAAAATGAAAAAAAGAAAAAAGTTCAGAAGAACTCATTTTGAATAATATAACTTTTGTAAATTAAAAAAAAACACTATAAAAAGAGCAAAGAAAATATTAGGATAAATGTACACGTGTTGAAATTGTATAGGAAAGGAAAGGAGTGATAAATAAAAAGGAAAGGAGTAATGTGGTTCCTTGACGTGGGAGAGAGGACATAATTTCAAATTTTCACATAGAACATTAGGAAAGTTCCATATATTAAATTGAATGGTGAATTCATAGGTATTTCAGTGCTATATTTTATATCTTACAAATATATTATTTAAATGTATCAAACATATGATAATAAAATATTTTAAATGAGTGAATCAGTCAAATATGTTTTTAGCTATTAAAAAACCCCACAAACAGCTGCTCCAAAGCTAAGAGAAAAACTTTATGTTGTCCTAATTCTTCAGGCAGCTAGAATGTATCAATTTAATGTTCTTGTCCTCACCTAGAAAATGAATCCATTAAGCATCTGTAGTCAAGGCTTTCAACAATCCATATTTAGTTAAATCCAATAGATTGTTATCTTTTTTCATCTTATCCAAACTCTCAGCTAAATTTCTCCTCCTTAATTACTTTAATTTCCTGAGACATTTTCTTATTGTGGCTTCTACGCCATACTTGCTTGGTTTTTCTATTTCCTTACCATTTCAGGAAACTTCGCTGGCTCTCTTTATCAGTCATGGAAAACAGAAAGCACATTAGGTATTTAAGCAGAGAGATCTGGTCACACAGGTGTTAGAGTGCTGAGAAAGCTAAAAGAGAACACAGTAATAGTACCTGCAGGAAGCAGTTAATATCCCAAGAGTTGGTAAACACATGGGAGTAATTTGGGTTACCAAACTCGAATCTCAGAGGAGAGTTCTTGCAGAAATGGGGCTGAAACTTTTGAGAAGTAGTGGTGATATATCAGAAGCTGGGAGGAGAGCCTGCCAGAGCTGAGCTCAGACTCAGGGGACTAAGTATTACTGGTTTCCACTGATACCTCAGAGAGGATCACCACTTCTGGAGACTAGAATTATCTGCTGCTCTCTGGAACCATAAGGGTTGCAGTTGAGGGAACACTAACAGAAATAGCAAGCATACAGGAAACAGGGAGAAATGAATTTGACTTTTTCTTTCAGCTAGTTTTCTTCAAGTGCTTCTTACAGGCAGAACCTAAAACAAAACTGGCTGGCCAAGAAGAAATTTTGTTTTCAGGATTCCAGCTCTAGCATCACAAAGTAGAATATCAGATGGTGGATTTGAAGGTATGAAAATATAGCTTAATGACTATCACTCCTTACCTGTCTTTAGTTTCAAGTATTGGAGAACTTCAGAGCTTAGTCTTTGGCCCATTTCTTTTCCTCATTTGACAACTCCCATTGGATGCTCAAACACCAATTGCAAACTCAATACTTGCAAAATAAAATTCTTGCTGTTGCAAACTTGTTCCCTATCAGTCTTCCTCTTCCCAGTTAATATCCCCACCATATAGTTGTTCAAGCAAGAAAACCAGACATCATTTTGCTTTCTTCCTTCCTCCCACATCCAATCTCTCAAAATTATTGAAATTTAACCTCAAATATGCTTAGACCCCTCACTTTCACCCAACATGCATGGCCATAACTGTGGCCATAACACAAATTGCTTTTCACATGGACCCCAACGGTAGCTTTTCAATGGCTAACCGTCCTTAGGTTTTTTATCCATTCTAACTCACTCCTCACACTGTAGCCTAAGTGATCTTTAAAAAATATAAATTATATTATGTCACCTCCCCCTTATAATTCTTCAAGGATTTCCATTAACAGATCCCAAAAGGCCTCCAGGAGCCTGCATGACATGGACTCTATTTTTCCATCCTCATCTCATGCTATTCTCTTTCTAGCTTGCTGATTTCTAGCCACACTGGCCTAGGATGCTCTGCCAGTGGTACAATGCATGGCTGGCTCTGATTGTCTTTCAGATCTTAGCTTAAACATCACTTTTACACAGAGTTCTTTCTTTATTGTCTGCGTAAAGCACCCACCTTGCCTTCCAGTCACTCTCTGAATTTCTGTTTATTGCCTTCATATTAATACTTGCATTAGAACTTTTTTGACTAATTTAATAGCTAAACTCTAACATCAGTGGGAGGTGACTTTGTCTTTAAACCACTGTCTCCAAGATCTATAACAGTGCCTAGCACATAGTAGGTGTTTAATAAATATATGTTGAATTAACGAAAGCTATGAGCACAGTTTAGCTTGCATCTCCATGCTCATTGTTCAAGAAGAATTCAGTAAAAAGTAGACCAATGTGATGAGAATCTCATGACATATAACAACATGTTCAATTGCTTAAAGATGAACTAAAGGTGGCATGAAATCTCGCTTATGCCTATATAGTAACTTAGAAAGGTTATTCTGTGATTAGTCCATCCAAGAACATCATTGCCATTCTTTCAGCTACCCACCCATTTACACCTTCAAACTGCTGACCACCTTCTCTAACCAGAATTGCTGATGAGAACCAGCTGATTGGAGCTAAGTTGCCTCCCTGCCTGTAGACAGAACGTATGGTCTCCGCTTGATCAAAAAAGGCTACCCAGACCCTACCATTCATGGTCACTTTTGACATATATTATATCCATTCTTTTCCAAAGGTGGCTGACCACATGGTTCAGCAGAAAAACCTTGGAATTCAACAGATTTGGATTTAAATCAAGTTTTCCCTACTCACTCTCTTGGCACCTCTGAGTTCCAGTTTCCTCATTTGTAATGTGCCAGTAGTAATATTTATATCATGTTTGTGAAGATTAAAAGAAAGAAAATGTGCAAAGTATCTAAAAGAGAATCTGGCACAAAATAGAAATGAAGTTGCTAGGAATTATGTAAAATTAATCTCACAGTGTTTAGAGTCTAGGAATACTCTGTCAATACTAGCACACTTCCTTTGCTTCTCTTTGTATTCACTGGCAAGGAAAAGTTCTCTCTCCCTGTGCTGACTTTCTTATATTTGCTCCCCACGATCCTCTCTTTGCCCTTATCCATCTTACTCTTGACTAGAGAGGCTGTATGGGCCACACTACTGGGCCCCTTGTCCTCTGCTTGGGACCAACATGGAGCACAGACGGGGGTGCTCCCTCCCTCAAAGGCTGCCAATGGGCCCTCTGAATGGCCTCTTTTCTGTCTCCCTGTCATTATAATGGCTCCTCCCTTTGCTGCTTCTGGCCTAAAGGGAGTAACTCCACTCACTCAAGATACTGTGTTCCCTTTAGTTATTTCCCTAGATCCTGCATACACCCTTGTCAACAGTCCTTTTATTCAATATTTTATGGATTATTCTGATTTGGACATGCCGTCTATTTCTGCCAGAATTGGGCCAACTCAATCTCTCTAAATAGCCAATAGTGTGGTTTCAGACCTAATTGCACACTCTGGTCTGAACACATACACACACACACACACACACACACACACACACACACACACACACACACACACAGCATATGCTTATTTTTGCCATTTCCCCTCGAGGAAACCACTGAGTCCTCTACTGCCTCACTCTGGATGTACACCCTTGTAGCCACCAGTCAACTTGACTGTGGTTCATAAGGCTCTCTGCCGTTGACACTCCCATGTAGGGTTGTGACTTTACTTTTCAGTTATGTCTTCAATTTGCCATTTGACACAAGGTCCTAATCTGAGCAGGTACTTTCAGCTTCCTTGATCTGGGGATAACACCTATGCTGTGGGTCTCTGACACATGAGAAATAAGACATCAGCCATTTCCTGAGCTGTCACATTCTCCCTGGCTATATTTTCTTTTTTTGTGTGCTCCTCTGTCAGGATGGGGAACAGGGCTTTGTTCACTTGCTGGCTGCTTACATGATTGCCAGGTCAGCAGAGCCATTGGGGCTGACTGGGTGCAGCAGTGAGTAAATGGTAAAGAGGCTAGCATGGTGGGGCTCAGCCTGGCTTTCTTGAATAGATGATGGTATCTAATTAGGCTGGATATTCGGTGGTAAGATTTACAAGATGTTATTATTTAATAAATCCTGCAACTTATCCGGAGGTGGCTCTATGCTTCAGCTAAAAGCATTATTCATAGTTACTTACAGATCCAAAATTGATTTTTTTTTAACATTTGAAAAAAATGTTAAAAAAGCTCTTGAAATATTTTGTTTATTACTACCTAGACATAATTCTAATCTCTAAAACAGAATAAAAGAACATCACCTGCATTCCCTGGCTTGACCCTCTGTGTGGTTTTCCCTTAACTCTCATCTAAACTCTATACATGTCTTTCTAAACTCTATAAGTTACAGCCATACATAGCTTCTCTCCATTCCCATAGAATGGGTACAGAAGGAGTAGTGTGAGTTATTACTTTGTTTTTAAAGCTGTCTTTGATAGGAATGCTGCACTGGTAAATCAGAGAAATATAGTAGACAAATGGGACCATTTGATATGGTCTTTATAGACAATTGGAGAACTAAAACCAGGCAAAAACAATGGTTAGTTGCATTGGTGAGCTAATGGTATCTGAAGGCTATTCATTAAATAATATACATCAATGTGGGGAAAAGCCTCTGAGAAACTGGCCCAGGCTTCTTCTCTATCTCCTGTCCTGTTCAAGATTTTGTCACGAAGTTGAAAAGAGATCTAACAGATTTATAAATATTACCTATGATATAAAACTATGAAGGATAGAAAATAGTTGGATGACAAAAATAAGACATAGATGTCCTCAATTGTCAGTAATAATAGACTGAAACTTGCAAGAGAAAATACTTTCAATATATCAATTGCAGGCACACAAACTCACAGCTACGTGCACACAGAGACAGCTTCTAACAAGGTAGAATCTGATGGGAATTTCCACTAACTCCAAAGCAAAAACTATTTTGAAAAATTTGTACCCAAGTTTGGCCTCAGGATGTGACTGCTTAGTAAAAAGATAAAAAGATTCTTTATACTGCCTCCACTATCTGCCTCCTCACTCTTATCCTGAGTTTGACAAAACTTGAAAACATCTTAGCAGTCACTGTTAATTTCCTGTAGGAGCCTGACTCCATGTAGTCTTAGAGTCAAAAATTATTGCCTCCTTCTTACAATTTTCTATATCAGGGACCATAAACCCAAATGTCTGCAGGGTCCAAGCAGGCAATATGCTGAGTGAAGTTAGGTGGTTTGGAAGGTAGATACTTTCATGAGCTAAGGGTGCTGAAGAATTAATAATTCTTGTCTAAGTCTGTCAACTACAACTCATTTCCAATTATCATCATATCTGAATATTGGCATGCTGTTATCAGAGAAACTCTTTTTTAGTTTAAGTTAAATCACTTTATTATTAAATGTTAACAATATATTAGGTTTTCTTTTGTTCTTTTTTTTTTTCTTTTTTATTGTGGTAAAACATACATTACATAAAATTTACCATTTTAACTATTTTCAAATGTACAGTTCAGTGACATTAAGTACATACACATTGTTGTTCAATCATCACCATCATCTATCTCCAAAACTTTTTCATTCTCTAAATGAAACTCTACCTGGCAAACAGTAACTCCTCCTTTAACCCTTCCCTCTAGCCCTTGGCAGCCACTATTCTACTTTCTGTCTCTATAAATTTAACTGCTCTAGGAGCCTCCTATAAGTGGAACTATACAATATTTATCCTTTTGTATCTGATTTCACTTAATGCAATGTCTTCAATCATCCTTCCTGTAGCGTGTGTCAGAATTTTATTTCTGTTTAACATAATTTTTACTTTAATTGTGGTAAAATACACATAACATAAAACTTACCATCTTAACCATTTTAGGTGTACAGTTTAGTAGTGTTAAGTGTATTCACATTGTTGTACAACCAATCTCCAGAACTTCTTATCTTGCAGAATCAAAACTCTACACCCATTAAATAACAACTTCCCGTTTCTCCTCCCCGTAATCCCTGGCAACCACCATTCTACTTTCTATTTCAATGATTTTTACTACTCTAGATTTCTCATATAAGTGAAAGCATACAGTGTTTGTCTTTTTGTGACTGGCTTATTTTACTTAATATTATGTCTTCAAAGTTCATCAATGTTGTAAATTATGTCAGAATTTTCTTCCTTTTTAAGGCTTAATAAT
>NW_011888801.1:10598990-10641477 GCF_000151845.1 Pteropus vampyrus
GACTGGCTACACCATTGTACATTTCCACCAAGAGTGCACGAAGGCTACAATTTATTCACATTCTCACTAACATTTGTTATTTTATGGATTTTTAAAAATAATAGTCATCCTAATAATAGTGTGAGGTGTTATATAATTACAGTTTGATTTGCATTTCCTTAATGATTGGTGATGTTCAATGTCTTTTCATTCATAATGTGTATATCTTTGAAGAAATGGCTAATCAAGTCTTTTGGCCATTTTTAATTGAGTTGTTTGTTTTTAGTTATTAAGTTTAAGACTTATTTATATATTCTGGACATTAGTCAATAATCAGATATAGAATTTCCAAATAGTTCTCCCATTCCATGGGTTGCCTTTTTAAACTGTAGATAGTGTCTTTTGATGCACAGTAGTTTTTAATTTTGACAAAGTTCAATTAATCTACTTTTTATTGCTTGTGTTTTAGGTGTCATATATGAGAAATTATTGGCAACTTTAATGTCAGGAAGCTTTCCTCTTATATTTTCTTCTAAAAGTTTTATAGTCTTATATGCTTTGGTCTTTAATTTTGAGTTAATTTTTATATATAATGTAAGGTAAGAATCCAACTTTATTCTTGTCCATGCAGATATCCAGTTTTCTCATCACCATTTGTTGAAAGGGCTGTTTTTTCCCATTAAGTGGTTTTGACACTCTTGTTGAGAATAATTTGACCATATATATGAAGGTTTGTTTATAGCCTCTCTATTTTATTTTAAAAGTTTATGTGTCTGTCTTTATGTCACTACCACACTGATTTGATTACTGTGCGGTTGCAGTAAGTTTTGGATTCAGGAAGTTTGAGAATTCCTTAGTGACTCAGTGAAAGCAAACTCTAAATGACAATTATGTAGAAAACAGTGATAGGGATGTCTGCCATAACACATTACATCCTGGAAGGTGGAGAGCCATGCATGTTGTTATTTAGATTTCTGAAAAATAGAAGAAATCTATTTAATAAAACAAAATCATAATAGATGAGTGAATCTTGGCAAATGAGAGCTAAATAATTGAACTAAGGCTATATTCATTAAACTGGCCCCTAAGTTGTAGTTTAGAGAGACAGGTTTTCCATCTCTTAAGTGAGAAGAAAACAGAGCAAAGGCTATCCTCATATTCTGTCTATTGGTGTACACCAAAACTGCATAGGGAGGTCAGAAAATGGAGAGTAATCAGTCAGATAATTAATTCTCTAAAAAAGCAAATGTAATAGAAGATATAGTAGACATAGTAGAAAGAAAAGAAGTGGAAAAAAAGTTTCCTGAGGAAGAAAACAAAACAAAATTATATTGAAAAGAATCAAGTTCTTTTAAAAAGTCAGTGAAAAAATGCCCATAAATAGACATTCTATAGAAGAAAAAATATATAGGCACATTATTAAAGGAAAACAATTCTATTAGTATCTAGCCAAAAAATAACAGTAGGTTTCCACAGGTAAACAAGGGTCAGGCTACCATGATTTTCTTCTATGTCAATAAAAGTCAGAAAGCAATGGAACAATATTTTTTCTATGAAAATTGAGGTATGAAGAGTTTTTACCCGAGAATTTTAAACCAAATCAAGTTCTCTATCAAGAAAATAGTGAAAAGACATTTTTAGATATGAAAATTAATTTTTTAATAAAAAAACTTCTTAATACAAATAATTTCATAAAAAATCCTTGAAGACTCACTTCAGCCAACTTAAAGATGAAGTAAAATTAATAACTAAAAATGGAGAAGTCATAGAATAAAAGTACTGGAGGAATATCTGACTTGGATCAAAACCAACTGGCTACCAACAAGAATCATCACACAGCCATCGGAGAAATAGGAATTGAGGGAAATAAACTCAGTGCCTTCTGAAGAACTCTTTCAAAATTCTCTAGTGAAACAATGATATGCTGTTTTGTACCATGCTTTTTTGAGAAGCTTGTGTTCATGCTTACATGACTATGGAAAGAACCAGAGAGTGATATGGCAG
Organism: Pteropus vampyrus; assembly: GCF_000151845.1. Taxonomy (NCBI): domain Eukaryota; kingdom Metazoa; phylum Chordata; class Mammalia; order Chiroptera; family Pteropodidae; genus Pteropus; species Pteropus vampyrus. The sequence continues at coordinate 10,600,974 of NW_011888801.1, forward strand.
AATGATGACTAGAAATGACTTTCTTATTTGTGTCATAAGTATACTACTTATCTCAAAGTATTTCAAGGAAAAAAAATATACAGAGAAAAATAGTGTCTCGAGTATCTCTCACACAATATGCTAAAAGAGGTTGAATGTTAATCAAATTAAAAAAGTAAGTAAATATTTTTATATCGTTAAACATTGGCAATAGCCAATTGTTCAAGTACAGAACATGAGAGAACTTGGTTGTCAGCTCTTCATGGGAAACAACTTGAAGCTAATCACAGCTTATTACAGGTTAAAAATTTGAAGGGGCTGCTTAATAACTGATTTGATTCCAAGCAGAAAAATAAAATAAAGAATATTGAAATACAGAGGGAATGGTCTAAATTTTTTTCTGAGATGGTAAGATTACATCTGAATCTAGGGTTTTGGAGCCAGCAGTACCAGGTTTGAAGTGGGTCTAACAGCAAAATGGTGAAGTTTGGCTACACGCTTGCTAGGGGGCCTAGAACCAGGTGGGTTTGGGTATTTGCTGTATGGCCAAGACTCTTGGTGAAAGGGAATGAGCAAGTAATTTCTAATTTGAAGAATAGAGAGATTCAGGGATTGGGAAATGGGTGGGCCATTATAGGAGTTAGTGGTTTTGGTTTCAAACTGAAAATTAGATAATTGAGGAAGATATGTTAAAGACAAATTTTCTTTAAATTTCCATATCATCACCCATTTCTGATGACATATTCATTCTGCAGAGCAAAGACACCATCTTTCCAAAGGACTGACCATGTGCTGCACCTCTGGATGTGCCTATCAAACTCTTCACACTGGTTTGCATTCAGGCTTGATTCAGGTCCAAGGAAATATTAGAATCTGATCTGGAAAAGCTACTCTACCTTCAGTGCTGTTGAAACTTCTGTGATACTTTTGGCCTGGTGATGAAAGAATAAAATTTGATTTTGACACACAGATCTTGAACTGTTACATACCAAGGTGTAGAAATTTCTAATTCTCTAGTCTGTTGGTTGAACACTTCCTGGGTCATCTGTGGCTGCTCCAAGGAAGCTTGTTCTGTCTCTACTGGGCAGTCTGCACATTTGGATTATTCCAGTAGACTACAATTCTTGCTTTAGAGATGATTCAAGGAATTCTGGGGCAAGAAAAGGTTCTTCCCATCCATCTTTTTAAGCCAAATGCAGATAATTCTTTGTGATCTGATTTTGAGATTATCTATGCTCTTGACCCCTTCATGTATGGTCAAAATTGGGTGAAGTAAATAAGGTATGCATTTAATTTGAGTTGAATATAACACTTGAACGAGTTAGCAGGTCATGTGTATGCTAAGTAAGGTTCAACAGGTCTTGTTTGGGAAGAACTCAATCAGAGAACAGTGAGATAATATCAGTTTTGCTTCTAAGAGGTGCTGGGTGCTTTATGCAAAGTAGGTCATTTATCAATATATTCTTAAAACAGTCTATTGCAGGACATATCAGTGAGGTTTAAAACATTTGTATGCAGATATATGGCTAGAGTCTGAATTTGAACCCAGCTCAGAGATAGCACTTTGCTCCAGAGGCCATATACTACAGAGAAAAAACAATTGTTTTATTAGCTAGGATCTTCAGCTCAGGCCTAACTTTAGCCTAGAAGCTGCTGCCTTCATTAACCTTTCCTTCTCCACCTCATGCTTTCTATCCCAACCTCTCTACCCTTGATTAGGGAACTACCTGTAGGAAGGACTTGAATAGGGCCATGCTAGGGGGATGTAATCATTTTGATTTTGTTGCTTCTCCCCAAGCCTGTGGCTTAGAGCTGTTTTCCATTCATCAAGGTAATGATAGCCCTTCTGAATTAAACATGATTTTCCTTCTTAGAAAAAAAGCTCAAAGGAAACATCAGAGTTAATTAGAGAAAGTGATATTGTAGCTACTGACAGAAAGAAGCCCATCAAAGGCAACGTTAAGGGGGATCCCAAATCATCAAAGCAGAGCCATTCAGTTGCAAATTGCTTTCTATTTCAGCTTTGTAGGGCAGAGGGTGTTCTGGGATCTTGCTGGTCTGTAAACACAAGACTCTCTACCAATGGTGTCTAAAAAAAAGACCAGATACCCTTAGAAAAAAGGAGCTTGAAATTAAGACGGCTCCTCTGTGTGATTTTTGAAGTCCACAGGGTTTAACTGAGGGTTCTTTCATGGTATGAGGTCTTTGTCCAAATGGTGACAAATAGGACATTTATTCTCTGAAGTGGTCAGAAGTCATTTGTTTCTTGGGCTTCCAATTCAACCAACATGCTGTGTGCAAGCTACTGTGCTAGCTACTGGCTGCCTTTGTCCACTTCAGACACTTTGGCAAGGCCTATTTTTGATACCCAAAGTGTTTTACAAAATTGACATCCTTAAGTTTTTTTTTTTTTTAATTAGTGGAGTTTTTTTGCATCACACAAAAGAAATAACATTCTGCTCCTGCTTCAGGGCCTGTGTGACACTGTATAATGTCAAGTCTCTCTTAACATTCTTAGGGTTGGCTTTTTTTTTTCTCCAGTTTCCTGGTACTCCCTTTCCTTTTCTCAACTGCTGAAACTCTGACAGGAGCAGCCTGTATTTCTTCCTTTCCAATGTAATACTTGTACAGGTAGTATCATACACTCTGGAGTTTTACTCTCCACCTAGTTTTATTGATATATAATTGACATATAACATTATATTAGTTTAAGATGTAAATTATAATGACTTGACATATTTATATACTGGGAAATGAAACCACAACAAGCTTAGTTAACATCTATCACCTCACATACTTAAAAAATTTTGTCCTTGTGATGAGAACTTTTAAGATCTACTCTCTTAGCATCTTTCAAATATATAATATAGTATTGTTGACTATAGTCACCATGCTATACATTACATCTCCAGAACTTATTTATTCTGTAACTGGACATTTATATCTTTTGATCACCTTCACCCATTTCCCCCATACACCCTATCTCTGACAATCACTAATTTGTTCTCTGTATCTGTGAGTTCAGATTTTGTGGATTCCACATATAAGTGAGATCACATAGTATTTTTCTTTTTGAGTTATTTTACTTAGCATAATGCCTTCAAAGTTTATGCATGTTGGCACAAATGGCAGGATTTCCTTCTTATTTTATGGCTGAAAAGTATTCATATACATATCTCATATTTTCTTAATCCATTCCTTCATCGATGGATATTAGATTGCTCCATATCTTGACTATTATAAATAATGCTGAAATAAACATGGGGGTGCAGGTATTGCTTTAAGATAGTAATTTCATTTTTCTTGGTTATATATTGGTCTCTACTTCTGTTGCTCTTCTGACACCACTCCTATTCAGATAACTCATTGTTACTTACCACTAAGATTTTTTTTTAAGTCTATCTCATTTTGGGTTCTCAGCAGCAGGTATCTGTGACCACATACTTCCTGATCTCTTAATTTGAAGGCCCAGTGCCCAGTATTCCTTTACCTTTCCTACTAGTCAAATGTTCTCAAATTGTCTTTAGCTATCCTTTTCTGTTCTCTTTTTCTTTAACTGCTTTTATTTTTATTTTACAAACTTTTGTTTGAATCATAATCAAAATAAGGTACACACATCATAATTATTTGCTATGTCTTTTAGAAGTTTTTAAATTTAGAGACTGGCAAACTTTTTCTGTAAAAGGCTGGGTAGTAAATATTTTAGTCTTTGGGGACTTATGCTCTCTGTCACAACTACTCGATTCTTGCATTGTAGCACAAAGATAGTCATACACAATTCATAAATGAATGGAAATGACTGTGTTCTAATAAAGTGTTATTTATAAAAATAGTGTGTTGGCCAGATTTGGCTTATAGATCACAGCTTGCTGAACCCTGTTTTAATCTATAGGTGCTCCCTTTCTCCTGTTTCCCCTATTCAGTTTATTTGTTGAAAAAGTACATAATTTTTTCTATAGAACAAATTTGAATTTGCTGATTGCATGTTTCTCTGTCCTTTGTATTTCTTGTAAATTTGTAATTAGACCTAGAGGCTTGTTCAGACTCAGTTTTAATTTATTTATTTTTTGACAAGACTAATTCAAAGGTCGTAATGTGTATGTTTGTCAGTTGACACATAATGCGAAGTTGATTCTCTTTTTATAATGTTAACAGATATTGATGATCATTGCCTAGATCTATCACTTCATTAGGGCTTTGCGAAATGATGCTTTTATGATTACATTATTCCTTCTTCATTTACCAGCTGAAACATTTCATAAAGAGAAATTGTCCCTCATCAGCTATTTGCTTATCCAGAGATACATATTGTATAGAAAAGGTAGAATAAGTGTTTGATTTTTTTCTTTATTTACCAGTTATTAAAATAATAATTTGATAACTGACCTCCAAAGTTGATCAATGAGGGAATTTTTTTCTATAGGATAATTTTGAACTAATGGATTTAAGAATATTTAAAGTGTTACCATCCATTGTATTAATATCCTCTTGATGCCCTAATTTGGCCTGTGGGAATTCTTCAAAGTGACTCCTTAATCCTTTGGGCAAGTCTTCAATGAGTTTTAAGATATTATTTTGTTTTAGGTATGAAGAGATGTTCTTGCTCTGGACCTGGAATCAGTAAGTCCTGGTTCCTTTTAGTGGGAAGTGGTATTTAGAGACCACAGTTTGGGAACAAAGGGTGATCATTACTTTTGGGTCGATCTTTATTACTTAGCTTTTTTTTTTCTTTTTTGTAAACAAAGCTAAAAAATATTTTAAAGTTAAAATTATCCTGGGCTCATCTTGATACTTCCATTCAAATTTATTACCATAGGATTTTCTACAACTCTGTTTATTTTGCATCCATTCATTTTTTTTTTTTTTTAAGTAGCCAACAATACTTTCTTTTTGTGTTATCTCATTATAGTGGTATGCTACCATAGATTTGTGTTCCTTTGTTTTATTCTTCTTTTTACTTTTAGAATGTTTAAATTTTAATTCTGTTTTATAATTATGTAAAATTTTTACAGAATTCCAGAGTCAAGACTACAGATCTGAGAAGTATAGTTTCTCTCTTTCACCCTTGTACTTCTGTGTCTTCACTCAATCTACAGGTCATCACTGATGTTTTGTTTATCCTTCCATTTAAAAAATAAAAGCCAATTGTTATATATCTTCATTGCACCTCTTGCTTAGATGAATAATGGCCTATTTTTTTGACATTGCCTTTTTCAGACAATGATATATCCTGGAGATCATTCCATAGCAGTATATGAAAATATTCCCAATTCTTTTATCTGGCTACATGGAATTTCACTATGTGGATGTACCATTGTTTATTCAATCACTATCTTGTTAATGAGCATTTGGGTATTTTCCAATCTTTTGTTGGTAAGATATCTCTTCAGCTAACTTATGCAGTTATCTTTTTTTTTCCTATCATAACATCTAGATAGATTCTTAGAAGTTGGATTGACAATTAAAAAGGTAAAAGCACATGAAATTTTTCTAGACATTTCCAAATTACCCTTCACATTGGTCATTATCATTTGGTATTCCTACCAACAATTTATAAAAATGTCCACTTCCCCATATAGTTATCAAACATTTGGGAATAGTGTCAATCTGATTGAAAAATACTATATGTGTAGTTGTAATTTTCAATTCTCTTATTATAGGTACAATTTGATGGTATTTTTTGCTAATGCATTGAATTTATAAATTACCTTAAGGGAGATCTCGGTGATATTAATTGCTTCTACCTAAGAATGTGGCATGTTTTTTCAGTTGTTCATGGCTGATACTTTAGATTTTTTCTTTTTGTCTTTAGATTCTTTTTGGACATCTTACTTTTCCACTTTACCTTCCTGTATTTGATGACTTGAGGATATTTTTGAAGCATACTTATTTCCTCTAAAGTGGAGACATTAAATCTATGTTACAAAAAATCTAGTTTGTTTCCTCCTTTAGTGCCACACCCAAAGATGCACTTGTTCTACTTTTTTATTTGGTAGGATATTTATTTCACATCTGTTTTTCAAAGTGATATTAATTATATCTTTATTGGCCGTGTGCACATGAGGCTCTTATGTTCTGTTGTTCAGGGTACTATTACTGAAAATATGGGATTGTCAGTCAGATGTGCTTTATCATTTTCTGTTCAATCATCTACATGCAGCGGGCATAAATTCATTAGTCATGGGAAATGTTTGTAGAGTTAGATTATTTCTAGAGTGTCTTAGTTGGTAGAACTCCACTTTCAGCTGCCAATTATGATTAAGAAAACTAAAATCAGAAAGGCTGAACTTGGAAAAACTGTCTCAAAATGACAGGTGTCAGTCATTCCTTCCCAAATTTTATGTAATCCTCTAAAACTGGTAGTGGCACAGAAAAAGAAATATAGCAAACAGAGAAATTCTTTTCCTGTAAATCAGAACACTTAACGTTCCCTGCCTCTAGTTCACCTAGCTCTCTGAGGTGAAATTGGAACTTTAAGTGGAACCTTAAAACGGAACAATCTCCAGGATTATTGATTTTCTTCGGTAAGTTTTTTAACTACTCAGGCATGTTTTTGTTTTCTAACATAGAGTCTAATTCAATGTGCTTTATGTTAAGTTATTTCAAGTGTTGAACACAGAAGTTGGAAAGTAATCCAGTCAGGTGTGGCTACAAGAAGTTAACAATGTAAATATCCAATAGACAATATTTATTTATTTAATGCCACAAAGCATGAAAATTTACTTTCGCTAATATGTAAAATAAAATCGATGTACTACAAAGAAATAAATTCCAGAACCAAGAAAAGTTTAAATCAAAACACAAGGTCAAAGTTGCTGGGGGCCAGGAAAATCCAGAAATAGAGACTAGAGAATCTTAGATATTCATTACTGATGAACTCTATTCCTTTCTAGATTCCTAGCGTCCTAGCTAAAAAGAGAAAAGTAGTAATCAATTTCATTTTCTATGCTTGAGATATTGACTTGAGACTTGCAGTGTCTTTATCAAAATCTGTACAGACGGGACATTAACTATATATCTATCAACAATTACTTTAAATATAAATGGATTAAATCCTCCAATCAAAAGATAAGGTGACTGAATGGATAAGAAAACAAGACCCTTACATATGTGTCTGCAAAAGACTTCACATCAAAAGACACATACAGACTGAAAGTAAAAGGCTAGAAAAAGATATGTCATGAAAATGAAAACAAACAAACAAACAAAAGCCAGGGTAGCAACACTTACACAACATAGACTTTATAGCAAAAGCTGTAACAAGAAACAAAGAAGGGCCCAGTAATCTCACTTCTGGATATTTATCTAAAACACTACTTTGAAGAGACATGTGAGTCCCTATGTTCATTGCAGCATTATTTACAATAGCCAAGATATGGAGTCCACCTGAGTGTTCATTGATAGTTGAATGGATAAAGAAGAAGTAGAACATATATACAATGGAATATTACTCAGCCACAAAAAAAGACTAAAATCTTGCTATCTGCAATGACATGGATGGACTTAGAAAGTATTGTACTGAATGGAGTAAGTCAGATAGAGAAAGATACGATTTTCACGTACACGTGAAATCTAAAAAACAACATAAACAAAACAGAAACAAATTCATAGATACAGAGAACATTTTAATGGTTGTCACATGGGAGGGGGTTGTGGGTGGGTAAAGGGAAGGGGTTAAGAAGTACAAATTGGCAGTTACAAAATAGTCATGGGAATATGAAATATAATATAAGAACTATAGTCAATAATATTGTAATAACTATGTATGGTGTCAGATGGGTACTAGATTTATTGAGGTGATCACTTCATAGGATATATAAATGTCTAATCACCATGTTGTACAACTGAAACTACTACAATATTGTATGCCAACTATAATTGAAAAATAAATTATTTTTAAAAATCTTAATTGAATATGCTAACAGGTCTTTATCACTCCTTGTGGTAGCACTTAATATCAGGCAAAGTTAGGCTGCTAAAGTGTAAAATATAACTCAGAAAAAGATTCTGAGACACCATGATCCATAACTCGTGGTTTAGTTAATCCTACAACCTCAATAATCATTGTGTGTGCCTTTGTAGTTGGCCTAGAAGAAAGAAGGTCTTAGTTTATCTGAAAATGATTGTTGTTAAATTATTCTGAATTATAGATTCAGAAGCTTATATAGTTGTTTTTAAAGGAAGCTATTTTTAGAATGCCAATGGAATGTCATGCTTCATTGTTTCTAGAAAATCAGCATTCTTAAAGCTTATTTTCTACTTCTTAGACATATTAGTGATCACAAACCAAAGTCCTATAGAATGCTTTTCTTTAAATATATAATTATTGGTGTCACATAGTTGAGGCCTAAAGCCTACAGTAGTAAAACCAAAAGGAATTATGAATAGAGCTGGTCTTGGAACACCAAGAAAATATTTTGTGATAGCTTCCTTATTTATGTGGCTCACAAAGCTGGGGAGGAGAGTCTGAAGAGCTGCCAGCTATTAGTCAGCATTGCTAGGTAGATCAGATTCTTCTTAAAAGTTGTGAATTGGAAAAATTTTTTTTTTCGTACAAGTCACTGTGCAGAGAATCCTGATCTCAAATTTATTGACCTCATTACTAATTAGTGAAGGTTTTATGAACAAAGTAGCAGCACATAAACATTCAGCTTATGCTATATGCTGCTTTCAAATCATAGTACTTACTGTGATTTATGAGGTGACATGAGAATAAAAAAAGGGGGCTACAGCATATGTCTCCAATGAAAGATAGCAACTGTAATCCTTTCACAGCGTGGAGCCTTTTAGTAATAAACAGAGGGGTTCAAAGGGCACCTATTATTAATGCATTTCACCAACCTTTGCTTGCTGGAAACCAGGTTACAGTCTGCATTCACATGGTACAGGTGTACTTTCCCCTCTGACACTTGGGTTCCCACAACATCCCATAGGTCAAGGGAGACCTGGGGATTGACTTCTCCAGATCTACATTGAAAATGACGCAGAAGACTGGGAGCCCTTTTCTCCAATCTTCTCTGCTGTTTGGACTACTCTATCTGCTTTTTATCTTAGAAGTAAAAACAAGAGGATTGAACATGTAAGTCAGATAAATAAGTTTTCTTTTTTTCCTTTCTTTCTCTGTCTCTGTCTGTCTCTCCCTCTCTTTCCTTTCTTTTTTTTCTTTCATTTATTTTGCTCTTCTATTTCCATAGCATCCTCTATTACTTGATTTAAACATACCTGGTTATTTGTATTACTATTCTTTTCTCAAACAAGGGAAAGAATGTTGCTTTTGAAATCAGACTGACCTGTTCAAATCTCACATCTGTCATTTAGTTATCTGAGCAATTTATATAATTTCTCTGAGCCTCACTGCATTAATTCTTTCCATCTTGTAGATCTATGCATTTGCTAGAATGGCTGAGTGGGCTCCTGCAGGCATCCCACGGAGGGGGCGGACACAAGAGCCCTAGGGCAGAATGCAAGAGATGCTTGGTGCAGGTTGAGCTGAGATGCTCTGAATTTACCCCCGTGTAACCAGTTGCTGCAGCAATGGACAGATCCAAACAGTGATCTGAGAGAAAGTGAGACAAGCCACATGGGATGTCTAACATAACCTTTAATCTACATAGCCACCCCACAATGTAGAAATTACTAGTGTTACTTCACTGATGAAGTAACTAAGGCTTGGAAAAGTAAAGAAACTGGCTCATGGTCATGCAGCTCCAAATGGCAGGGCCAGAATTTCAGTATAGGCATGTGTTAACTGTAAAGCATGTACTAGGCTTCTCTGCCATCATTCGGGGCTAAACACCTTCCATTTGTCACTCTAATTTCTCTCTCTAGTCTCCTCTGCTCCAGGAAGATGATCTATAGCAATTATATCCGTGTTCTCTTTCTCAATAGCTTCTGGTTGGGTAGTATAAAGGGTAGCACCAACAAGTGATCAGAGAAAGGAAAGAAGGGAGATCAGGTTATTTCTTTGGCTCTCTCCCTTCAAAGTTTCCTGGGATTGTTTATGTCCCCATGTGAAAGATTACAGCTCCTCCAAGGGAGTGTGTCCCCATTTTTCTATTCCTTTCAATTCTCGTGAGCGCCTCTTTTCCTTCCTACTTCAATCTTAGGGTGGCTATGTTATTAGTTACTTGTGATTTCTTTATACTCTGCCCATATCTCTTTGAATTGTCCCATTTTGAGTGTGCTATACCCTTCTGGTGAGAGCCTGATTGATACTACTGCTCCTAGATGTGGCTGGAAAATGCAAAGTCATAGCCTAGGCTGTGTCTTGTTCTGTCTGCCTTAATGTCACTTACTTACAGCAAAGAGCAATCTTTTTAGTGACTTAAGATGCCTCTTGGTATAGATCCACTCTCTGTCCCACCAGGCAGTGCTGAGAAACATCAATACACTATTGCTCAGTTTCTTCTTATGTAAATTCCATGCAAACTGCATACTATACACCCAATTTCTCCAGATACATAATAATTTAGCAATAATAGTTTAACCTTCAGCTATGCTTTGCTTTGATGTCCAGGCCCACTTCTGCCTTCTTAAGCCAGGGTGACATCTATTTTTTGAGGTGTTCTCTTTAGTTCTGGATGGATTATGTTCATTTTCCTCATGGGAGATCAGAGTACTTCCAAGTATGTGGGAGACAGAGAAGAGCTATGAATTCAATTCATCAGGTGGTCAGCCTGTTGGACTGATGCATCAACTACTTTTCTGAAGCTCAGAATATCTTCTTTTCAGTAGTTGAAACTTGGTTGGGAGGAGGAGGAGAAGAGGTGTGCCTCTGCCTCCCCTCTGTAAACTCTAGCTCTACTTTTACACCTCTCAACACCTCTAGGCATTCGACAATTTCTGCATTCATTTTGAATAATAATAATAAAAAAGACCAGCTCTGGGTTTGAGCAAACATGTTTTTATTGAAGGTTTAAAGCGTTTTTTTTATGGTTCCCCTGCCATGCCTCTGATTGTTTCCCTTTCCTTGGAACATGAATGATTGTTTATTAAACATAATAATAATAATAAAGTGGAGGTAGGGTCTCTTAGCTGGCATTAGTTCAGATTCCAATTTAATCTTTCTCCAGCCTCACTTCATTACAACTTGAGTTGCTTGCATATTTCATAACCAGCATGTGTCACAGTGAATGAAGCCAAGCTTCGGAATAACATGTCACTAAGATGATTGTTCATGGAACACACAGTACCACTGGTCTATAATTTAAAAAAAAAAAAAAAACTGACTCAAAAAAAAATAACACTAAGAAACTTGCTTCACTGCAAAGAAGCCAAGAGCTTTGAAGTAGCAAAGGCCACTTTCATGAGCCAAGGGGCCTATCTTTATGAATGTCGGGACAGTGAGTGATGTTTCCTGACCTCTTAGAAGGGTGAGTAGGGCTCTTCTGGACCACTGAAAGGCTAGCAGAGGCATGAAACTTCAATCCTTTTTCTTCTAAAAACACTGTGCTTACGATGATGGGCTCTACCTCTTATCAGTGATATGACCTCAACTCTTTCAACTATAACTTGGGAGTGATAATAACACATCTTGCAGCTGTTGTACAGATTACAAAACATGACATGCTGCGAGTGATTAGCAGAATGTCCAGCACATAGTCAGTGCTCAATGCATGGTAACTGTTTTTATTGTTGTGCAAGATTATATTCCAAATAACCTTAACAATTGCCAGAGATCATGATTGTCTTAAAGAGTTTTGGATCAAAATTGGAAGAAGAGATAAAGATGATGCTGTTTAGAATGTGAGTCTAGGTGAAGACATAGATTAAGTGGAAGGAGACATCATAACAACGGTCTTTGGTTATAGCAAGAAATTAGGATATCTTACTGTTTTGAGATTGAGGCAGCCGCCCAAAGACATGCTAGAGTTACGTAAAAAAAGATGATTGCTTCATAAAAGATAATATGTAGATGGCAACCAAGCATATGAAAAGTGCTCCATATCTATGACATTAGGGCAATGCAAAATAAAACAGTGAGATGCTACTATGCACTTCTTAGAATGGCCAAAATCCAGAACATTGAGAACAAAAGCTGATGAGGATGTGGAACAACTGGAACTCTCATTCATTGCTGTTGGGAAAGCAATATAGTACAGCCATTTTGGAAGATAGTTTCTTACAAAACTAAACATACTCTAACTATATGATCTAGAAATCATACTTCTTGGTATTGAATTGAAAATTAAAAACTTATGTTCACACAAAAAACTGTTTATAATAATTTTTATTCATAACTGCCAAAACTTGAAAGTGACCAAGACATCCTTCAGTAGGTGAATGGCTAAATAAATGTGGCACATTGAGACGATGAAATAAAATTCAGTGCAAAAAAAAAAAAAAAGCTATCAAGCTATGAAAAGAAGTGAAAAAAAACTTAAATGCATATTACTAAGTGAAAAAAAGCCAATCTGAAAAGGCTATATACTCTATGATTTCAACTATATGACATTCTGGAAAAGGTAAAACTATGGAGACAGTAAAAAGGCCAGTAGTTGCCAGGGACTATGGAAGAGGAAGGGATGAACAGGACAGTGAAACTATTCTGTATGATACTATAATAGTGGATACATGTCATTATACATTTTTCCAAACCCGTAGAATGTACAAAACCAAGAAGGAACCCTAATGGACTTTGAGTGATTACGATGTGTCAATGTGGATTCATTGGTTGTAACAAATGCATCACTCTGGTGGAAGATGTTGATAATGAAGAGGCTATTCGTGTGTAGGGGCAGGGAGGATGTGGAAAATCTCTATACCTTTCTCTCAATTTTGCTGTGAACCTAAAATTGCTGCATTAAATTAAAGTGTTATAATAAAAAAAAAATGGTGGTTGCCAGACTGCAATATATAAGACAAGGATAGGACTGAGAAAGAGACAAGAGCCTAGGGTCTGGGACTTGAGAGGCTGGGTGGAGTACATGCAGCAGGATGTGGGCCCAAGGTTTAGGGAAGTCAAAAATTTGAGAGAACAGAAATATCTAGAAAGCTTTTGAAGATTTTGCTTTTGAAGATTTTGAAGATTTTGAAGATTAGTCTTAGATGTAAACCTTCCCTTCTCTCTTCTCCAGGATAGACTCAGTTACATTCATCTAGTTTACAAATTCTTTTGTGTGAATGGGCTCTTTAGGGGTGCTCAAATTTGCTGAGTTCTACGAGTAGGTTGTTGTAGGTTAAAACTAGGAGAGTTTTATGAGACACAGAAGGCAGAGAAAGAGAAGGCACTGGTTTCTGGGTTATAGTAAGAAACACATCTCAGATGTCCTCTGAGGTTTACCTGACTCAGCCATCTAGGGGAGCATCTGCATGGGGATCTCTTGGCCTCCTGAGAGTGGGTACTCAGCCAAGCTCATATATCTTATTTGGAGGTTGGTCAAGTTAGTTCCCAGTAAAGCAAGTGTACTCCTCCCCTCATAAAACCTCTGCAAACGGTGGTAATATTTTGAAATGAGGTCATCTATAAAATTCGTATTCTTGAGAATTTTCATGGAGGCTCATGCTCTGGTTAGTTTAGAACCAAGAAACTTATTGAAGAAAAAGCTAAAATCAATTATCTGTATAATATTATGGCAGCTTTGGATCCTAGACATTCCTGTTGAAGTCAGCTAAGTACCCAGTCACTAGTAGGGGACTCACATGTGGCTGGGCCTGTGACCTAGGGGTATTAAGAAAGCCTGTGGGAGTAGAGAGTGTGTTCCAGGTTTTAGACTTGTCTCATTTTTCTGATTGCATGTGCATTAGTGAATAAACCACAATGTTACTAAATAACATAAGATTTTCTTGTATTCTGACACTCCAAGTACCTTGGGGCTAAGATAGATTCAATTGTTCTTACTAGCCACAGGTGACCTCTAGCTAGCTATGTGGCATAGTACTTGCTCCAGGATGAGCGTATTTCCTGAAATTTATCTGAGGCCTGAAAATTTTTCTTCTAGGCTAGTTGTTGCCCTGTTGTTTCTAGGGATTGACATTTTTCCAGTCAAATTCAAAGGCCTAATGTCAGGACACTCTGGTTATAGGAGCTCCTCCTTTTCTCATCCAGGGTATTACAGGGCCCGGCAGCTCAGTCGGGCTCTTAGTAGACCAGGCAAAGGGATTGTGACCTGGGGACATTTAACAGCATTGTAGAAAGCTTTGATCTCTCTCCAGAAACTTTTTCTTTCTCTTATTTCTGGGATAGTGCACTCTCTGGCTCCCTTCTGCCTCAGTAGTGCTTATTTATAGTCCCTTTGCTAGGTCTTCTTCATTCTCTTAATCCCTAAACTTTGTATACCTCAGGGATTATCCCTGCCCCATTCTCTTATTATCTGTATGTGCTCCCTGGGTGACTTTATCTAGTCCTATGAGTAAATATAATCTATATGTTGATGACTTCCAGATTTTTGCTCCTCCTCTTGGAATTCTAGACATATATTCAACTGCATAGTTCATATTTCCACTTAGACACCTCATAGTCATCTCTAACAATATATGCTCCAAACTGTACATTTGATTTTTCTCTCCTTCTTTTGCTGGTTTACACTCCCCCAGTATCCCCTAAATTAAAACATATTGTCTAAATTCACCCTCTTGCTCAGATTCATAGTGAAGTAATCCCTGACTCATCTCTTTCCTCTTACACTGCAAAATATCTCCAGGGTCTGATTTCTGTTCACCAGATCCTTTGCTACCACCTTCCCTAAGCCATCATGGCCTGTCATCTAGTCACCAGCCAAAGACTCCTAACTGGCCTTCCTGCCTTCATGTATTCTCACTGCAGCTAGATGAACCATTGTAATGTGTGAATTAGAACATGTTTGATAACTTGATAAATTATCTGGTGACTGCTTTGACCTCATCTCCTCTTTAGCAATGTTGGCCTCCTCACTGTTCCTTGAACACAAATAAGATTCTTCTGTTCTGGGGACTTTGCACTCGCTCTCCTCTCTGCCAAGACTGATATCTCAGATATTCCCATAACTCAGACCCTCACTTCATTTAAGCTTCTGCTTAAATGCACCATCTTCAGAGAGCTGTCAGAGACCACATTATCTGAAATAGCACCTCCCTTTGCTGTCTATCTTCTTATTTTTTTTGTTGATAGCAATTATTCTTATTTGTGTTTATATTAAATATTAATCTGTTTATGTCTTTACATTTTAATCTCCCTTCACTAGGTTATAAGCTTTGTCTGTTTTTCACACACTTATATTTTCAAAATGTAAAAGAATGTCAGACACAAAGTAAGCACTCCACATTTGTTGAATGAATGAAGGTACAAGTAAATTAGGAACTGAGAAAGCATGTGGGTTCCCAGTGTAAAGAACATACATTTTCAACAGAGTTGGATTCATTCAAACATTTCTAAAAGCCAATCAATCTTTTGGGAAAAGCACTCCCTTTAATACTTGGCAATATCTCTGCATTTGAAATGGATAGAATGTTGCAGTGGTGGAGGTTTGTGAACAAGCTGCAATAGATGATCCCACTTATTCCTTTTGTTTAGCTCTCAGAAAAAAATTATATAACATTTCCAGTTGCTTGCTTTGGTTGTGCAAAACTCAGATATAAGTAGGGCCTCCATCACAGATCAGCTGTAACACACATAATATACTTAATATTGTGTCTGCCACAAGATAAGTACTCAATAAAGAGTAGCTGCTCTGAAGATGATGATTTATGATGATGATGATAATGATGACGATGATGATGATGATGATGATGATGATGATGGAGAAGGAAAGGAGGTGAATGGATTATGATGTTTCCAACTGAAAGGCAGTATGGCTTGGAAAAAGATGGGATCCAAGTATTAGGAGACTGATAGTTCAAGGCTTTCCCTACTAGCTGAGATGATAGTAGGCATGGAATAAATATATATTGGATGAATGGCTTTTATAAATCAATTGGCCTTTTCCTGCAGGAAGCTTTCCACAGCTAAGCTCAGGGCCTCTAAGAAAGTCTGGTAAGTGTATATGGCTGTATCACTCTCAGCTCCTGGCTGCAGAACCACTGTAGATATTAGTAAACAGCTGTGACTGGATGATCCATGGAAGGAATGTATACTAGACTTACTCTCAGCTCATTTTCCTTCTGCAGAGGTCTGCTAGAATCAATCTCCTGGTCAGTCAAAAACCTAGGCCCTTGTTCTAAACAGAGTCAATAATTCTATAGCTCACACTCTCTCTGTGGTCCTTGCCTCTCTTTATCACCATTGGTCTCTTTCTATGCATGTGGACAACCATGTCTCTTTGTCTCCCTTTCCCTTTCTTTTTCTTTTTCTCTTTCTCCTTCCTTTCTTCCTTCCCCATTACCCTAATTTTCTCTTACTATTTTTCCCTTCCTTTTTTTTTTCCTCCCACATTCTTTCTACCTCTACATTCTTTACCTCTACTGCAAAAAAGTAGTCATGGAGAAGTCAGGGTTGGATCCTCAAGTGGCTAGTCACTGTCTGGGGCTGTTCCAGGGAGCAGGCAGACCCACAGATTCTTGGGGGAACAGCAGAGTCCTTCTCCCTCTCTCCCTCCTCCTCATTCTTACTATAAGCAGTCTGCTTCCAGGGCTTCACAACCCTGGGAAATTACATGGAGGTTAAGAGAGGAAATGACGGTTATTGATGTTTTCCACCTAGTTTTATACAAGAGGGATTGGAAAGAAACATCTAGAATTGAGTGGCCCAGAGTAATGGACATTCACAGGGAGAGACCCTAGGGAAAGAATATGGTTCTGGGCCCAGAAAATTCTGGCTCTGATCTTAGCCCTTCAATAATTATCTGCATTTTTTGACAAGCTCTTCCCCTTACTGGACCTCAGTTCCCTCATCTGAGAAATAAAGGGCTTAAATTGTTGTCCAAGGCAACTCTGCCTTCAGGTCCCCAATGACTTTCAACTGAGAAGTGAAATGACATGTTATCCATAGTACTTAACACTTTGCCCCCACCCAGTATTGATCCTAGGACAATTATGGCCTCATCTCTATGTTGATGTGGATCCAACTCAATGTATTGAGGTCCTATTTTAACGTGGACATTTGTTCTTTGACCTTTGACCAGCACATGCACATATTTTTCTTAGAAACAAATCTTCAGATTGTTCTACAAAAGGTTGTGGCATGAAAAATGTCATTCTGCAATTTTTAAGTCTGTGTTGAGGCCCTGCCCACTTATAGTCACTGTTGAGACTCCATCTGCATGCACATGGCCCAGACAGAGTAGTGAAGAGCCTCCTTTCTGTTCAGACGTTTCTGTGGCTTTTGGAGGGATTGCCCCTCTTTCACTCCTTTAATGTGGCTCTAATGAAGGATATCTATTTTAATATTCCAACCCCAACTCACACACAGCTGGGTGTGTGACACAAATAGTAGTCAATACCCTTCTCCGGGCGGGGGTGAAGAAAGGCTCTTTTGCTTTGATATGGATGTGGAACTGCCAACAGTCATACCCCCATGTAAAAATCAGTTTTGTAAAGAAGCAAGTAAAGCCAGTGCTCAAAAAGAAGCACAGACAATAAATGGGAAAAGGAATTCTGGTGGCATTTGAGTCCCTGGTTCTAAATCTAAGGCCAAAATGATTCATGTTTCTGCCTCTCTGAAGCTTGATTATTGAGTTCTTTAAATTCAGCTTGGCAAGCCATCAAGAACCCCCAATAAACCTCCCTTTTTGCTTGAATTAGTGTGATTTGGTGTCTTTTAGGTACCCTTTCATAGAGTGGGAAAGCAGCAAAGGTGGCTATATTGGTCAGAATACTCCCAAAAAGTAAGACCAAAAGGAGATTAATTCCAATAAGTGAAATTTGTTATAAGGATTTGGCTCAAGCAATTACAGAGACAGAATTCTCATGATCTGCCATCTGCAAGCAGGAGATCCAGGAAAGCTGACATATAGTTTGAAGACATGAGAGCCAGAGAACTGATGCTATAAATTCCAGACAGGTCTAAAGGCCTGAGAAGCAAGAATACTTGGACGGGAGAAGATTGATGTCCTCGTTCAACTAGTCAGGCAAAGAGAGGACCAAACTTATTCAGCTTTTGTGTTCTCATTAGGCCCTCAACAGATCTGATGATATCCACTCACACTGGAGAGGGGCATATGCTTTACTCAACCCACCAATTCTCATGTTAAATTTTTCCAGAAACACCTTCACAGACACACCTAGAAATAATGTTTAACCAGATTTCTGGGCATCCTAAGGGCCAGTCAAGTTGGCACATGAGGCTGGGCTGGTTGACTGCATAATGTGCTTGTCTGGGGAGCTTGTTTCAACTTCCTTGTTATGTCTTGGCTCAGTCACCTGCTTACCGTGTAACCACCTGTGACCTACTCACCTGCTCTGCCACCACAAGTGGTTCACTTGGCCCCTGAGCATCACCTTCAACTTGGCAGTTGAAAAAAATTGAACTAAATAGTTTCTTGGGCTATTATTCAAACATGAACATCCTGTTTGTAATTCTAGGATGAAATAAAGGCATTAGAAACTATATTCTGAAAAAGCATCCTCTCCATCACCTTTATAAACCTCTGAGTTGCAAAAGCCACCACTGCCATCCTTGTTTGCAGCTGTAATTTCTTCAATCTTGGCCTGAAACTTCTGAGCTTCTCACTCAAGATTCTGAGTCAATATCATTGATTCCACTACTGGCTCCTCCAAGTGATGTCCTCCTTGCTCCAGGAAGGTTTGAAGTGGTGTTACAGGAGAACTGAGGAGAACAGGATAGAAAGGGGGGAGGATATGTGTTCTAGCAATTGCAGAAATGACAAATTGGCATGCTCACCTCTCAGAAACATAATGGACAGTTCTTGTCTCATGTAACAATTTCATCAGTCCAGAAAACAAGTCCAGGACATTAGTTGAATGGTTGGACCTGAGAGATATCTTCCCCTTCACTTGTTCACTGAGAGCAACTACGGTGCTATTCCAAGTACAAAAGCGTAATTTATAGCTGAGACTCTGGTCCAGATGGTCCTGGGTTCCAGTACCAAAAAAAAAAAACTGTGTTCTCTGATACCTTGAGCAAATTATTAAACCTTAGTTTCTTCATCTAAAAAATGGGGATAATGATTCTTATCTCCCAGGGTTGCTGTGAAAAATTAAATAAATTAAGGTGCAGTGCCTGGTACATGGTAAACACTTAACATAAAAGCACATCAATATTTGTGCTAACCAATTGTATTTATTTAAAAGATGGATGAATCAGAGACTCTGAAATCTGGTTTTGACTTAAGTTTCAAATTCTGACTATATCTCATAGATATGACAAGGCTTCTCTTGCCACTAAACTGACCCAAAAGAGATGTATAGAGCAAAGGCAAACAAACAAGCCCAAACTACCCCTGTGTTTTAGTCTCACTTGTGTATTTTTGAAGCACTTTTATATAGATCTCCTTTATAGCTTTAAAGCAGGCCATTGTATTGTTTTGAAGGATCTTTCTAGTATTATACCCAACCTTCAAAAAAACAGGTATTTTGATACTTACCTACACAGTTTTGGGGGAGACAAATTTCTCCACATTTTTAAATAAATATTTTAAATAATTGTTGTTGAAAATTGCTCACAACATCCAAAGGAATATGTTCATGGCACTCATTCTCTATGGTATCTGACAGGAAAACTGCCTGCCTATTGGAACAAACAAAATAAGCTTGTCAATGATTTCTATAGAACATTTCTATTATTCCCCTTTTACATAAAATCCTATAAAACAACTTTTTTCTGTATAGTAACTTAAAAAAAGGTTTGAATGGATACAGCTATCTTATTGAATGAGAAATAACTTTTCTACTCTCTAATTATTTCCGTTATGCTAGTCTCCTCTAGTGTTGGGAAACAAGGAGGTAAAATACTCTTTATTTCAACCTGTCATGGTAATTTAGATAATGACAACAATTATAGACAGAGAAAGATTTTATGAAGTAACCCTTTCCTAACTTTTTTCTATACTAGAGATCAAAGAGAGTGAAGGAGGAAGGGGCTAAGTCATTTCAAGCCCTATGATGAATGCTTCACAACATCCTTTATCTAATTGAATCTTAAAAATCTCGTAATTAAAAATCCCCACAAATGAAAACATGCCCAAACACTATATTCACAAATACAGGAAAATGCATGCACATAAATATATGCATACATGTCTACTGTTATATTAAGGGCTCTGAAGTTTTGCCACCGAAGGCCAGAGGGAAATAACTCATAATAGAAGGATTTCTGGACTGTGGGCTTGCCCCAACTGGATTTTTACTTCTATGAATGGAGAGGTTTGATGATATCTTATCATATTCTTTTCTCCTTTAATATTGCTGCTGATGTGGAAGGTCCCTTTGGGAAATTAGGCAAGGCTAGAGCAATGCTGGCTCCAAGCTGGGCCTAGCTGCAGCAAGACACTGTCCCTGGTGCTGAGGGGAAATCGTTAGTAATACCCAAACCCAGGGATGGGGAGATTTTATCCCCAGGGCTTCTAATGGTTAAGGCTAACAAAAGGTCATTTTCTTCAATTTCAATTCAGCAGAAAAAAAAAAAAAGAGAAAAAGCCTGTGTTTAAATTACATAGTAGAGGAAAGACCAAAAATCATGCTCAAGGGTTCCCATGTAGGTGGTCCCACATGAATAATTACAAGGGCCATTTCCAAGATCACAGATATCCTTGGAGCTTTTGGAGGATGAGGCTATAAACCATTTTAGTCTTGCTTGCATGGAGATAATCAGTCACCATCCCCATACAGGTAGCTACAGGAAAATCCGGGTTGGGGAAGGACACTGTGAGACAGCTGTGTAATAGTTTCTGCGAGAAACAGTATTAAGTGGTATGTGTAGGGGTAGCAGTTGCCTCAGACTCCTCCTGTGGGTTGAGCTGTCATCACAGGGCCTTTCCAGGTGGGGTCTCTTAGGAGGGCAGAGAGCATCTCTAGTGCTCTGTACCGCGAATCTGGGTTCATCTGGCACAGAGGTATCTGTGATCCTCTGGAGTATAAACTGCTTACTAAAGATGACCTAGTTTCTTCTTTGGAGTATAAAGGATGTGTGGAAGGTCACCTAACAGCTGAGTATCTGCAAGCTTCTTCAGGAGACAGTGAAAAGAAGGAGATAGAGAGAATCAGAAAGTTATAAAGGAAGGCAGAAAGATAACATGAGAAGGAATGAGGAAGGGAAAGATGGCAGGAAGAGAAAGACGGCAAGAAGGAAAAAAAAAGAGAAAAGAAGCAACAGAAGCAGAATTAAAGTAAAGGAGAACAAAAGAGAAATGAGAGAAAGGCAGAGAAAAAGCACAAGTAAGTAGTGAGGTCTGGGAACTTGCTTTGGGAGGTCTCCAGTTTTTAGTGATGGCCGTGTCTGTTCCCCTATCCAGAGGCAGTATCTGCCGACCAGTATATGACATATGTCCTCTTTTCTCCAATGTTCTGAGGCTGGTTCCAGTTCTAGGAAGAGCTGGAATGTACTCTATGACATATAGACTCATGACTCACAGACTGAAAACACAATCGAGTTCATCAGTGGCCCCAGTGAGAGACCAAGTTTACATGAAGCTGAGCCCTGAAGGAAGACAGAGAAGTAGTATTTGGGTACATCAAAATAGATGCAGGGTGGGGCTAAGGATGCTGCTGAAGTTGTAATGCTGGTCACTGGTAAGGCTTAGGGATGGTTCCAAAGCCCTAAAAAGCTGTTAGTGACATTTAAGGCACTGGTTTACTAGGAGAGGAAGGGCTCCAGGAGTCCTGGGCATTATGGCTCAAACATGGAACAAGAGCCCAGCAGGTGACCAGAGAGTGAGAAACAGGATAGAATCCCCTAGGAAAGGATGCTACTCAAGTCTGATCACCCCTTGCTCAAATAGGGCCACTTACTCTTACCCTAAATGTCTTTCTTCTGAGAAGTTCTCTCTCCCAACCAGTAAATAAAAGAGCCACAGTTTAAACCTAGTGCTGTCTGAGGCCAAAGCTCACAATCTCTTAGTTGGACATGGAAGAGTCCACATGGTGGTGAAATCTGGAAATAGAATGAACAATAGGAAGAATGAGGCAATGGATCACTCTTGTAACTGTACCTTGTGCCAGATGGATGGCACATTTCAGCCTTGAGATTATATGGGTGAGAAGAGAGAAGAGCTGTGGAAACCAGAATTCAAGGTTCCAGGGCACACAAGACCATAAAACACAGTGAAAACTCTGGCCAGGAGGAAACTGGAGGAGCATGCACTCAGCTTTTGATGGAGGCACATCATTGTTGAATTCAATTCATCACCTCTTTATTTTAAGATTCTTGCTCCTGACTCCACTGCACCCCATGCCACATTCAACTACCTGACAGAAGGGACACCCAAAAGACTGAGTTTCTCCTGCAGTCTTTTTAGGTATTGGGGCTTCATCCTGAAGATCCATGGAACATGTACTCTAGGGGAGGGGTGGGGACTAAGAAGGGCCATTAGGTGCTGTACTCTTGGAAAGATCCATATAAATATTCCTTTGTTTATTCAGTGTACTCCCCCAGTTCACAATATAAATTAAACACCCCATTACACACTAATTATGAACAGCTCTAGCAGCCTGGGGCCCAATCAAGACCAACAGTGATAAAAACTGTCTTCCCTGAGAAGATTCTGTGAGTGAATCAGTGTTATCTTATCTTTTCAGGTAAGTGACACTGAAAGCTGTTCATGAAGAGCCCAGGAATTGTCCTTGGTGAGGTTGTCTTGTCAGCAGATGTGAAGGAGTGGTTTGTGAAAAAAAGAAAAGTACACTCTGGCTTCAAATAGACCTTCATTCTACTGTCACCGCAGCCTTTTAGCATCTGAGTGGCCTCAAAGATTTTGCCTTAGTGCCTTAATTTCCTTATTTCTAAAGTGGGTTCCATAGCAACCCAACATAATACATTTAATGTTGCTGATTATTTGCAATTCTTTCTATATCTTGCTTTGCCGAAATTCTCTGAGATTTTGCACAGGTTTACTTTTAGAAAGGTATTGGACAGGTCACCATAAAATAATCAGAATAGTTTTGGTCTGAAGTGATAGAGATCCAGCTTGAATTAGCTTACTGATTTAAGAGTCTCCTGGAAAATCCTCTTTAGGGAAACCGAATCTCTCAAGAAAATGTCATTATGTAGTAAAACTTCTTTCTTTGGTCACAGTTTATTTCTAAAAGGAATTATATCCTGAAGACCTTAAAGAAAATACGAGACAAGCTGATAACAATGCGGCAAAGGCAATGCTTTGTGTGAAGACTACGTAGGTTTAGAAATGAAGTGGCATTTATTGAGGGATCCTCAGGGTATTGTTTATATAATTTCAGGAAGGGTGGGTTTGCAACTGGTACCCAGGTCGGCTGGAATCAGAGACTTGCATGTTGTCAGAGTCTTCTCTCTGTCTCTTACATCTTTATTCTGTCCTACTACTAACTGGCTTATCCAGATCATGAGAAATTTAATTGCTTATAATTAAGCACTCTCCTATTACTCTCTTGGGTGACCTTCTTCTATAAATTCAAGTTCGAAAATTTGAGAGGAAAACTACTAATGGCCAGTAGCTTACTCCTAATCCACTTAATTATGATGAAGCATTAGGTTATATATCTGGCATAGATATAAACGCAGGGATCCTACCTCTATATTTACAGACTTTTTTCAGAGCTGAAGGATTTTTGGCTTATGTAGTAATTCCAACTGCTGTCAATTCTACACCTTCACTAGGCTTGGCCCCTCTTGTAACTATGCTGGCACTGGACGAAAAGGGAATGCTAATATAAAACAGAAGCTAATGTCAGGTCCTTAGAGAAAGAATCCAGGAAGAATCTGTGAGGTATATCCTAAGGTTTATACATTTCAGAAGAATCTAGTCTTTTTTTTTTTCCCCTAAATTTTGGCCACTTCCACATCATCAAATGATTACTCCTTTTGGTAAGAGAAGAACTCAACGAAGTCCTGGCATTTCCTGTCCATCCAAATATCCTTCTTGGAGAATCTGTCTGACCCATGGCTAGGAAGAGGCAAACTTACAGATGATGTGATTTAATCATACTGCCAGATCAGGGCTTTTATTATACTTGGATTTTATTATATTTGGATCAGGACTTCACCCTGGACTGGAGCTTGGCCAAACAAAATCTTGCTTCCAGTATATTAGCTAAGGTTACTTTGGTTCATAATAGAACCAAAGCAAACATAATTAACTGTTCCCTCTACCCTCATGCAAAAGAGCTGTGGAACAATTAAGATTTGAGAAAGGAAAAGCCAGAATTTTGGGACATTCATAAAGAACAAGATTTCACTACACTTTTAAACCATTGCCCAAATAAGAACTACATTTTACATTTGCCCCAGAAGGTATACATATACAAATAAAACAAAACTTTTATGAAACAATATTTATCCTTACTATGTGCAATGCACTATAACCTTTTCTCACATCATATATTTTATTCTATTCAAATTTTTGTCAGAAGTGCCAGTTATTACTCACTAGTTATCACATTTTTTTCATGATTTATTAATGTGTTGTGTTCCACAATTTGAAAAATAATTATTGTCTACAGTGCTTCATTTGATATCATTCAGTTTCAATTCCCAGTCTTTGATCTTAATTTATATTTCAAAATTCTCAAGAAAGAGCATGTTTAGTTCTTTTTGGATCCAGCATCTTCCTTTGTCCTATTCAACAATGGCTGGATTCTGAACATAGCTGCTGATGTCCATTCATGTCTGTTGATTATGTTGCATGTTCAGGCTCTGGAATCTGGACAGACACTTCAGATGGTGTCTACTACATGCAGGCATTGTGAATGGAGCCAGAGCCTAAGTCAGTTAGATGGTTTTGGGGACCATAGCTCTATGGTCTGGCAAATCTGGGGCTAGAGTTGAAGCCATGGCAACTCAGACAGATACACATACAAGAGGACTTCTAGAGGAGAGCAGAGATGTTCAACAAAGAGGAGAATAGAGAATAACCATATGACTTTTTGGATTTACTGGGGAGTGAGCTCTACTAACTGGAGTTGAATTCTGAGATTTCCATGTTAAAGTGAGAAGTCATTCAGGATGTTGCGTCCTGATCACCTCTCTTAATGCTTGTAGAATTTTGAATTATGCCATAGAGAGTAGGGGGAGCTTAACATATTTTTGTTGTAAAAGTCAGATAGAAAATGTCTCGAATTTAAATTAACAAACATTTTTCCCATAAAGTGTGAGTAAGGGGCTCTGTTGCTATGTAAGGCAAAGCATGAGAGTGCACAGCTCTCATGACCTTGGCTCACTGATCCTCAGGGTCATTCTTTCTGAATCCATATCTGGGCCCAGTAATGGTGACCAAGTGCAGCCAGGAGACAGGTTGCTATTGTATCAAGATCCCATGGAGTGAACAAAACAAAATGCTCCAAATACCTTTAGTGGTGCTGGTGAGGGCACAATGGAAAACTGTTGGCATGGTCTGGGGCTAAAGCCAGAGTGGGTGGATTCAATGGAATACTATTCAGCAATAAAAAGGAATGAGCTATTAAGCCATGCAAAAGCATGAGTGAATATTAAATGCATATTGTTAAGCGAAAGAACACAATCTGAGAAGGCTTCATATTGTATGAGTCTATTTATATGACATTCTGGAAAAGCTGAACTATAGTTTTAGGGGAGAGATGGCCAAAATATACGGTTCTTAATTTGGGAAACTTTAAAATATTAACTCATTATTAAAATATTAGAGGTATACTCATGTTTAAGAGAAAAATATTATGAGAACTAACATTGAGATTTGGTGTCAATTTATAATTGTCTCAATTCCAACACAAATTCTTTGAGTTAGACATTACTAACCGCCACAGAAAGTGAGGCTCAGAGAGGCTTTGAGCCTTAAGGTAGGTCTTTGAGGTTAGAGAAAGTCTATCAGTGAAAACATCTGGAGCATCCTCAACAGAGCTCTTCTATGCAAATTGTAGAAAACTAAAGTCTTGAGCAAAAGAGCCAAATGCCCATTTGCTCTCGATCTTGCTTTTCTCTCACCCCTCAGGGAATATCTTAGTACCTTGGGAGGGCAAATGTATGACATTTGATATTGCCTTGAGAACCTGATTTCCTATAAATGATTGTAATGTGTTTGGCCTTCATTTTTTTTTAATTCTAAAATATTTATCCAAGTAGGAAATTATTCTTCCTCTGTATCTCTTAAATTAACTGTTTATTTTTAAATTTGTTAGCTTAGTATATTCCTTTAATCATTTAGTACCCTGTTCATGAATATGCAATTTACACTCAATATTTATCCCTTCTTATCACTTTGCATTAATTTATTTATCCTAGGTATTTGTATGGTTATTTTTGTTGTTATTATTTAAAAAATCCATGTATGCTGGTCTATACCCACTTATGGATATAATAGGATCATTACTATCAAGCTGTTTTTGTTCTCGAGCTCAGCCTCCATCTAAAGAATAATCAGAACTTTTACCTCAACCCTCTCTCCCAAATTTTACCCAATTAAAACAGTAGATACCTAGAAAGTGGCTCAGCTTTCTTATAAATATCTAGATGATATTTACAGCTTCCCTCTTTTGTCTTTGACCCATAGCTTCCTTTGCCCAGGCAGATTTATTTGGTGATGCCCTTGAGTACTCTCATTCAGGGATATATCAGTTCTATCTTGGGTTCATTTTCTACCATCATCTACTCTAACTAGGACAAATGTATCCAAACCTTGTGTGGAACAAGCTGTGAGTGCAGAGCTATTTATCTTAAAGAGATTTTATTTATTTATTTTATTATTAAATTTTTATATTTCTATTTTATTTTTTAACATTTAATTTTTTTTACTTTTATCCCCCTCCACCTTACCCCTTCCCACTGATAACCACTAGTCCATTGTCCATGTCCTTGAGTCTCCATTTATTTGTCCTGTTCATTTGTTGCTTTTAGGTTTATATCCCATTTAAGTGATAGCATGTGATTTTCAACCTTTTCTGTCTGGCTTATTTCACTCAGTATGATTCTTTCAAGGTCAATCCATGTTCTTGCAAATGACAGCATTTTATCTCTTCTTATGGGTGAGTAATATTCCATTATACATATGTGCCACAGCTTCTTTAGCCAATCATCCATTGTAGGACATTTTGCTTTCTTCCATGTCCTGGCCACTGTGAATAATGCTGCTATGAACATTGGTGTGTAAATATCTTTTCAGATATTGGTTTTCAAGTCTTTGGGGTAAATACCCAGGAAAAGGATTGCTGGATCATATGGTAGATCAATCCTTAGGTTTTTGAAGAAACTCCATACTGTTTTGCATAGTGGCTGTACCCATTTGCAGTCCCACCAGCAGCATATGAGGGTTCCTTTTTCTCCACATCCTCTCCAACGTTTGTTATTACTTGTCCTGTTGATTATAGCTATTTTAACAGGTGCAAGATAGTATCTCATTGTGGTTTTGATTTGCATTCCCCTAATAGTTAGCGATGTTGAGCATATTTTCATATACTTGTTGGATGTTTGTAAGTCCTCTAGAGAGAAGCGTCTGTTGAGTCCTCTGCCCATTTTTTTTGATTGGATCGTTTATTTTTGTTATTATCGTTATTGGGTCGTATGAGTTCTTTGTATATTTTGGACATTAGGCTCTTATGGGAGGCGTTGACTGCAAATGTATTTTCCCATTTGGATGGTTGTCCCTTTACCTTGATGATTTCTTTAGCTAAGCAGAAGCCTTTTAGTTTGATGTAGTCCCATTCATTTATTTTAGCTTTTACTTCCCTTGCCTTTGAGGTCAAATTCATAAAATCCCCTTTAAGTCCAAGGTCCTTGTGCTTAGTTCCTATGTTTTCTTCTATGCATTTTATTGTTTCAGGTCTTATATTCAGGTTCTTAATCCATTTTGAGTTAATTTTAGTGTGGGTGATAGACAACAGTCTAGTTTCATTCTTTTGCAGGTGAGTTTCCAATTTTCCCAGCACCATTTATTGAAGAAGCTTTCCTTTCTCCACTGTATGCTTTTGGCTTTCTTGTCGAAAATTATTTGCCCATATAAATATGGGTTTACTTCTGGACTCTTGATTCTGTTCCACTGGTCTGTGTGTCTGGTTGTCTGCCAACACCAAGACGTTTTGATTACTGTCACTTTGTAGTATAATTTGAAGTTGGGCAGAGTGATGGCTCAGCCTCATTCTTTTTTCTCAGGATAGCTTTGGCAATTCAGGATCTTTTGTGCTTCCATACAAATCTGATGATTTTTTTTGTTCTATTTTTTTAAAGTATACCGATGAGATTTTGTTGGAGATTGCATTAAATCTGTATAATGCTTTAGGTAATAAGGTCATTTTAAGTATATTGATTCGTCCTATCCCAAAACATGGAATATCTTTTCATTTCTTTGTATCTTCTTTGATTTTTTTAAATAAGTATATAGCTTTCATTATATAGGTCTTTCGTATGTTTCATTAGAGTTATTTCTAGGTATTTTATTCTTTCTGTTGCAATTGTGAAAGGAATTATTTTTTCCACTTCTTTTTCTGTTACTCCTTTGTTAGTGTATAGAAAAGCTATGGATTTTTGAACATTAATTTTGTATCCAGAGACTTTACTGTATTTGGTTATTGTTTCTAGTAGTGTTCTTGTGGAGTGTTTAGGGTTTTCTATATAGAGAATCACGTCATTCACAAATAGTGACAGTTTGACTCCTTCGTTTCCTATTTGGATGCCTTTTATATTTCTCTTGTCTGATTGCACTCGCTAGGACCTCCAATGTTATGTTGAATAACAGTGGTGACAGTGGACAGCCTTGCCTTATTCCTGACCTTAGAGAGAAGGTTTCTAGTTTTTCACCATTAAGTATAATGTTGGCTGAAGGTTTGTCATATATGGCCTTTATTATGTTAAGGTACTTTCCTTCTATTCCGATTTTGTTAAATGTTTTGATCATAATGAATGCTATATCTTGTTAAAGCCTTTTTCTGCATCTATTGATATATAATCATATGATTCTTATTTTTTAATTTGTTTAGGTGGTGTATCACATTAATTGATTTGCATATGTTGAACTATCCCTATGCCTCTGGAATAAAGCCCACTTGATCGTGTTGTATAATCTTTCCAATATGTTGCTGTATTCGGTTCACTAGTATCTTATTTAGGATTTTTGCATTTGTGTTCATGAGCGATATTGGTCTGTAGTTTCCCTTTTTTTGTGTTATCTTCACCAGGTTTTGGTATATTGGCCTGATAAAATGAGTTGGGAAGTATTGCCTCTTTTTCAATTTTTTGGAAGAGATTGAGCAGAATAGGTAGTAAATCTTTTTTGAATGTTTGGTAGAATTCACTGGTGAAGCCATCTGGTCCTGGACTTTTACTTTTTGGTAGATTTTTGATGATTGTTTCCATTTCCATACTGCTGATCGGTCTATTTAGATTTTTCCAGTGCTTCTTGATTCAGTCTAGGAAGATTATATTTTTCTAAGTACTGGTCCATTTCTTCTATGTATTAAATTTGGTGTTATATGATTTTTCATAGTATTCTTGTATGATCCTTTTATTTCTGCAGTGTCTGTCATAATTTTCCCTCTTTCATCTCTGATTTTGTTGATTTGTGTTCTTTCTCTTTTTTCTTTAGTGAGTCTAGGCAGGGGTTTGTCAATTTATTAGTTTTTTCAAAGGACCAACTCTTTTGCATTTATTTTTTCTACTCTTTTTTTTTTTTAATTTTCAATTTCATTTATTTCTACTTTAATTTTGATTATTTCTTTCCTTTTATTGACTTTAGGCTTCATTTGTTTTTTATTTTCTAGTTTTTTAAGATGAAGCGTCAGGTTTTTTATTTGCGCTCGTTCTTGTTTTTGGAGGTAGGCCAGTAATGATATGAACTTTCCTCTTATGTCTGCTTTTGCTGTGTCCCAAAAGTTTTGATACATTGTCTTATCATTATCATTTGTTTCTGTGTATTTCTTGACTTCTCTTTTTATTTCTTCTCTGACCCACTTATTCTTCAGTAGCATGTTGTTTATCTCCATGCATTTGTGGTTCTTCCTGATTTCTTTTGCGGTTGATATCTAGTTTCAAAGCATTATGATCAGAAAATATGGTTGGTATGACTTCAACCCTCTTATATTTGTTGAGGCTATCTCTGTGTCCCAGTATGTGGTCAATCCTTGTGAATGTTCCATGTGCATTAGAGAAAAATATTTAAACAACTGTTTTGGAATGAAAGGCTTTGTAAATATCAATTATGTCCAATTAGTCTAATGTATCATTTAAGGATGTTATTTCCTTATTGATTTTCTCTTTGGATGATCTGTCCATATCTGACAGTGGGGTGTTTAGATCCCCTACTATGATATTGTTTTGGTCTGTTTCTCACTTTAGTTCTGTTAGTAATTGCTTTACATATTTTAGGGCTCCCTGATTGGGAGCATAGATATTAATATGTGTTATGTGTTCTTGATGCATGATTCACTTTATCATTATGAAGTGTCCCTCGGTATCTGTCTTTACATTTTTTATTTTGAAGTCTATTTGGTCCGATATTAGTACCGCAACTCCTGCTTTTCTATGAATGCCATTTGCTTGAAATATCATTTTCTACCCTTTCACTTTGAGTTATATTTGTCTTTGGAGCTTAGATATGTCTCCTGGAGGCAGCATATGGTTGGGTTTTGTTTTTTGATCCAATCTGCCACTCTATGCGTTTTTATTGGTGAGTTCAATCCATTTAAATGTAGGGTGATTATTGACATATGAAGTCTTCTTATAGCCATTTTATCTTTTGCTTTCTGGCAGCTCAATATTTTCATTGCTTCCTTGTCCTTGTGCTTCTGTTTTCTTTATTTTGGTTGGCTTTTGTGGGTTTTCCCTCTGGTCCTTCTTGTTTTATGTTATGTATTTTGGTTCTGAATCTTTGGCGTGTGTTTACTATTATGAATATGTATAGGATAGTTTTATATATACAGTCGTCTATTTTCTTCTGCGTGTACCTTATCTTCATTCCCCTTTGCGAATTTGGATCTTTAATACTCCCCTTTTCAGTCATTGCTGTCTCAATTTGTTTCTATGTATGTTGAACCTTCATTACTATCTTGTTATAACAATTCTCTTCTTATTATTTAAGCTGATAATGCCCTTTTCTTAGTAAAGGTTGCATGCCTCTGCTTCTATTTGCCTGATATTCACTTTACTTCTAATTATGTATTTTATTTATTTATTTTTTGTCATTTTGTTTTAGGTGAACTGATGTCTTTCAGTATTTCTTATACTGCAGGCCTCATAGTGGAGAATTCTCTCAATTTTTTTGTATGTCTGGAAAAGTCTTAATTTCTCCTTTAAATCTTAAGGAGAGCTTAGCTACATACATTATTCTAGGCTGGTAATTCCTTTCACTTAATAGCTTAAATATTCAATTCTATTCCTTTCTGGCTTGTAAGGTTTGCGCTGAGAAGTCCAAGGATAATATAATGGATGTACCTTTTTCCCTTCTGGCTGCCTTGAGAATTCTGTCTTTGTTGTTGATTTTTGATAATTTTAATACAATGTGTCTTGGTGAAATCCTTCTTTGGGTTGAGATAATTGGGTGTTCTGCTGACTTCTTGAATTCCAAGTTCCAGCTCATTCCTTAGATTTGGGAAATTCTCAACTATTTGTCTGACAATGCTTTCTAATCCTTGTTTCTTTTCCTCACCTTCAGTAATGCCCATTATTCTTATGTTTCCTCTCCTGACGGTGTCAGCTAGTTCTTGAATTTTTCTTTCATTATTTTTCATTCTTTAGTTTTTTTTCCTTCCTTCTGATTTATTTCTAGATTTTGTCTTTGATATTGCTGATCTTTTCTCCATTTGGTCGACTCTATTTCTCCAGTTTATTTCATTTTTCATCTCTTTCTCTGTGTTGTTCATCTCCAGAAGTTCTATTTGGTTCTTTTTGACTGTTTCAATCTCCTTGCTCTGCTCATCTAGTTGTTTTTTTCAATTCCTGAAATTGTCGATTTGAGTTGTTTTGGATCTCATTGAATTTTTTCAGATTTACCATCCTGTCATTTAAGTTGTATATTTATATGTCTGTAAACTTATTTTCTGGAGACTTTTCTCTTTCTTTCTGAAATGCCTTGTCACCTTGGTCGTTCATGGTGTTTAACAGGTTATTTCTTCACCTGGGCATTAATGGAAATGTATTCTGCTTTTTTTTCCATAAAGAAGATTTATTATATAAAGGTCTCTCTTTAGCCTGTTGCAAAGAAGGCACTTTTCTTTTGGTTTCCAGTAGGTGTCGTCTAAGCCTCTTGGATCCCTTCTTTATATGAAGCTTTAAAAATGCGTTTTTCTTTTTTTCCTGATATATATTTAATCACACTTGCTACCCTCAATTTCAGTTCCTGTCAGTGTTAGCAACAGTTTTGGTAGCGTTTGCTCAGATTCCCCTGGGGCTCTGCAGTGTTCCATCTTGGAGATTATGGGAGGAGGGGCCCTCTGATTTGGTGATTGGGGGCTGCGGCTCAACCTCGGTTTTGCAAACGGGGCAGGTAAAAATCAATTGTTGTTTCTCTGTGGTCCCGCCCTCTCTTCCCTGTTTTCTGCCCTGATGACTGGGCCCTGCTGCCGCATATAAGTACTGGCACTTCCAAGTAGGTTTGTTCAGGGAAGTTGCTGTGCCTTCACCCCTCTCCCTCCTCCTGCATGGAGCTTCTGTAGCTGTGACAGCAGCTTCTTTATCTTCCGGTCCTCTGCCTGACACCTGGGGTTCTGACCTATAGTAGCTCTTATGCACAGATCCCACGCTCAGATGTGCTAGTGTGCAGTTGGGTGTTTTTTGTTGAGTTTTAGATGTTCAGCTTATTGTCGTTTCAAGGAGAGAGATCTGGGGATGTCTCTCTGCCTTGTTTTTTCACCAATCTCCTCCTCCTCCTCCTCCTCCTCCTCCTCCTCCTCCTGCCCCTCCTCCTCTTCCTCTGCTACCTTCTGCTTTCTTGTAATCCTGGTTTGGTGATGAAATCCTTTAGGTTTTTCTTGTCTGGGAAGCTCTTTTTCTGTCCTAGTCTAAATGATAGCTTTACTGGGTAGAGTGATATTGATCATATGTCCTTGCTTCATCACTTTAATTATTTCTTGCCAATCCCTTCTGGCCTGAAGAGTTTCTGTTGAGAAATCAGCTGACAGTCTTGTGAGAGCTCCTCGATAGTTAACTAGATGCCTTTCTCTTGCTGCTTTTAAGATTCTTTCTTTGTTTTTAAACTTCAGCATTTATATTTTGATGTGTCTAGATGTGGGCCTCTTTGGATTTATCTTCTTTGGGACTGTCTGTGCCTTCTGGGTTTGTATGTTTATTTCCTTCATGAGGTTAGGGAAGTTTTCTGTCATTATCTTCAAATAGGTTCTAGATTCCTTGCCCTTTCTCTTCTTTTGGTATTCCTGTAGTGTTAATGTTAGTATGCTTGATGTTGTCCCAGAAGCCCCTTAAACTATCCTCATTTTTCTGGATTCCTTTTTCTTTTTGCTGTTCTGATTGAATGTCTTCTGCTATCTCATATTCTAATTGCTGATTCGATACTCTGTTTCATGTAGTCTACTGTTGATCCTCTCTAATGTGTTCTTCAGTTCAGTTGTTGTATTCTTCATTTGTGACTGGTTCTTTTTTTTTAATGTTTTCTATCTTCATTTTTATGGTTTCTATCTCTTTGTTAAAGTTCTCCCTGAGTTCATCTACTCTTCCCTTAAGTTTATTGAGCATCCTGATAACCAGTGTTTTGAACTCTGCATCAGGTAGATCACCTGTCTTCATTTTATTTAGTTCTTTTTCTGGAGCTTTGTTCTGTTCTTTCATTTGGGACATGCTGATTTTTCTCCCCATTTTGGCTGCCTTCCTGTTTTTGTTTCTATGTATTAGGTAGAGCTGCTTTGCCTTCCAGTCTTAGTAGAGTGGCTTTATATAGTACTTGTCCTGTGGGGCCCATTGGCACAGTCTCCCTGGTCACCTGAGCCAGGTGCTGAAGATGTGTCCCTTGTGTGGGTTGTATTAGCCCTCCTGTTGTATTTGAGACTCAGTTGTTGTTTCCATGTCATTACGAGAGACTGACCTTTGGGCTGATTAGTGTAAGAACTAGGTGGTGAAGATCTGACCTGATGGAGCAGGATTCATTTTAGCAGAGCTCTGGTGCCTTCCCATCTGCCTTTTGGGTGTGTCTTCCTTGGATACAGCGTTGGGTGATGCTCCAGCTTGATCCAAAGCTGGTCAATAGGTATGCTGGCCCCAGAGCCTCCTAGGAGGGGCCCCACAGCAGGCCAAGTTCAGCTATAGCCTGTGCCCTATCCAGGGCCACCTGGCAATAATCACCAAGCAATCTGCAGATGGTCACCATGTGTGCCAGGCTTGGAGGTGCCTCAAGAGGTCAAGCCATGAACACAGACCAGCTGCTGCTAGTGCCAGGCTTGGGACTGCTTAGCAATAGGTACAGAATACACCGAGGCCAGATGCTGCTTGTTTGGTTTTTTTGAAACTTTGAGAGATTTTAGGAAAGGCTGCAGCATGAATGAAGACTGGCTTTTGTAGAGAAAGGGTCCTGGAAGCAACTTGGGTGGGCCCACAAGTTTGATGGGGCAGGGTCTCAGGGAATCACCAGGGCAGGGTGACCAGTGTTAGGAAGATTGATGAAAACTCAGACATGGCACACACCTGTGTCTGCATACTGGGAGGGCTCAAAAAAGAAAAATGGCTTCTGCCAGCACTTCTGTCCAAGAGAAAGCTGCCTCTAGAGCCCTTGCCCTCAAGCCAGATAATTCTATTCCTCCCCATATGTTTCTGGCACATTTTGAGGTGCTGCCCCAGTGCTGGAGCTCAGAGTTAGTGAGTCTGTCAGTGAGTAAGTGTGTGTGTGGGCCCTTTAAGAAGAACATCTGAGACTTGAGCTGCCCTCAATGTCACTCAGCCACAATCCCCCCAGGGTTCACAGCAAGAAGTTGTGTGGACTTCTCTTCTAGGCACTGGAACCCTGGGCTGGGAATCCTGGTGTGAGGCCAGGACCCATCATTCCTCCAGGGGCTTCCTACAGCCTAGATATTCCTTTTGATTCTCAAACATCATATGCATATGTGGAACCAGCCCATTCTGTGTCTCTGCCCCTCCTATCAGTTTTGAGGTGGCCTCTTCTGTATGTCTCAGTTGTAGGATTTCTGTTTAGCTAGACTTCAGGTGACTCCCTGAAGTTGACTGTTCTGTAGTTGTAATTTTGATGTGGTTGCGAGAAGAGGCAAACACAGCGTTTACCTACTCTGTCATCTTGACCAGATATCTCCATTGCTTTTGCTTACTCACAAACTATTAATAGGCCTGCTGGAAGCATGTTAGAAAGAGATCAGCGAAATGGGCAATCTATACTTGAGCAAGGAAGGTCACACTCCTGTATCTTCAAGTTAACTTGAGAGTAGCCATCACAAATTCTCTGAATGGTCTCCATCTTTATGATAAAATGGAATGCTGATCAGAGGAGACTCCTGATACACACACACACACACACACACACACACACACACATATACATATATATATACATATACATATATGTATATATACACATATACATATTTACATATACATATATATATACATATACATATATGTGTATGTGTGTGTGTGTGTGTGTGTGTATGTGTATTCATCAATCTGAATTGATGAATAAGTGTCATTGTTTCAGGTCTTGTGTTGTAATTCCACGAGAATGGCTTGATGAAAAATATATGATCCTTATACAGTGAGTGCACTGTTCATTGGCAAATATGGCTACATAATGGACAAGGGGTTGCGGGGGCTTACACTTAGGAAAGAACTTACAACATAATGCTCATGGTTTAATTTTCTAAAGCAATCATGTAGTCTTGATACTTCTGATAATAGTCACTAGAATGTGATGCAGTAGTCTTCTAAACTACTTATATTTTCACAATTTATACTTCTGCTTCCAGGATTGTTTGGGTATAAAGATTATCTCAAATAAGAACCTACAGTTAATAAAAATTTGGTGAATTTAAATTGGAATTATATCCGAGAAGTTTTTTTGGATGAAATTTTTTTTCTGTTTTCAAAGTTATGCATGCTCATTACAGAAAATAGGAAGATACAGAATGAATCATATATAATCATATCACTAAGAAATTATATGCTGATGATTATTTGGAAATATTTTTATTACATTAAAGTGTTCAGACTCTGTCATTTACATCCTGGGTGACTCTGGGCAAGTTACTTAACAATCTTGAGACTTAGTTTCCTCATCTTAAAAATAGGGATAACCGTAACCTAGTTGAAATAATAAGGTCGTTGTGAGCATTGAATCAATCAGTGTATGTGAAAATAACAATGTTTGGCACAAAGTAAATACTCAGTAAATGCTTATTGTTAACATTATTATCATTGTTATTATCCTTACAGTGGCTTTTATTTCTTTATAGTTTTATTCTTTTTAAATTAAATTTTTGCAGTAATGTTGTTTAATAAAATTGTATAGGTTTCAAGTGTACAATTCAATAGTACAACATATATATGTTGCATTGTGTACTCATCACTCAAAGTCAAATTTCTTTCCATCATCATATATTTCACGCTCTTTATCCTTATCTACCTCCCCTTACACCCCCTTTTCCCTGTGGTAACCATTATACTGTTTTCTGTGTCTATGAGTTTTTGTTCATCTTGTGTATTTATTGCTTTCAGCTTTACATCTCACATACAAGTGAAATCAAAGTTCTTGAATTTTTTTGTCTGATTTACTTTGCTTCGCATGATAATCTCAAAGCTCATTTATGTTGTTGCAAATTGCAGTATTTCATCTTTTCTTATGCCTGAAAAATATTTCATTATATATGTGTATACACACACACACATATACATACATACATACATACATACATACATACATACATACATACATATCTTTATCCAATAACCTATTGAAGGGCACTTCTGTTGTTTACATGTCTTGGCTGCTGTGAATACTGCAGTGAACATCGAGGTAGTTACATCTTCATGGATAGATGTTTTTAATTTTGGGGGGTAGATAACCAGAAGGATGATAGCTGGATCATATTTTATTCTTTTTATATATATGCTCTTTTACATAGTTGAGTTCTCATCTATATAATTTTGTATATTGCTTGTTCAGAAACATTAAAAAAAACATTGCCCAAAGTTACTGCAAACTACCTTTACACATAATTAAAAATAGTAAATTAATACTCTACTTACAGTCCAAACCTTAATTTACTTAATTATTGTTGGATATTTATGTTATTCATAATTTTTAGTATTACAAATAATGATGAAGAAACATCTGTGTGTAAGGTTTTCTTTGTGTACTTAAGCTTATTTCTTTGGAGTAAAATTACAAGTTCAAAAGTAACACTTGGAATATATCATGTAAAATTATTTTCTAAAAAGGTTGTGACAAATTATATTCCCAAGAGCAGTGTACAGTTGAGCATATTTCACTGCACCCTTGACAATTTTTGAAATTCTTGTTGAAAGTATTTATGAATTTTATAGGTGAAGGTATGTTAATTCATGCAAACCATATTTTAAGGAGACTACTGTGTGCCAGCTACTGTACTAGACATTGAGATAAAGTGAGGAAGATGACAGATTCAGTTTCTGTTCTCACAGAAATTATATTATCAGGAAGATTTAAATAGGAAAGAAGCAATAACTCAAGACAATCACTTAACTGTGTGTATGATGCATGTTGTAAAGGAGAAGTAAATGCTACTGTGAGAGATTAAGGAGGCAAACTGACTTAGTGTTAAGGAATCAGGAAGGCTTCCTTAAGAGAGTTACACTTCGTTTGATATATAGGAATAAGAATATACTGGCCAAGGGTAGGTGCAGGGAATGGCTTTCCAGGAAGAGGTAATGAGATGTGAAAACTCTTGGAGAGGAAAGGGAGCTTGGCT
Organism: Pteropus vampyrus; assembly: GCF_000151845.1. Lineage (NCBI taxonomy): Eukaryota > Metazoa > Chordata > Mammalia > Chiroptera > Pteropodidae > Pteropus > Pteropus vampyrus. The sequence continues at coordinate 10,638,807 of NW_011888801.1, forward strand.
GCTGAGACATACAAAGAGATTGTCATTGTGGTGGGGCACCGAGAAGTGGGGAGACATCTAGGGACAAGACTGGACTAAAGAGGTAAAGAGTACCGGAACTTTATCTTAAAAATTATGGAACCAGGTGGCTTGATTTTAGCATGGAAGTAACAGTATTACATTAGCGTTTTACAGATACCAATTTGGATAGAATGTGTATAGAATGGTTTGGAGAGGGGAGAGGGAAGACTCTTGGGGTGTATCAGTGAAGGAACAATGATAGTTTAAACTAAAGTGATTGCAGCTACAGATAGAAGTTAATATATATTATATATAAAATATATATCAACTTTAGGAAATAAAATGGATGGTTGATTGTCTCTGGAAGGTGAAAGGAAAGAGAAGCATATGTTTAATATTATTTTCATATTTCTGATATGAGCAATGGATAGATAATTATAATTATAACTATGTGTTTAGAACCCCTATAAGAGGTCTGGGGTGGTGGAATAATTTAGTAATTATTAGTATATAAATAGTAGGTATATGTAGGTATTTCAAATAAGTTGATGAAATTACTTGAGGACATGTGTGGAGGGAGAAGGAAAAAGAGCCTGGAATAAATCCTAAAGAATTCCAAAGTTTAATTGTCAGACAGGAAAAGAGAAGCTAGAAAAGGTTGGAGAATGAGTAGCCAGTAATATAGAAGATAAAGTAAGGTCCGGGGAAGGTAAGAGGGTTGAGGCCCAGGTACTAATACAGCAATTGGCCTTAAAATAAGAGGAAGGACATTTTCTCATTGTCGTAGAAGAATGAGAGGAGAGGACAGGTCCACACGAAGACAAGTTTATAAAACTGGTGGTGGGAACCTAAGGGAGTTACGTGATGGCTTAAATAAGCTCAGTAAAGATCGAGGCAAAGTGATGAATTGAGTGGGGCAGAGAGACAGGTTGAATATTTGTAGACTATCAAGATGATATTTTAAAAGCCAGTCATGAAAACATAATTGAGTGATCAGGCAGTAATTGTTAGTGATTATGCGTTTATAGTGTGTTAACTTGGCTACAGTGTGATTTTGTTAATCAAGCTTGGTTATGTATAGGCATGGAGAAAGTGAGTTTTATCTATGGTTGCCGCTTTGTCCAGGGGTTTGATGGAAGGAAGGGAGAGTTTGGGGGTTAGAGGTTTTAAAAGAGAGTGATGAACTGTGGAATTCGAGTTGGTTGAGGAGGTAAGTGGAGACAGAGGGTTGGAAGAAGGTGGCAGGATCAGTGGGTTGAATGTCATGAAGGAGGCAAAGCATAGGTGCTGTGAGGACTGTTGAACAAGTGGAATGAAAATTATAGACTTTTCTTTGGAGACCTCAGAGAAGGTATTGTTATAGGACAACCAAGGTGTATAAGGGGAGTATGTGGACAGAAGTAGATTGGTGAGGAGTGTTCTATAGAAATAAGGAGGTTGAGGGGAAAAAAACCAGATGTTTAGTAAGTAGAGCATCCTTAGGGACCATTGGAAATGACAGATTTTAAGAACTGAACCAGAGAAGAAGCAGAAGGAGCAGAAGAGCAGATACCTTTGAGGAACTGTGCAGATGATGATAATGAATAAAAGAAGATGGTGGTTCAGCCAGAAGAGCTTACTCTTATTACTTCCATTTTTACATTTTAAGTGGTACATTTTAGTATATGTGCTGCTGAAGTGAGCACTTAAGTAGTACATTTCAAAGGTCTAAAATATGTACATTTTAAAGGTTAACCTGGCTCCATGGGTTCATACTTTTTATCTACATTGCATTAGTCTCTTCTGATTTTTTCGTTCGTGGCTTTTTCCTATTTATCTATTGGAATTTTAGTGTTTCTATTTATTTATTGTACAAGTAATTTATATGTTAGGATAATTAAACTTTCGTCTACTATTTGTTGCAAACATTTTTCTAAATTTAATTGTGGATTTGCGGAGAAGTTAACACAGAAATTAGGGTCAAGTACAGAACTTGTATGTTTTAAAGCAGCATATCTATGTGTCATTCATTGTTATTTTTTTCTTTAATTTGAAATTTAAACATTCTCCAAGAGCCAAAAATTTGATTAACGTGTACTATGTTGATTTTTATTATGCATCTTAAAATAATTGTGAAATTTCATTTGTAACTATTTTGTTCCTTCAAATTCCGTTTTATATTTGGTGGTAGGCAGTCTTATTTCCAAATAGCCACTCATTAAGAATTAACTTTCCCACTGATTCCAAGCTACCAATGTGACCACAATCAGATCATAAAATTCCTGAAAATTTAACAATATGCTCTCTCAAGCTGATGCATGAGGCTCAGATTCATTACTCTCTTTCTAGAGAACTTCAATAGGCTTCAACTTTGCTTTATGTGCCTTGGTGAACTCTGGAATCATTTCATCAAGTTCCTTTCAAAATTAATCAGTTTTATGATAAGAATAAAATTAAATCAATGTACTAATCGAACACTAATTAAAATTATGTAGTATATATTAAGCTTCTCTATCTCAAGTATTTTTAAAATGTTGTGTAATATTTCATAATTATTTTTTTCATATAATTTTCAACATTTCTTTTTCTAGGGTATTTATAATATTATTCTTTTATTTTTATTGTTTTTGCAATTTCATGAAACTGGTTAGTCCTTCATATAAGGTATAAGTAGATGTAGCTTGTATAAAGC
>NW_011888801.1:10641952-10646344 GCF_000151845.1 Pteropus vampyrus
TCTATCTATCTATCTATCTATCTATCTATCTATCTATCTATCTATCTATCTATCATCTACCTATCAATCCATCTATAAATCACATTTTATAAGCCATTAAATTCTTGATATTTCCCTCTAAATATTTTTTAAAGTATAGTCAAAATACAATATTATATTAGTTTCAGGTTTATAACATAGTGATTCAACATTTACATACCTTACACTGTGATCACCACAATAAGTCTAGTGACCACCAGTTACTATATAAATTTATTATGATATTGATTATATTCCATGTACTACTCATTACATTACTGTGACTTATTTATTTTATAACTAGAAGTCGTACCTCTTATTCTCCATCACTTTTTCAGCCCATTCTTCAATCCCCCAAATCTAGCAACCATTAGTTTGTTCTCTGTATCTATGAGTCTGTTTCTGTTTATACTGTATTATTTTTTAGCTTATAAATATAAATAAAATTATATAGTATTTTTCTTTCTATATATGACTTATTCGCTTGGAATTATATCTATGTCCATCCAGGTTGTCAGAAATTTCAAGATTTCATTATTTTCTATTGCTGAAAAATATTCCATTGTATAGATATAATATATGTTCTTTATGCATTCATTTATCGATGGACACTAAGGTTGCTTGCATATCTTGGCTATTATAAATAATGCTGCAATGAATATATGGGAGCATATATCTTTTCAAATTAATGTTTGGGTTTTCTTCAGATAAATACCCAGAAGTTGATTCTGGGAAACATGGCGGAGTGAGAGACGTCCTCAGATCTTTCCCCTTCAAACAACAATAAGCTTAACATCTAAAACTCAACAAAAAACACTCAAATTGCACACCAGCAAGTCTGAGCATGGGATCTATGCAAAAGAACTAACATAGGTCAGAACTTTGGGTTTCGGGCGATGGACTGAGAGAAATAAAGAAGCTGCTTCTTGTGGCTTCCAGAGCTCCTTGCAAGAGGAGGAGAGGGGCGAAGGTGCAGTGACCTTCGTGATCAGCTCTGCCTGGAGGTGCCGTGACTTCTATGCAGCCAGTAGCAGGGAACAGTCATCAGGGCAGAAAGCAGAGAAGTGGGATGGGACCACAGAGAAACAACAGTTGACTTTTACTGACCCTGGTTGCAAAACCAAGGCTGAGCCGCAGCCTCCCAATCCCTAACCTATGGGGCCCCTTCCCCATACTCTCTGAGTCTGAACACTGCGGAGCCTGAGGAGAATCTGAACAAATGCTAACAAAACTGCTGCTAACACTGATAGGGACTGAAAATGAGAGTAGCAAGCATGATTAAATATCTACAAGAAAATCAAAAAGACATTATTTAGGCTTTATATAAAGCAGGGATCAAAGAGGCTTAGGCGCCACCTACTGGGAACCAAAAGAAAAGTGCCTTCTTTAAGCAGGCTAAAAGAGACCTTTATATAATAAATCTTTCTGGGAAAAAAAGCAGAATACACTTCCATGAATGCCCAGGCAGAGAAATAGTCCATTAAACACCATGAAGCCAAGGTGACAAGGCATCTCCAAAAGAAAGAGAAAAATCTTCAGAAAATAAGCTTACAGACATAGAAATATACAACTTAAATAACAGAGATTTGAGGATGGGACTTCTGAAAAAACTTAGTGAGTTCTGAAATGAGTCATATCAACAATTTCAGGAATTGAAAAAACAACTAGATGAGCAGAGCAAGGAAACTGAAACCCTCAAGGAAAACAGAATCGATCTTCTGGAGATTAACACACACACACACACACACACACACACACACACACACACACACTTGCAAGAGTTAAAAAATGAAATAGCAAGCGTGGGAAATCAACAAAATCAGAGATGAAAGAGAAGAAATTATGACTGACATCACAGAAATACAAAAGATCATACAAGAATATTATGAAAAATTATATAGCACCAAATTTAATACCTAGAAGAAATGGACCAGTACTTAGAAAAATACAACCCTCCTAGACTGAATCAAGAAGCACTGCTAATCTAAAAAGACCAATTAGTAGTATGGAAATGGAAACCATCATCAAAACCTACCAAAAAGTAAAAGTCCAGGACCAGACGGCTTCAACAGTCAATTCTACCAAACATTCAAAGAAGATTTAACACCTATTCTCCTCAAACTCTTCCAAAAAATCAAAGAGGAGAAAATACTTCCCAACTCATTTTATCAAGCCAATATTACTCTGATGCCAAAATCTGGTAAAGATAACACAAAAGGAGAAAACTACAGACCAATATCTCTCATGAATACAGATGCAAAAATCCTAAATAAGATACTAGCGAACTGAACACAGCAACGTATTAAAATATTATATGCCACGATCAAGTGGGCTTCATTCCTGGGGCACAGGTATGGTTCAACATATGGAAATTGATTAATATGATAAACTACATAAACAAATTAATAAGAATCATGTGATCATATTAATACATGCAGAAAAATCCTTTGACAAGATACAGCACCCATTTATGATCTAAACACTTAATAAAATTGGTATAGAAGGAAAGTACTTTAACATAATAAAGCCCATCTATGATGAACACTCAGTCAACATTATTCTTAATGGTGAAAAACTAAAAACTTTCCATCTAAGGTCAGGAATGAGGAAAGGCAGTCCACTATCGCCACTGTTATTCAAGATAACATTGGATGTCCTAGTGAGTGCAATCAGACAAGAGAAAGATATAAAAGGTATCCAAAAAGGAAAGGAAGAAGTCAAACTGTCACTATTTGTGGATGACTTGATTCTCAATATAGAAAACCCTAAAGACTGCACAAGAACACTGCTAGAAACAATAAGTAAATACAGTAATGTTTCTGGATACAAAATCAACATTCAAAAATTCATAGCATTCCTATACTCTAATAATGAAGTGTCAGAAAAAGTGGAAAAAATAATTCCTTTCACAATTTCAACAAAAAGAATAAAATACCTAGGAATAAATTTAACGAAACATGTGAAAGACCTATATAATGAAAACTACAAGACCTTATTGAAAGAAATTGAATAAGATACAGAGAAATGGAAAGATATTCCGTGTTCTTGGATTTGAAGAATAATCATAGTTAAAATGACCATATTATCTAAAGCATTATACAGATTTAATGCAATCTCCATCAAAATCCCATTGGCGTTTTTTTTTAAAAAAAATAGAACAAAAAAACCATCAGATTTGTATGGAAGCACAAAAGACCCAGAATTGCCAAAGCCATCCTGAGAAAAAAGAATGAGGCTGAGCCATCACTCTGCCCAACTTCAAATTATACTACAAAGTGACAGTAATCAAAACGTCTTGGTGTTGGCAGACAACCAGACACACAGACCAGTGGAACAGAATCAAGAGTCCAGAAGTAAACCCATATTTATATGGGCAAATAATTTTCGACAAGAAAGCCAAAAGCATACAGTGGAGAAAGGAAAGCCTCTTCAATAAATGGTGCTGGGAAAATTGGAAACCAACCTGCAAAAGAATGAAACTAGACTGTTGTCTATCACCACACACTAAAATTAACTCAAAATGAATTAAGGACCTGAATATAAGACCTGAAACAATAAAATGCATAGAAGAAAACATAGGAACTAAACTCAAGGACCTTGGTCTTAAAATTTGACCTCAAAGGCAAGGGAAGTAAAAGCTAAAATGAATGAATGGGACTACATCGAAAGAAAAAACTGCTCAGCAAAAGAAATCTTCAACAAGGTAAAGAGACAACCATCCGAATGGGAAAATATATTTGCAAGCCACACCTCCAATAAGGGCCTAATATCCAAAATATACAAAGAAATCATACGACTCAATAACAACAAAAAATCAAACGATCCAATAAAAAAAATGAGCAGAGGACCTGAACAGACACTTTTCCCTAGAGGACATACAAATGGCCAACAAATATATGAAAAGATGCTCAACATTGCTAGCTATTAGGAAATGCCAATCAAAACCACAATGAGATACCATCTCACACCTGTTAGAGAAGACATAATCAACAGGACAGGTAATAACAAATGTTGGAGATGTTGCGGACAAAAAGGAATCCTCATACACTGCTGGTGGGATTGCGAATTGGTACAGCCACTATGGAAAACAGTATGGAGATTCCTCAAAAAATTAAGAAAACCCTAGAGACTGCACAAGAATTGATCTACCATAAGATCCAGTAATCCCTCTCCTGGGTATTTACCCCAAAGACTTTAAAACCCATATCCGAAAAGATATTGCGCACCAATGTTCATGGCAGCATTATTCACAGTGGCCAGGAAATGGAAGCAACTGAAATGTCCTACAATATATGATTGGCTAAAGAAGCTGTGGTACATATATACAATGGAATATTACTCAGCCATAAGAAGAGATGAAATACTGCCATTTGC
>NW_011888801.1:10646559-10685848 GCF_000151845.1 Pteropus vampyrus
GGGATCAAATATATGGTAGTTGAAGGAAATTGGACTTTGCATGGTAATCACACAATAGAATATATAGATGTCAAATTATAATGTCCACCTGAAAATTATATAATTGCATTAACTAATGTTACCCCAATAAACTTAATAAAAATTAAAAAAAATACTCAGAAGTGGAATTACTGGGTTGTATGGTAGTCCTATATTCAATTTTTTGAGGAATCTCTATATGGTTTTTCATAGTGGCTGCACCTATTTTCATTCCCACTAACAGTGCACAGTGGTTCCATTTTCTCCACATCCTCTCAACATTTGTTGTTTGCTGAGTTTTTTATAATAGTCATTCTGATGAGTATGAGATGATATCTCATTGTGATTTTGATTTGCATTTCCCTGATGATTAATGACAGTAAACATCTTTTTATATGTCCATTGGCCATCTGTGTGTCTTCCATGAAGAAATATCTATCCGGATCCTCTTCCATTTATTTTAAATCAGCTTGTTTGTTTTTGATATTGAGTTGTATGAGTTCTTTATATACTTTGGATATTAACTCCTTATTGGATATATCACTTTATCATTCACAAATATTTTCTCCCATTCAATAGGTTGTCTTTTCATTTTGTTGATGATTTCCTTTACTGTGTAAAAGCTTTTATAGGTTGATGTAGTTTCATTTGTTTATTTTAGCTTTGGTTATACTTGCCCAGGGAGATATTTCAAAAAAATATTACTGCTAAGATTGATGTCAAAGAGTGTACTACCTATGTTTTCTTCTAGACGTTTTATGGTTTCAGGTCTTAAATTTAATTCTTTCATTTTGAGTTTATTTTCATATAGAGTGTAAGAAAATAATCCGGTTTCATTTTTTTTAATGTATCTGCCCTGAGTTCCCAACAACATTTATTGAAGAGACTTATTTCCCCTGTAGTGTATTTTGGTCTCCTTTGTCATAAATTAATTGACCACATAAACATGAGTTTATTTCTGGGTTCTGCATTCTGTTTTATTGATCTACATGTCTGTTTTTGTTCTAGTACCATAGTGTATTGACCACTACAGTTTTGTAGTATAGTTTGAAATCAGGGAGATTGATAACTATAACTTTGTTCTTTCTCATGATTGTTTTGGCTATTTGACATGTTTTGTGGTTCTATGTACATTTTAGGATTACTTGTTCCAGTTCTGTGAAAAATGGCATTGGTATTTTGATAGGGATTACATTGAATCTGAAGATTGCTTTGGGTAGTATGGACATTTTAATGATATTAATTCTTCCTATCCATGAGCACTATATAATCTTCCATTTATTTGTATTTTCCTCGTTTTCTTTCTTCAATGTCTTATGGTTTCTGGAGTATAGGTCTTTCATCTCTTTGGTTAAATTTAATCCTAGGTATTTTATTTATCTTGATGTCATTGTAAGTGGGATTGTTTTCTTAATTTCTTTTTCTTATAGTTAATTATTAGTATATAGAAACACAACAAATTTTTGAATATTAATTTTGTATCCTGCAACTTTACTAAATTCATTTGGTAGTTCTAATAATTTTATGGTGCATCTTTAAGGTGTTCTATATATAGCATATATCATCTGCAAATAGTGACAGTTTTACCTCTTTCTTTTGGATACATTTTACTTCTTTTTCTTGTCTGAGTCCTATGGCTAAGACTTCCAAAACTATGTTGAATAAAAGTGGTGGAAATGGGCATCCTTGTTTTGTTCCTGATTTCAAGAAAGAGCTTTCAGCTTTTCACCATTGAGTATAATATATCTGTGGGTTTGTCATATATAACTTTATTGTGTTGAAGTATATTCCCTCTATACTCACTTCATTAAGAGTTTTTATCATAAATTAATGTTGAATTTTGTCAAATGCTTTTTCTGCATCTATTGAGAAGATCATATAATTTTTTACTTTGTTTTGTTAATATGGAACATTTTTTGATTGATTTATGGATATTAAACCATCCTTGCATCCTTGGAATAAATCTCACTTGATCATGATGTATGATTCTTTTAACATATTGTTGAATTCCATTTGTTAATGTTTTGTTGAAAATATTTTCATCTATATTTATCATGGATATTCACCTATAATTTTCTTTTATTTTTAATGTTTTGTCTGGTTTTGGTATCAGGGTAATGCTGGTCTCATAGAATAATTTTGGAGGCACTAATTCCTTTTGAATTTTTTGATATAGTTTGAGAAGAATAGGTATTAATTCTTTAAATGTTTGGTAGGATTTATCTATGAAGCCATCTGGTCCTGGACTTTTATTTGTTAGGAGTTTTTTTTATTACTGCTTTAACTTGTTACCAGTAATCTGTTCAGATTTTTCATTTCTTTTTTTATGATCTTTTGTACAGTTGACCCTTGAACAATGCAAAGGATAGAGATGTGGTCACCATCCACAGTCAAAAATCTACATATAACTTGAAGTAGCCCTCCACATCTGTGACTTCCCAACCATGAATCAAAAATACTGTGTTTAATGCATGGTTAGTTGAATCTACAGATGAATAAAACAGGGATATATAGGGCCAACTTTATATTGAAAAAAATTCACATATAAGTGGATCCACACAGTTTAAACCTCTTTTGTTTAAAGGTCAACTGTATCTCTGTTGTGTTTGTGTGTTTGTTGTAACTTCTCTTTCAAGTCTGAATTTATTCATTTTGGCCCTCTCTTTTTTTTCTTGATATATTTGGCTAAAGTTTTATCTATTTTTTTTATCTTAAAAAAATAGCTCTTAGTTTCATTGATCTTTTCTATTGATTTTTTTTAAAAGCTCTATTTTGTTTATTTCTCTTCTGATCTTTATTATTTCTTTCCTTCTACTCACTTTGGGTTTTGTTTCTTTCTTCTTGTTCTAGTTCTTTTAGGTTCAAAGTTAGATTGTTCATGTGAAATTTCTTTTTATTCTTGAAGTAAGCCTATATCACTATGAACTTCCCTCTTAGAACTGCTTAGGTTGCATTCCATGTATTTTGGAAAGTTGTGTGTTCATTTTTATTTGTCTCAAGGTAGTTGTTAAAATTTCCTTTTTGATTTCTTCACTGACCAATTGATTGCTTAGTAGCATGTTGTTTATTCTCCACATGTTTGGGCTTTTTCCAGTTTTCTTCTTGTAATCGATTTCTAGTTTCATACTGTTGTGGTTGGAAAAGATGCTTGATATGATGTCAATTTTCTTAATTTGTAGATGCTTGTTTCGGGGCCTAAAATGTAATCTATCCTGGAGAATATTTCATGTGTATATAAAAAAAAAAGTGTATTCTGCAGTTTTGAGGTAAAATGTTCTACATATATCAATTAAATATATCCTTTGTAATGTGTCATTCAAGGGCAATGTTTCCTTATTGATTTTCTGTCTGGATGATCTATCCATCTATATAAGTAAGGTATAAAGTTCCCTGCTCTCCTAGTAATACGGTCAATTTTCCCTTTTATGTCTGTTAATGTTTACTTTATATATTTAGGTTCTCCTATGTTAGGTGCATAAATAATTACAAATGTTATAGCCTTCTCTTGGATTGACCTCTTTATTATTATGTAATGCCAGACTTTGTCTCTTTTTACACTCTTTGTTTTAAAGTCTATTTTCTGATGTGAGCATTGCTATCTCAAGTTTTTTTTTCTATTTTTATAAAATATTTTTTCCATCTCTTCAGTTTCAGTCTCTGCGTGTTATTCGATCTGAAGTGAGTCTCTTGTAAGCAGCATATTGATGAGTCTTTTAAAAAAATACATTCAGCCATCCAATATCTTTTGATTAGAACATTTAGTCCATTTATATTTAAAGTGATTGTTAATAGGTATGTTTTTATTGTCATTTTTAATTGTTTTTGGTTGTTTTTGCAGTTCTTCCACAATTTAGTTATTTAGATGTCAGATTTTATTTGGCAATATCTTAAGTTCCATATATTTTACACACTGGGCAATTAAGATAATTACTTCAGAATATATTAATTTCAGATTTGGAGCATCTGTGAGACAATTTGGATGAAGAGAGTATGGTAACTTTTCAATGGTAGAGAGGTTTTTCTAATTCTGAAGTTTATATTTTGCCACATACAGTGTTTTAATTGAACAAATTGTTCCTCTGCTTATAGTGTATGAAAACCCAAGAATAAAAATAATTTAATTTGTTCCCCTGGTGACTTCCAGCAGGGAAGATGTTTGCATATTTAAAAGAATAGAACTCATGTGCTTTAATGGTTATTATGTCGAGATTTACAAATGTTACAGGAGGCACACAGAGCAAGGTTTCTGGATGGAATTGGAAATGTCTTCACAGAATGTGAATGACTACTGACTTGAGTCTTACGGGCCATTGAAGAATGCACAGGTGGATGATATGTGAAAGGCATACAGACTGAGGAGAGAACACAGTAAAATGCTCACAGAAATGAGAGATTGTGAAGTTGAGGAAGTAAGAGAACACTGAGAACTTTTTTTCTCTCCACTAGTGTAATGTTGGTGGAAAGTTATGCAGATGCTGAAAAAACTTCACAATTTTTGCTGTGGCAAAAATGGAAGAAGGACCCTGGAAGTCAGAAGAGAAGGTGGGCTGGGAGATACTGCCCTTTGAGACATCTAAAGGGAGCTTCTAATCACCACTTTATAAATACAAAAGCAAATCCGGTGTTGGAGAGGACACATAAACCTTCAAAATACTACAAACAAATCATCTAATTGTCATCAAATACTTAATTGAGAACCTACTAGGTCTGCACTCACAGCTCTATTCCTTAAGACAGAACTGTCCCAGTCCTGGCATTAGTATGCCACTGTACTTGCATTCAGTCTGCTGTCTAAGTCTGTTGTTTCATAGCCAGCGTAAATCAATAATAACCACGGGGGGCACAGAGATTATTGGAGGTTTGGCTCACAATGAGAGCAGAACAAACCCCAAACCATAAGCATAGATCTACAGGTTTCTCTGAGGCCCAAGGAGCCAAGAAGCCATTTCAGCTTTCTGAGAAGGCAATGGGATAGGAATAATCAATAAAGTTATTTACTCTTTAATCCTCACCACTTGCATCCCCTGAACAACCTTAGACAGTAAAGAGAGATTGGGAGCTGTTGTGGGAGGAATTCTGATGAAGCCGTATTCCCAGATATGCACAACGAGGGCTCGCTGCCCTCTCACAACTAATGCCTCTGCATACACACGAGTGTAGGGTGTGTGGACCTAATGGTTTGACTGTGGATACAGTAGGTCACAGCTAGGTACCATCTGGGTGTGACCAACCACTCAGAGAGCATATTTTCTTTCATCTACTAGAACCTAAATGTATTTAAGCTTGTTATTGGAATATTTTAAAAATGAATACTTAATATTTTATAATTCTAGTGTGTGTTGTTCTACAAAATCACTTGAGGACAGCTTGCAAATTTCAGAAGATCTAAAAGCACTCTATAAAATCTTCTTTGGGGAATATCTTTGAGAAACTTTGATTTTTCTTCCAGATGCTGGAGGTCAGCTAAGGACCTGGAAAAAGGAGCACAGAGCTGAGGATGGCCAGCCCATCTCACCCTTGGACCGATGACTTCTGTCACTAACCCTTGAAATCAGAACTTGGCTCCTTACCCTTCTCACTCAAAGGATTGGAGGTCTTAATGCTTGTGCTCCTTTTCCCCCTGAAATTTGCCTCATGCCAAGATCTCTCTGCTGAAGAGAAGTTTCCCTCCATAGCACCTGAGGCTGCAGAATGGTACCTTGAAACATGTAGACCAATACCAAATAGGAAAAATATGACTGTACAGAGTCAGGATAAAGAAACAGATGGTCCCAGTTAGAGAAATGTAAGGGTTCATCTCCAGTCAGTAATTTAAATTGCTCCACTCAGTGTTTTGCCACCCAGTCCTGAGTTTCTGTCATTTCCCTCTCCAAGAGTCAGCTGCCTTCTTAGGATCAGTATTGCTTCTTTTCTTCCTCCTGATTGGAAGGTCTTAATCTGGTTTGTGGGAAAAAAGCTCTCTACTAATTATCCAAATATTTTGTTTATGGAATAATCACTGGAGCCTGAGATCTACAAAATACAGGCTTTTGAAATCTAGAAACCTCTAAAATAGTTTCATGGTGTGCCAGTTTTCTTAAAAAAAAAAAAAAACAAAAAAATAATGCCACTGCTGGCTGAAGGGGGTAGAAAGTGCAAGGGGTACAGATAACCGTGGGAAGACAATATCTTGAAATACCATCCCACAATCCTTACGTGATGAAGAGTAAACTTTTAGGTGCTTGGACATCCACAATTGCCAATAGTGGCTGATACTGCCACTATTGAAAAGTCTTGTAATAAGACATACAAAAGAAGTGAGACATAACTATTGAAATAAACTAAACTAAACTGATTTAATGATGACATGAGTATCTAGAAAATCTAAAGCAATCACTATAACAACTATTATTATTATACTTCAAAATGTAGATGTGTGGCATAATAAAAGATAGACAAAAATAAAGAGATTTTTTTTACTCTAATCATCAATAAGATTTAAAATCCCCTGTGCCACCATCAATAAAAATTCTCTTCACAGTAATAAAAAATAAGATAGATGTACACTGGTGGGTTCGGGAACTTCATTTCATTTTTTTTCCTCTTAATTATCATATAGGACATACAATATTATCCTCATTGCTATTTTTCTAATAAGAATTTTGAATATCAAAAAGCCATTTTGCTGTTAAATTACCATGCTACCTCATATTGGAAATAGGGGAACAGAATCTACTAGATACATACACTCTAAAACCATATGAAAACAAAACAAAAACAAATGCAACCTTCTATACAATGAAACATAATACAATTGAGAGAAAAAGACTACCTACCTAGAAAATATTTATATCAAATCTGACAGATTAAGGAAAAAAGATAAAGGGCATAAAGAGCTTATTTTTCAAATATGTAAGTACTCTCAAGAATACAATACTTGATGTGTAAGGAATATGAACAAATAATAGTGTTTATGTAATTAGTAAAGAAATGATTAAAAGGTGTCCATAATTTTTAGTATTTAAAGAGTATCTAATGTAAAAAACCTATAGAAATCATTTTGTAGCTATTAAGAAAACAAAATGAAAATTTAAGGTAATAGAACTTGAAGTTGGCCAGTGTTATGGTCCTACTGGCATTATTATTTATTGCCGGTGGAATTTGAAGTAGAAAGAATTCTTTCGAATGGTGTGGAAATATTTAGTGAGAGCCATAAAAGCATTCATATTTCTTGGTCCAGGAATTTTAGACCCTACGAATTTATTCTAAGGAAACGTTTGCCAGGGAAAAAAAACTCCACATTTGCACAGACAGTTTTTCTCACCTGCAGTGAAAGGAGTGTGGTGGTTCAGTATGCACACTGAGGAATGAGATGCCCTTGGATTCCTGAGTGAGCTTTCCCACTCAGCTATCTGAATGACCTTGGGCAAGTGATGTGAATTCTCTGTGCCTCAGTTTCTTCATGCAGATAACGGTGTTGCAGCCTAAATTGTGAGTTGCGATGATAGATGAGCTAACAAATGAAGAACACTTAGAAAATGCCTGGCATGTTGCAGGCACTCTGTTGTATAAACAATAATTATACCAAAAATTGAAAGAAAGGAATCAACTTAATTACCCCACATTAGGAGGATTGTTTAAAAATTTTATTGCCCTGACATAATGCCATTTTATAAAACCATGAAGATGATATTTGAGGACTCTGAAAACAAGTTATGATAAAATATTCAGTAAAACAGAGACTAAAAATTCTGAGTTCACTGCAAACACAACCATGTAAAATATGTCTGAAGGAGGGAAGAGGAAAATTTTTCTTTTAAAGTGGTTAGATTGTGGGTGGTTTGCAGAGAATTTTTAAAAATTTTATATTGCCTTTTTAAATTAAAGAAAATAAAGCAATACCATAACAAAACTAATTCCTTTTAAACACCACCTTTGGCTTTGACTGCTCTGGTGTGTGAAGTCAAGCACACCTGAAAATGAGAACATTTTGGAAACCTCAGGGGGTTGCAGATGATAAGCTGAGTGCTGGCAATGGCAACAGCAGCAGCGTCAGCAGCGGGAGCTGCATACTCACCTGCACTCTGAAAGCTTGATCTTACTTGCAGTAGAAAGTCACGTGATCCTTCTTACCTTTCTGTCAGTCAAAGTGAGATTCCATGGCTCCATTCTACTTGTCTAGGCCTATAGTTGACTCTGGACAGATTTGAGGAATCTGGCAACAGTGGGGACTGTGAGAAGAACTTAGGACCAAGAGGAATGCCTATTTCTCAATCTCTTCCCTGGAAAATGACAAGAGAATTTGGTAAATGTCAAAGGGTCAAACCTAGTTTATTAATGAGGGCAGCTAAAACACACAGCCCCCAATCTTAATATTTTACTTTTAATTTTTAAATTTTTATATTTTTATTTTTTCCAATTACAGTACATATGGCATTATATGAGTTTCAGGTGCACAACATACTGATTAGATATTTATATAACTTACGAAGTCATCATCCCAATAAATCCAGTACCCATCTGACACCATATATAGCTGTTACAATACTACAATACTATTGACTATATTCCCCATGCTATACTCTACATCCCCATGACTATTTTGTAACTACCAATTTGTACCTCTTAATCCCTCCCTCCTTCTCCCTTCTGCCTCTCCCCAATCCAGCAACCATCAAAATGCTCTCTGTATCTATGAGTTTGTTTCCGTTTTGTTTATCCTGTTCTCTAGATTCTACATACAAGTAAAATCATACGATATTTGTCTTTCTCTGTCTGACTTATTCCGCTTAACACAATAGCCTCTAGGTCCATCCATGTCATTGCAGATGGAAAGATTTCTTATGTATTATTTTCTTATTCATTTAGTCACATTATGTTGTTTGATTGGAGCACTTAATTTATTTATATTTAAACTATATGTGGTAAGGTATGCAATTATTGCCATTTTATTATTCATATTTTTTATTTTTTCTTCTTAAAAAACTTAATATTTTAAAATAGCAAAAATTTATTCTGGACTCAGGTAAAATCCAGGGATTGGATTGTGTTCGTTATACTAGTTCTGACATCTACTGAGGCCCAGAGATCCTCTCTGTCAGTGGTCTGAAGAAAGATGAGGGAAAACATGGAGGATTGCACAGAATATTTTTGGGACTTGGTCTGAAAGTGTCACACATCATTTTCTATCTGTGTTTCACTGGCCACAGCTGATCATATGCCCCACTGAGATACAAAAGGGCATGCAAATGCTGTTTGCTTGTGTGCTCAGGAAGAGGAAGGTTTGGTGAGGATCTGGTCATGTTCCACTACACCTGGGAGAGCTGAATCTTGGGATGTGAGAATGTTGGGAATTCTAGGCAAAGGAGATGATATGACAGGGCACAGTTCATACAGACACCAGAGAAATCAAGGCATAGTTGGGGATTTGAAAGGTGTTCTTTTTGACTTGAGACTAGAGTATATGAGGGAGAATGTCAAGAGTTAACACTTGAGAGGTAGCAGGGGTCACCCCATCTGGGGTCTTCTATACCATACTAGAGTGTCTGTATTTTGTTCTATAGTAATTGGGGAGAGGCCATTTAAAGACTTTAATTAAAAGATTGTCATGTTTAGAGTGATATTTTGGAAAGTCATTCTGGAATAAAATATAAGAGTAGAGGCAAGGGCACCACTTAGGAGGCTGTTTCTTTTAGTGTTCCTTAGCTCAAGGATTCTGAAACTTGATTCATACTAGCGGCTATATTTTACAACTCGACTCAGTATTCATATACTTATGTATATACATATATAAAACAATTTGTGATATTTTATATTCTGGTGTATTTCATTTAAAAGAGTGGTGGTTGCCACTCATTTAATGGAATGATCCACCCTCTAATAGGCCACAACCCACATTTTGAAAACCACTTCCCAATATCACTGAAAGATACCACTCTACAGCCAGTCTCTAGGCCCACATCTGGGTGTCTTGTAAGATACCTCAGCCATCCTTACCATGTTCCACAGTCCATTAGTCATATTATTGTTAGTCTATTTCTTAAATACCCCTCACCCGATTTCCACTGTTATACTATTGTTTAGATGAGTGGTTTGTGACATGAGGTCCAGGGATCCTCAAGGCTTTTGCAGCAATACTAGATGTCACTTTTATTCTTTAAAATGTGTACATTGGAGTTTTCTGGAGGTTACACGATGAGTGATGACACCAATTATTCTAATGCTTAATATTTTCCGTTTTAATTTCTGATATGTTAAGCACTGATAAATGTGACTCTTCTAACCAAAACCTCAATAAGTTTTAAGAGTGTAATGGGCTCCTGAGACCAAGGAGCTTAAGAATCCTTGGTTAGACCTTCATGATTTGGTATTCTCATTACCATTGTTATTTACTTGGCATGATTTTGTAGCTTTGGGCATCTCTAAACAGCCACTCTTGCTAGATTATCTGGGTTTATTCTTCATCAATAGGATTTCCCTTTCTCATTAACCAGAGGAATGTCTGCACTATGATTCCTGGAGTTCCAATGCCAACTTTGTTCTTGAACCTCAGCCTCTTGTACCAATTTTAGAATATCAGGGCTTCATCTTTTAAGACCTCTAAATGTTGGAGTTCCCAGGGCTCAGTCATTGCACTTTGTGACAAAATAGAAAAAAAAATATATTTGATCTCTGCCCATGGGATACAGAGCTCCTAAAATCCTTGTAATTTCTTAAGTGATTGGGATGATAGGAGCTTCTTACACAGAGATTCTAAATCTCTTGGAATTTCTTGGGTGATAGGAGCACCTTTCATTCTAATGAGGTGACTTTTGTGGGTACCTAGATAGCTGCAATGTTTGGGCTAGTCACCAGAAAGATTAAGCCATGATTAGCTTGGAACTTTCACTTCATTCCTATCCTCTAGAGAAGGAGAGGGTTTGGAAATTGAGTTAATAATTAATCACATCTATGTGATAAGGCCTTCATAAAAATCCCTAAATGCTTGGGTTTGGAGAGACTGGATTGGCAAAAGCATTCATGTGCCAGAGAGTGGTGCATCTCAACTCTGCAGGGGCAGAAGCTCCTGTCTTATGCTCAGGATTCTTCTAGACTTTGACTATGTACCTATTCATCTGTAATATTTTTTATAATAAACCAGTAAATATTACAGTAAATTTAAGTAAAATGTTTCTCTGAGTTCTGTGAACCATTATAGCAAATTATCGAATTCAAGGAGAGGGATGTGGGGACCTTTGATTTGCAGCCAATTTGGACAGAAGTACCCTGGACACTCAATACCTGTGACTAGCATCTGAATTGGGGGCCAGTCTTGTGGGACCAAAACCCTAAACTGTGAGGTCTGCACTAACTGCAGGCAGTCATTGTCAGAAATGAGCTAAATTGTAAGACACCTAGTTGGTGTTCGCAGAGAATCGGAGAATTGCTTGTGATAAACTCACACGTTTGGTGTCAGAAGTGTTGTAAGTGGAGAAAGAGTTTTGTCTTAGACACCTTTACCACTTTGTCAGTATTCATGCACTAGTTATCTTTTCTAACTCTATGGCTTTAAACATTATCTAAAGTTTGACCTTATATACGTTGTCTTCAATTCTGACTCCTTTTCTGAATTTCAGATTTAAATGTTGTATCCAGCCACCTGTGGCACATCTTCGTTTCCATCGTACCCTTTCTCTGGATTTTGCGATGATCTGCTGATGGACTTCCTTGCTTCTACACTTGCTTCTTGACATTTGAATCATCATCTGTTAGGTCTCTCTATAGAATTTTCTAAAAAAAAAATCCCATTTTTAGCCCATGTTTCTGAAAAGGCTTTTCCAGAACCACAGCCACTCTCCTTTGAGAGACCTGGACCTCCAGGGTCTGTGTGGGAGAGATTTACACTGAGCCTTTATGCCCACGTAGGCTGGTCCCTCCTACTTCAAGCAACTAATCTCAACCAGACCAAATTTTTTTATTAAGTCCGCATTCTAGGAATGGAAGTGTTGTAAGTGGAGAAATAGTTTTCTCCAATTCTTGGAGGAGTCTGAGCACCTGGTACTATCAAAGTCTACAATCAAAACAAAATATACGGTCTACAGGATAGTCTCTGTTTTTAATTTTAGAATAACTTTTGCAGGATAGACCAGTCATACCTGGTAAGCCAGAGTGTTAGTGAAGAGGTTAGGCTCTCTGGAATGAGGGTGCCAAGACTCAAAGGAAGTCATATAATTCTAGCAGTGTTCTCTGGTTTATATAGAGCTCATCCATATGTCCTATTACCCAAACTTCTTCATCTGATCCATAGCCAAGAACATTCTTGAGTTTTGTTTTCCTCTGAGCCTGAGATAGAATGAATCATTCCTAATGACTGGGGATAAGTCCAATTAGATTAAGAGACAGATGAGAAGTCTCCCATGAGTCCTAACTCATTCCCGGGGCTGCAGAAGCAGGACTCATCTAAAAAGGAGGGGAAGGGAAGAGAATAAAAGCAAGACGTGTTAGTAATTCCATATGACATGGGTGACCAAGTAGGAAATTGAGATGGGATCTCAGACATAGGAAGAAGGGAGAGATAAGTCAGGGGCCCAGTTGAACAAGGAAGAAATGGGGGCATGAGTCTTAAAGCTATAGCACAAGTGTAGGTCAGAATGTTATCAACGTCCAGAGTGAGTGGATAGTGAAACCCTTAAACCCTTTAATATTCCATCCAATTAAGTTTTCAAAATACAGGTAGATGGGGTCCAGGGCTTGTAGCTGTCAGCTTCCCCATTTTAGATATGAGTTTAGGCAGGCGGCCTAGAGGACAAGAGCCAAGAAAAAAATGGCTCTTATTCTCTCACTTTGTGTCAGGCCTGGTATTTAGTGCTACACAAGCATTTTCTCATCAATTCTTTAACAGCCGGTTAGGGAGGAATTATTATCCCTATTTTAAAGGTGGGGAAATGAGATTCAGTGACATCAATCAAATCATTCAGCCACACAACCAGTGAGCTGTAGATACTGGGTTTACACCTTGTGTTTCTGATTCCACAGCCCATGCTCTTAATGATAGCCCTACATTCTCAACAATGAGTCCTGAGGCTAGAAGAGCAATCTGTATCTAAGTAATCAGACAGTGAGCAGCTTGAAGGCAGGGGCCAGCTGCTTTTTTCTGCTTGTCATTAGCGTCTGGAACAGCACTTTGCAGATGCTTAGAGAAAATGCACCAAACTAAACTGGACTGATTTCATGTTATTGTTAGGTACTTAGTCAGGCATGAGTGACAGGAGTGAAGGCCCAGCTCTGTAATCATAGAAACTTCCCTTGAAGGCCTTCCTTAAGCACCTCCCAGAAATACCTCCCTTTTAGGGTTATAAATTATCCCAAATCTTAGAGCACAAAGGTCATAAAAGCTGCTGCCTCAACCAGCTATAAACGCATGCGCAGAAAGTACTGCCCATAACTTCAGCCTCATTATACCATCATTATAATATCATAACTATTCCTAGAAGTTCATAAATCTAATTATAACAGACTGAATTCTGTGTAAGCACATGCACACTAGGCAAAGTTATATAGCAACCATCAGTCAAGGTGACCTCACAAACAGATCATCCAAGGCCCCCATCATGGCTCAAATATAAACAGATCTTTCTATTTCCACATTGTTACAGCATTCCTGCCTGGAAACCTGCCCCTCCCTTTGGGGCATACTGTCTTATCAGTTCATCTCCGAAATTCTGCAGGGCTGCAGCCTTCCCTAGCGGAATCCATCTCATTCTAAAATGTACTTTCAATGAATCTTACTTTTTCTAAATCTCATCAACCTGTAATTCTTTGCTGTCTTGGCAGGGAATAACCGAGGAACAACACACATCACCGTCCTCCCACAGACCGCTGGGTCAATGTGGATTTCACCTCACCCCAGCAGTGACATTATCTTTTAAATAATGAAGGAAATACACATGAGAGTAGTTTGAGCTTCTAATACTTTGATAATGGGTAGCAGAGGTTGGTGTGTCCATTTTAATTAGCTAAGTTTTTACTTTATTGAACGCAGACTTTCACTATTATCTTGCATCTTTGCTTTATACATCTCACCCTTAGCATTACAACTCATCCCTTAGCAATACAACTCAAAGGATAGGCTTACTTTTTCTGTTCTTGGAAAATCACCGCCTTGTTTTCATGATAACTAATATCTCCCTGACATCACAGTCCATTGTCATGGCGACTACACCACAGACACATGCTCCTGCTACTAGGTTCTGTGTTCTTAAAGGCACAGGGGCTTTGAGGAAAGGCCATGGTTGGATGTGGAGAAGCTCCGTTTTTTTGTTGTTGTTGTTACGTGAAACAGAGTTTATTGGCAGCAGGGCCTATGTATGCATTTTAATATTCATGATCATTCACAAGGCATTCCTCTCCAACTTTGAGGAAAAGGAGAAGCTTAATGGAATTTCAGCATTAAAGAAAATTCTTTGTGTTGTGAAATAGCACACAGGTGATCCACACAAAACATAGATTCTAAGCCTCGACTTAAGGATGAATGGAACCAACATAAACTATGCATTTCATTGGACCTGGGAGAATGCGAAGACCTTTGCACTGTGCCCTCTGGGAGAAGCTCTTGTGCCATGATGTTTCTGCTTTGGACACTGATGATGGCCAAGGACTCTGCATCAATGTCTAGGTTTCCATGATCTCTAGGATGCTCTCTAGGATAGGAAGTGTAAAGGGGTACTTTATGCCAACTTTCTCATCCCATTTCTGTTGACCTGTGGCAGGAGCTATGGGATGTATATCTCTTTCTCACTCAGAGGAGTTGGACGGTACTGATATCCAGCTTTTTTTTTTCCTGGAGCACACAACACGATTTTCTTCTCCTAACCCACAGACTCTCCTTTATCTAAAGAGCAAGGCTTCTTTCTCCAAAAGGCAAACCTCTATATTGGTGGTACTCAAAGTGTAGTCCCTGGACCAACAGCATAAACATTGTGTGGAAACTTGTTAAACATGCAAATTCTCAGCCCCCACCTCAAATCTATTGAATCAGAAACCCTGGGACAGTGGTCCAATAATTGGTGTTTTAATAAACCCTCCAGGAATTCTGATACACATTGAAGTTTGAGAACTATTGTGTTAAGGCCTGAAAGTTTATTTTGATGTGTAGAGAACTATACAACAAAGTAGGAGGCTGGCATTCAATTTTTGCATCAAAATCTCTTTTCACCAGTCCTCACCATCCAGCATGGTCAAATCCATTGTTCAAACTCCCTTCAGCTCTCCAGTGTTTGCAAGCTGAGCCTTTGCCCTTGATGCTTTATTATTTTATGTTTCTTTGAGAAATTTATTCTCATCATTGTAGGTAAACTCTAATGCCTCTTCACTGTACCGACAGGTAAAGGTATGGAAGTAGTCTTTGATGAAGGATGCGGAGAATTGGTTAAAGCATGGTGCTAAAGTAGCCACAGAGTAGAGAGGAGGGAAGATGGTCCAGCCTGAGTTGAAACTAATGCCTTTGCCCTGGGACAGTGTGTGAATGCACATTCAGGGTCAGTGTGAGGTTAGTTCTAAAGCAGGCAGCTGTATCCACTTAGGATGGGGGAAGTAATACTGTCAGTGCTGAGAGTGTTTGGGCTCCTGGAGCAGAGTGGCCCTAGGCAGAGGGGCATGGTGTGGACAATTCCTAACAATAGAAACTCAGGGAGGGCAACAAGGAGTTTGGGCAGAGGTGGCTGCCATAGGAAGATGGAGGCAGTAGCTGCAGAGGTGAAAGTGTTGGGGAAGACATCTGCACAGAGATCAGGGATGTGGATGGATGGAGAGTGGTACCAGGAATCTAGCAGGGAAGATTCAGTGCTCCAGCAGACAAAATGATTGTGCTTGAACTGGGGTGAGAAAGAAATTATTCATTCCATATACAGGAACTCCATACTAATCATGAACCAGGCAACATGCCTTTCCAGAGTCTAAGAATCAAGAGCTATAGTTCTAATTTCTACATGTAGTTTTAACATGCCTTTCACTTTTCCCCACTCTTTCCTGATTTGCGGGCCAGGTCTTGTTAGCGTCTGTTGATTGCTGTAGTATGAGGTACCTCATGTTGAGCTGAGGTTTCCGTAGAAACAAATAGAAACCTTGCTTTCTGAGTCTTGCAAAGACTATTTCTGGCAATTTATCAGGAACTGCAGTATGTTCTTTTGGGCAAGACATTTGTACTCCTTGGAGAGAAAATATAATAAACAAAACATTATCCTAGAACAGAGCTGTTCCATTTTATTTTTCTGTTTTGTTTTTGCTTTTATTTTTCCTTTTCCACCATGCCTGGCTCTGCCAACTCATCTCCAACTCATGCTTCCTGAGCATATCCGGCTGAGATCTATTGGACTCCAGCTGTTCTCCATCTGATTTTGATGCTGTCTAGCTTCCTTCAGACATAGTCCAGAAGGTGACTAAGGAGGGAGTGTAAGGAGAGGTGGGAAGAAAAGAGTATCATTGAGGGCATTCATTGCAATAAATCGAGAGAGTTGGGGGTAGTGGGCTCAAATAAGGTTGTTGACAGTGTTCTTGAAAATGTTGGTATTTTGGGGTCAACGTTTTAATGCTATGTATGCTACAAAACCTTGGGGAAGTTTGAACTTTCCTCAAAATATTTAGACTGGTCATGACTGTGATCTGAAAATAACTGAATTTTAGAAGCAAAGGGAAAATCAAAGGTAATAAGTTAAAATTCCACAATGACCATGTCAGAATAGCTTAGAGATGGATACTAAATTAAAATAGGGATCAGTAATAATGTTATGAGCATACGTTAGTAGGAACAAGTCTGAAGTCAGCAGATATTCAAAACTGCTTTGGCTTTTACGCTCAACTCCTTTGTCTACATGGTCAATCTTTGAATTTGGTTATCTGTGTATGGTGTCGTGTGATGATAATCCACAGCCTCTTTTATTTTAGATACACTTATAGTTTACATTTGTGACACAAGGAGAGCTAGATAGTGCTGGGATTCATTCTCATCCTTTTATTTAATATGTGGGGTTTGTATACATTCACTGTTCATTTAAATCTCTAATGTGTAGCTGCTAGATGTTGCAAAGGACATATCTGGATCTGAGTTCTACCTTTGGCAGAAATACCCAGATACATCAGGAATCCATCTGTAGACTCTCTCCCCGCCCCTAGAACTGATGGGTGACTTTTGTAGATCACAAGGGGCCCCAGGAGGTCATTATTATTGAAATAGATTGCTCTAGGACCAATGTCTTGCAATGCTTTTTCTGACTCTATCCATTTCATCTAATGATGGCCTTGCTCCATATTGTGGGATATGTAATATTGGGGGATGTGCAGATGTAAACTAGGGAAGAGGTTTTAAAATATGATGCAATTTGGAGACATAGCTTAACTATTATAATTGGTGAAAATGGTGTTTTGCATCTAAGCTTGAGATGTCACGTTACCTACAGCTTTGTTTCCAGAGGGTACCACATGATCAATTAAACTACACAAGAAAATAGGAACCAAACAATTCTTTGTTCTCTTCAGGTTATCCTAATGATCCCTGGATCCTCACCTAGTTCAGAGGCTGCACAAGATTGATGATACAATAAAAAGATGACATTTAAGAAAGAAAAACTAAATTTATTTGCACACCATTTTCCAAGAAAATGATGAGTATGGTGGTTCTAAAAGAGGACCACATGTTCCTTGACCATCTTCCCATGATGGTGGGTATCCGCCTTATGCCCTTGAATTTGGATAGACTGTGACTGATTCAATCAAGAGGATATAGCAAAAGGCATTTTGTGTGACTTCTGAGGCTAGGTCATGAAGACCATATAGCTTCTGATTCATTTTCCTGAACATTCTCTCTTGAGGCCCTGTGGCCAGGCCCCTATATTTGGTCCTTTGAGACAAGACTTCTATATCTTGTCCTTTGAGACCAAGCTCTTGTATTCAGTTGTCTATTTTACATTTCCTCTTGATGTCTAATGAGCATCTCAAATATAACAATTCTATTTGAGAACTCTTGATTCATTTTCTGCTAAAATCTGTTTCTCCCCAGTATTCCTCTTCCCAATTAATATCTAATTACTCAAAATTAAAATCTAGGATATATTCTTGACTGCTCTGCTTCTCACAATATTCCAGGATTGTCTATACCCAGTATCTGTCCCCAATGTGACCATTTCTCTTCTTTACTAAAATATTATGTTGAGTCAACATTGTTTTTCTATGACACTAATTCACAGCCTCTTAAGTGTTCTCCTTGTTTCTAGTCTTTCCCCAGTATAACTCACCCTCCATACAAAACTAGAGAGGATATCAATAATTCCAACTACCTTTAAGCTGCTGTGATGGACAGGTCACGTGTAGGTTCTGTGTTTGATCTAACCTTTCACATCCATGAGTGAAAAAGTCTCCAGATGATAACAGCCCAGTTACTTTAATAAACCTCACCAATTCAAGAGTTACCATCTGGGGTCTTCGACATTGAGGAGCAGAGACAAGCAAGCCATGCTTGCTCTGCCTGATCCAAATATCTGACCCACAGAATCTGAGAGCATAATGAAATCATTGTTACCTTATGCTACTAAATTTTAGAGTAGGTTGTTGTGCAGCAGTATATAATCAGGACAGTGGGTTAAGCTGGAATTTGCACAACATTAATAGCTACACACTGTAAAATTCTTGTTCTACATTTGGGAGATTGAGGCAAAGCAAGGTATTTCAAGTCACTTGGAGTTGGGATGCAGTAAGTAAATGTTTTAATCATGGATAACCATGCTTTCACTGAAAAGCAACCATGTGTCATTTAAGAGGAGTATCCTGAGGCAATTACCAGGTGCGATACTAGTCACTGGGAGAGTAACTGGCCAACTGACCTATCCCTAAAAAACAACACATGCCTACTTAACATTCATGGCTTCATAGGAGATTATCAAATTGCCTAAGTCCTACTGTGCCCCACACTTTGGTAGGGATAGTCAATGTATTGGTTACTGTTCATTAGGGAAAATCAGAAAACCACATTTTATAAAGAAGTTTTCAATTGATCATGTAGTTTGTAACAGTGATCTATTCTGAACAAACGCAAAAAGAGTCTGGAGGCTTTGACTAGAAATAAATAATAAAATCTATTAAAGGGTCTTAGAATTTGCAAATTGGAGTTTTTGCACAGCTAGGCAAAACCCCAGAAGTGTTCCAAAGAAGAAATAAAAGTTAAAAGTTCTTATAGTAAAAAGTACTTAATTATTGATCCTGCATTCTTAGTCTTAGGATCAGTCCAGTATCATTGTCAGTCAGATGTCAGGCAGTCTGGATTATGGATGTCAGGTGCTCTAGAATGGGAACCCAGAGGTTTGGTCACATCTGGTAGTCTGGATAATGGATGTCAGGATGTATATGTGAGTCCTTTGGGGGATAATCAGGTTATCTGGAGATCCAGATGTATATCTAGGCATTGGCACAGGATTGGAAAGTTAAAAAAAGTTTAAGTTAAAACAAAACAAGCAAGGTAAAACAAAAATTAAGTCTTTCCTTATGCCTCAATTTTCATAATTTTAATATTTTTAGCAGCTTGGTTAAAATGATTCCATTTTGTATATTCTCTATCTTTACTCTTTCTTCATCTATTACCACTGTAGTGCTGTATAACATGTTTTCCCACTAATATTTGGCAGCTTAATACAAAAGCATACATTTATCTCACAAGTCTAGGGGACACAAAAGAAGTAGTGAGGACACTAGAGCTGTACTAGCAGCTTGAAGAGGAACCTCTGAAGAGCAGGTACTTAAGGGGTGCAGGAGTTTGCTATGATGCTGATGTTCAGATTTATGGTGGGGCATCCTGTGTTGATGATTCCAAGAGGGAGCAATGCAGCTGCTGATGGCACTGCTGACAGTTGCTGCAGCCAGGAGTGCCAAAAGATGCTGGGTGTTGGAGCTACACATAGCTGTGTACTTACTGCCAGTATGTGTACTTACTGCCAGAATTGGAAGCTAGAAGAGTCCCTTCTTTCTTCCACCTTTCTTCTAATTTCCTGCCACTGCTACAAATTGGCCAAAGCTAACAGAAAGAGTTTGCAAAGGATTTTGAGAAGTGTTTTGGGAATCCCAGCTCTAGACTCACAGAGGGTTGTGGGATGATATTAGAGATGAGAACCAATAGGTACCTGATTGACACATTGTAAACCTTAATTCTAGGATTTTAAAGAAAATCCTCCAAATTACTGTCCACATACAACAATAAATTAGAAATCTTTTTTTTTTTGGTTGAAAATTAAAATAATATGAACCTAAATTAACTTAATCAAAAAGTAAATTTTTGGATCCTCAATGTAAAATCCCCAAATAACTAGTTTTAATCATGAGATTGAATAATGTCATCAGGCTCTGATATCTCTCCATCCTTTTTGCTTTTCCATTCTTAGGCAGGATCTCCTAATATGATAGCAAGATTTTTCCTAGCAGTTTTAGTATAGTTACTTTACAACTATAAAAATAATAGATATAGGAATTTTTCCTCTCCCTTTTAGTTACTTCACTCGGTATCCCTAGGTCAGCTATGGTTCATTTTAACACATTATGGTTGGACTGTGCTGGGTTTAGCCACAAAATGTGGCATGGTTTCAAACAATGGCAATAATGTCAACTTGGCCTCAGTTAAAATGTGCTTTACCTCCAAAGCATCAATTAAGTGGGGCAAAAATCCCACATATAAATAAGATGAGGAAGCAAGTGTGTGAATGGGGCTTCCCAGTGACCTTACTGCTTTGCTTACAGGCAGGCCCAAAGTCTTAGCAACCCTGCTGGAGAAGATGGTCACTAGGTCAGAGGACCACATACCTTTTTAACCCAGACACTTGAACACACAGAGACAAGTTCTACTATGATTTAAGGCAATAATTATGTTATTCAGCAAGCAATGATCCAAGCATAATATATATGGACCTTCAAATTCTTGCTGTACTAGCATTTTAGTAGCCTCCTCTTTGTTGTGAAAAATGGTAAACCTAGGGAGTTTCTATTATACCTACTTAAAGTCTTTCCATGGTCATGCCTGACCATGGTTTACTATACCACCTCTGCCTCTGACTTTGATATCCTAATTGTATGGATTAAGGAAGGGCACATGTCCATCCTTGGACTTAAAGTAAGATCAGCCCAACCCAAGATATACTCAAAGGCAAGAGGAAGAGTGATTCACAAAAGATATGAGGTGCTCTTTTCAGAAAAAGAGAGACTGGGTGCTATGGAGGCAAAAGCAATATATGTCTTCTAGAATGGTTTCATCTTATTTTGGGTACAGGAAACTCTGAGCATAAGTCCCTGCTTGTCCTCAACAGTTTGGATTCTGGGAAAGGACAGGCCCTCAATACTCTCTTCACCTCTGGCACTTGTTTCCCTACACCCAGTGATGTCATCTTTTTTCAGCTGCCATGTACTTATTGAGGATCATTGACAACACATCTCTAAATGCCGTGCCTACTTGGCTATTGTTCCTCCAAACTTGGCAGCTGTTCACTCTTCTCCAGTGTGTCTTAGCAATATTATTCTGACTGTAAAGAGGCTTTTTCAGGTTGGTTTCTTTTCTAGCAGGGTTCTGAGTTCCTTCCAATTTCTATATTTTTCAAGATGTAATCCATTCTGTTTCTCTGCAGTTGGTGAGTTTCCTCTAGCCAAGCATCGCTTTTTGTTAAGTTGTCCTTTCCAAATGTTTTCCCTACAACTACTGTAATGAACTGACAGATGGGTGTTTGATCTTCAGGAGACATAATGAAGATTTATTTTCTAAACTGTTAGGACAAGCCAAGGTTATCATACAAAAAAAAAAAAATGAACACACAGCAAATTGCACTCAGTTCAACCAAAAATGTCAGTTTCATCAGCTATGGTTTTCCTTTTTGAATCATGCTGATAATATAAATGTACTTGCACATATAAAGCTCATATCATCATGTTGATTGCTTTGCTGATAAACACTAATTTTTGATAAGACAGAACTTTCATGAATTCCATAAATCTTATATTCAGGAACACATTTTTAAACATGTTAACTCAGAATAGGTAATGGTTCTAGTCATTTAATTATTCTTTGTTCTTCAGAAAGGAATGATCTGAATATCTCACTTGAGCAACCTGAAGAAAAATGCCCACATCTACAAGATCATCAATAAACATTGACTAAACTTAGGTCCAGTTTATACTTGACTATAGACAATGAACTTCTGGGAATAAAAGTGTTAATAAGAGATAGCATATTAAAATGAACAAATGAATTTGCCACAAGAAATTGTCAATTTCCTAGAATCCAATTCAATCTGTTCCCTGGCTAGTAACTAGCCACTGAGCCACTTGACTTTCTAAAGGGCTCCATTCTGTTACTACATTGAAGCTTCCTCTCTTGTTCCTTTGCTCAAGGGTTGTTGCTTAAAAATTTACTCATAGGTTGAATCCAGCTATATTCCTATATATTGCTTCTCCTTATCTCTCATTTAAATAGTAACAGGCAAGTATAATGCAAGTTAATAGCACAAAATAATTGGCCTCTCTTTGTCTGAAATCTACATAGAAGCTGCAATTCCATGCTCAGTGGCCAGTAATTCATGCTGAATGCTCTGGTGGATGAATTTGCTCTATATCCAGAGTGAACAGTGCAAGCAAACCATAAAAATATAAAATGTACTAAACCACCAACTAACATTATGGAAATAAGACACTGGCTGGCCAAAAACCACAGTGCATCAATTAGTGGGATCTTTATATTTGGCCAAGAGAACCCTTGGTTCTAGAAACGGAATATTACATGTTTTATGCAGTCATATAATAATTCCCTTGTATTCAAAGCAGGCAAACACCTGCACTATTTATTGGGAAAGCTCAAATTACAGTGTTAAAATTTACGTCAACTCAGTTTGAAGCTTCCATCAGTTAAGTTTAGTGGACACAATGACTATTATAATCATCTAATGGATGGTTTTTTTTCTCTCCACAGCTGTCTGTAAAAAATTTCAAGGACACAACTTTTTTCCATGTGGAAGAGAAGGTAATAAGAAATCTCGATTGCCTGATAATTTCAAATGAGAATTCACAGGTTAGCTGAACTTTGATGGGGTCCTCAGGGCATGTGTAGGCAAATGCTATTGAATCTGTCAGTTTTCTCAGAGTTGAGATATTCAGAGAAGAAAGTTCACACTAGCCAGATTCACAGGGGCCTGACTTTGTGGAATACTGAAGATGGCATGTGCTTGGATCAGACTAACAAGGATCAAAACTCTGGCCTTGCCATTTACTAGTTCATTGACTTTGAGAATACCTCTTACCCTTTCTGAATTTTAGTTTCCTCTTTTGGAAAATGGAGAAATTTCTTACCTAATAAAATTATTTTGAAAATAAGGAATAATAGATATAAGTAACCTAACCTTCTATTTGACATGCAGTAGGTACCACTAAGTAGTGTTATTCACTAGTAGTTGTGGTAACCTTGAAAGGATACCTGTAGCTGTTTATAAGTCCAAGCATGTAAAATTATATTCCAGAATGGTATAATGGACATGTGGTCCTCATCCACACAATTAGGATATCAAAGAGATTTATTGATTTCACTACAAATGACTTCAGAAATTTGAGATAAAGTTTTCTGGATACCTTTCAGGGAGAGAATTTTTACTTGTTTACTTGCTTGTTTATTCAAGACACAATTACTTTCACCCTTGACCACTCTGGAAACAGGTGAATCTTCTTGTTCTCTGTGTGGCTTTTGAAAAGTTAGTGGATCTTCCTGAACCTCAGTTCCTCTGTAGAATAGACATAGTACTTCTGGTTTTCTATGATTGCTATGAAGATTAAATAAGATGACATGTATAAGACAATTTGCATAGTACCTGGACCTTTGTATAATAAAAGTGATAATAAATAAATAAATAAATATTGGACCCCTTCTCTTCTTTCAATTTTAAGGGTGAGTTTTACTGATATTTGCTCCAAACTCTGAGGAAGAGCTATGCAGGTCCTAAAGGTTTAGGCATGCACTCTCTCTCCTAAGTGACCTAGTCACTCTCCTTGCATAGATCTGCGCATTTACCCTTATTAGTATGTTTTAGGGAAGAGAAATAAGACTGAAAGTAAAATAAGGGATGTTTTACCACTCAGTTGTCACTACTAGTTGATGATAACTTCATTGACTTGACTTTATGAGGGTCTAAAACTTTTATTTTTTAACTAATGAAAACATTCTACATTCTTAAGGGTCAGAAATGGAGAGGATAGAAGAAGAAAATTGGAATTCGACATTAACTTAGTATATCAATTGCTGGCATTCCAGTCAGTGCTACATATTTGCAAACCAACTTAGCTTTGTCTCTTGTGTTACTTTTCTAGTGCTGCTTTTACAAAATGCCACAAATTCAACTACTTGTATAACATAAACTTAGTATCTTACAGTTCTATAGGTCAGACCCGACACAGATTGGTCTCACTGGGATTAAAAAAAAAAAGGTGTGGACAGGATTGAGTTAACTTCTGGAGACTCTAGGGAAGGATCTACTTCCTTGTTCATTCAGATGTTGGTGCAATTCAGTACTTCACTGTTGCAGGACCCAGGCCCTGTTTTCTTGCTGCCTATAAACTCTGGGCCATCCTTAGCTTCTAGAAGTTACTGCATTCTTTGGCTTGTGGGCCACTTTCTTCTTCTGAAAAGTCAGTAAGTCCTCACATTGCAATTTTCTGACTCTCTCTTATTTTTCCTTCCTTTTCCACTTTTAAGAACTCATAAGATAAGATTTGGCCTATCTAGGTCATCAGGATAATCTCCCATCTCAGATCCTTACCATAATCACATTTACAAAACCCTTTTTGCCATGTAAGGTGATATATTCTCAAGTTTCAGGGATTAGACCATGGACATCTTTGGGGGACAACGATTCTGCTGACCTCATCTCTGGACAGAGATATAGGAAGAGAGAGCAAACTGAAAGTAAATCTGAGATTTATTGATTTCACTACAAATGATTTGAATGTTCCTGGGAAAAAACACAGCAAATGAAACTGTAGTATGTAACAGATGAAGATATTTAAAAGAGGAAAAAATTGACAGACTTTCTAGTATATAGTTACGGGGCTTGATAACTACAGTTCAAATTGCTCTTTAAAGAATTTTTGACAGATTGGTATATTATAACCTACATGGCCCTAATTAATTTTGTCATAGCTCCATTTCCCTCAGATTGCCTGAGTTTCTTTCATTCCACATTTTACTCGTGGCTACAGGTTTGGCTGCTCTCCTAGGAAAACTGAGATTAAACAGAAAGAATAGCTAGGTAGTGTGTGTGTGTGTGTGTGTGTGTGTGTGTGTGTGTGTGTTTTAATTTATGCTTTGCTTTTTGGTTAAATTCATAAAGGCACGGAAGGACAGCATGAATTATGTTAATCTAGAAAAATAACATGAAGCAACAGAGTTGGACAATATTGGATAAAATGAGCTAGAGTAATACAAGACTACAGGTTAAGTCGTAGTTAGAATCAAAACAGAGGGTTCTCAAAGGCAGAGATTATAGCAATAGAGTTGACTAAGGCTGGGGTTCCAAGGTGTAGTTATCTCTAGGCTGGGCCCTCTGTATTCCTACATCCCTACTTTCTTACCTGTCCAGTGAGATGGAGATTGAGTTTCAGGACTCTGGCCAAAGAATCAAAATTGATTTCTATGTCCAAGGAATCTGGGTCTTGGAGATCTTCTCATTCATTTCAAGAAGAAATAACTCCCTCCTCACTGCAATTCAGACTCCTATGGGTATCCCTTTATGGGAGCATGTGTAAAGGGGTAGGTTAACTCTAAATACCATGGTAAAGATAATCCCCAGGCTCCCTGCTTCTTTCCCTCTCAGAGATCCAATTTGGCTTCCAAATGGAAAGTAATTCTACTAAAGAGCTGTCTGGTCTCCTCAGGATCTGAGTCCTTTTCATCTCTGCTGCTTGTTACATGATCCCTCCATTGGTGCCATTTCTCCTTGTCCTGGTTGTAAAAGTTAGCTCTTGCCTCAAATTTGGTGAGAGTTTTGTTTCTGTATCATGACTTACTAATGTGATCATCACTGATATTGCATGGTCTCTTCTTGGGCTGCTGTTGGCAAAGGGCTACAGACCTTAATGAGGATCTCAAGAGCGAAGATCTTTTGAAAAGAATAGCCTTTATATTATAATTCTCCTATTTATTTTCTTATTTTAGTTTTTTTTTAAACTTTTCTTCCTCATTTCTGTAGAACCAGGTACAAGTTCTATTGGGCTAAGACCAGACCAGACATATGACCCAACACACAAGCTCAGCCACCATGCCTAAATTAAGTGAAATATTTCAATTTTCATACCTTTTCTCTTCTGTAGGTTACACAATAGGAGATAATCTTTGAGAAGGCAACAGTGTCATTTCCCTTAATATGTCCAACACCGGCATCTTATAGTTGTAAGAGGTCAAAGACAAAATCCACTAATTCCACTATATAAAGAGTAAGGAAATGGTTGGCTAGAGGTACAGTCATGCTAGCAGGTGTGGATATCACAGATAATAATGATTCTATTCCTAAGAGCAGAGTCTGACAGAAGATAGGTGACAGTGAATCCTGGGAATTATAACATTTCCATATACTTCATCATCTCTGAGTATCTGTTAAGTGACATTCAGTAGTAGAAATCTTTGTAGAAAAGAGAGAGAAAACTGGCTGGATGAGTGGATTACACTTGGATGGTGAGTGGGTCTCTGACTCCTTGTCTTAGATCAACAACCAGACTGAGGCTGAAATATTCATGTCAATATGTTCATCTAGTAATTCTTTTCTCTACTGAGTGGATTCCTTTCTTCAACCCCACAGTGTCTTGCACAATGAGGCAATGAAGACTACAATCTCGGCAAGCTTCGATTATGTCTTTTGAATCCAAGCCCTTATTTATGACACTTCAATCATAGATACTACATTTCCCAAAATGTACTGGCAATATCAGTTTACTTTAGCTACAGTTTTCCTTTAATATTTTGTTGGAATTTGTATTTTTTTTTTACCTCTATGTTAAAAATACCTGTCTAGCTGAAGGGAAATTGGATTACTATTCAGCCCATTTTACAAAGCACTTTTTTTTTTTTTCAGAAAGAGTTGGTGCATTTCCCAGTTTTCTGGTAGTACTCAGGTCTCTGAATCAAAAAAAAAAAATGATGGAGAAAGTATTCATTTTCTTCCTATGGTTTTGAAGGTGGTCTCCTTTTTATAACATTCAAGTGGGTTTTCCTTTGATGAAAACCTTAGCAGGATTTTCCCATGTCAACTTTATATACATCAAAATTAGAGTCCATTCTTCACAGTCTAGCATTGGTCTATATGAACTCATTTACCATGCTATGTTTTCATGTTTTCTCTGTGTTCTCATTTGTATTTTACTCAGAGGTTGAAAGAGGCTGCACTGGGAGCTGCTTCCAGTTGTCGTTACAAACCAGAAGTCTTTAAGGTTGTTTTTCATTTTTATTTATTTTAAGCCACCTGGCTCAAACTTTTCTCATTCATACTCTTTTTTTTTTGCTCAAACTTTGCATGGTAGATATATATTTTTTTGTGCTTTATGTGGCCTGTGATTATTGATGATTGAAATGCTTCTCTGCTTAGAAAGATAGTTAAGGCAAAGCATCAGTTTCTCTAAAAAAATAATACAAAATAAAGTATCCTTGGGATTGTTCTTCACTAACAGGAATAATCTGATTCATTCTTCATTATCCAGGGCTGTTCTGAGGACTGTAATGATACTGAAAGATGACATAGGAATCTTTGTTTGCCTCCTAAATGTCCCAGGAATCACCTGGAAATAAGGGCCCTAGGAAGACAGGAATGATTCAAGCCTCCCATATACCCCACAGAGGTAAGGATGTTATTTCTTTTCTTACATGGTCCCTATGAGATGAGAGAGAAGGAACCAGTATTTGAGCTTTAGACATTCAGGCAGAGGAAACTCTGGATGGAACAGGAATGGAGACTGTCTATTTACATTGAGACCGACAAGGAGTAAAATCATTCCAGGTAATGTGATATAATAGAGTATGGAAGTGGGGACCATTTTTTTCCATGAAGATGAGGAAGAGAGTATGAGTAAAGAGGAGAAAAGGAGGAGGCCACCATGAAGATGGGAGTAGGATGTAAGGCTGGGAAAGGCTTTTGGGGCAGAGTGGGTGGAAGGTGAAAGAAGGATAAGAAACAGACTGAGGGTAAGAGGAGACAGTGAGTGGAGGGAGGAGGAGGATATGAAAATAGGGCAAAAGAGGTAAGATAGGTCAGTGGAGATAGAAGTACTGAGTGCTTGTATTGGGAAATATTGATAGGGGATAGATAGATGTGATGCCTGGAAGGGGCCTCAGGATAGAGAGAAGGAGATATGAGAATGGACAGTGAGCCTAGGGCAAAAGTGACTTGTGAATGGAACTGATCATACCAGAAGCTTCATAAAAACCTAATTAATATGCAGGCATGTGCAGAGAAAAAAGGTACTGATGGCTTGAAAAATCAAAGGAAAATTTAGTTACACTGTTATTGAATAACTGTGGTGGAAAGTAATTAGTTCTCTCCCTGCTTCTTGACACAGCTCCCTATTTGAAAGTTCTGTGGGTTAAGTGGACTGCTAAGGATGGTGGTTGGCTTTAGAGGTAGTCTAGGCAGATACGAGCAACTACCTGGCCAGATTGTCATAGGAATACTCAGTGATTATCCTTCTGAGGGCCTTTTGTGAGATGTTATAAAATAAACTTCCAAGGGCTCGAGAGTTAGTCCTGCACACTGAGGAATTTGTTTTTGGGGGCATTTCCTCTGCTTTCTGCAGTCCATCTGGACCAACAGTGAAGCCTTTTCAGAAAACTCACACTCTGGAGCTAAACTACCTTTCCATCTCAACCTGATATCTAGAAAAAATCAGATCAATCCCACCTCTTTCTCTAAAATGAAGATGTCCAGTTGGCGATTCGTGCCTGGAGCCTGAGGTGCGTTCTCTGCTCCTTCTCAAGGCCTGCATGGCTGCCCAAATGGATGACTTCATCCTTCAGAATTGAGGATTCTCTCACTCTTATGCTGGGAAGATGAATAACCCAAATGCCAGATGCTTTCCCCAGTGAGGCCATCCTTTTATTATGCTACCATCTACACCTTTCTCTCAACCCTGCACTGCCCTACCGATCTGTTGTGTTTAAAACAGCAGGCTTTTGAATAATTGGCAGAGGATACCATTCTGTCTCTGCTTTCTAAAACAAAAATAATTCTGGAGAAAGTCTCAGAGTCATATTTACTGGTCTCTTAGTAAATTAATTATAGGCAGCTATAATTTATCATACTTTCAATTAACAACAAATTATGTACAAGAAAGACAAATGTCTTTTTGAGACCAGGAAACAATATGTATCATTTGTCATGTGGCATTTTCTCCTCACACAGAGGGGAGAGGATTTATGGGCTGCAGATTGCGTGAACCACTTTTGTTCTGAAAAATACAAATCCACATGGAGCTACTATGAGAATAACTTCCTGAGGTTAGAAAGACTTGAAGTTTGGCCCTCAAAGAATTTAGCATTTAAGCATACTCCTATCATACTGCAGAAAGATGGTCCTACATAGAGGATGTGTGTAGTCCCAGCAAAGAGCTCAGAACACAGGGTCTCCTCCCTCAGTTTACACAGGAGTGGGAGGGTTCTGTTGTGGGGAGAGGGAGTCAGTGAGAGGGAAGTAGAAGCAGCAGTCTCCCCTGCTGCTCCATCAATATCCCATCTCTGGCTAAGAGCACAATTTACACACAGAAGATACTCAGAACAGTATGAGAAAGTCTCTTGTTCCAAATAAGACTGATGAAGATTAGTCTTTTCATGAGTGACTTTTGGGAGAAGATGAGGCAGTATTCCCAAGGTGGACTCAGCAAAATAGCAACGAGGCCCAAGTACTAAGGGTCCTCAGTACTCAGTAAGAGGATGTCTACTGTCTCCCTGTAATCTATTACGCCATCTCACCTTCTTAACAGAACTCCTCTTTCTTATCCTTGTAGGACAGACCACAAACTGGTTCCAGGTATAGCTCTGAGTGCCTTGAGCCAATCAGTACATCTCATATTTTGGAGTATGTAATGCATTCAGGAGCCCAAAGGAAGCAAAGGAACCTCACAGAATGTTGGAACATCGATTCTCTTTTTTTCTGATGTCCTTAGATAGTAGTGGAGAGTATTACTATTGCTACTATTATTATTACTATTACTAGTAACAACAATAACACTAATAACACTTGTAGAGCTTTTACTCAATGATGGACACAGTTTTAAGTGATTTATGTATAATTTCTCATTTAATACAACAATCGTAAGTGATAGATACCATTATTGTCTCCATTTTACAGAAGAGGAAATTAAAGCCAGAGCTTTTTTAACTTGCTCAAGGTCACACAGTTAAGAAAAGATGGGGCCAATATTCACATAATAATTTTTATTATTATGTGAAATGTTTAACTGTTGAAGGCATGAAGTTCCAGGAGTCTGGAGCTACTGAGAGCTCACCATGAGGACCTGAAGAGGAAACATATCTAGAGGAAACAGCAGGAATATCTTGGTTGTTCAGTATCAAATTCTTCCTGGAAAAATGTCTAAGTCTGTCCTTTTAATTTATATAAAGCAATACATTTACTTTATTTCTTAAACCATTTTGAAATGAGTCTTCTTTTCAATTGAAAGAATAAAATGTAGAATTCAGTATCAGGAAGTAGGAGGTGAATGTGTTGGACACATATAAAATTGACAAATTATTAAGAAGATTAGCACACCTTCTTATTTAGTAATAAATTAACTGGTTGCATTGTAATGTGTTGGTTTTTTAAGTTTAGACCACTGATCTTTTAAAATTGTAGCACTAGGAATCTTGGAAAAATATCAGGACATTGTATATGGCTACTTCTCACAGCTTTTAATAAGGCTGTTCTGATTGTCTAATATATGCAACAAAGCACTCCAAAACTCAATGGCTTAAAACACATATTTATTATGATCTGTAATGGTTCTGCAGGTTGCTTAGTCTCAGCTTGGTGATTTTTGCTTAGCCTCTATCATGTCATAGCCTGAGAGTCTGCAGTCATCTAAAGATTCAGTGGGTCAGACATTCAGACAGCTCACTCATAGAGCTGGAAATTGATGCTGGTTGATTTTGGGGAGCTTAGTTGGGCTGTTGACCAGAGTGCTTTTATGTAATTTTTCCATGTAGCTTAAGTTTCTCAAAATATGGCAGCTGGGTTTTAATAGAGAATACTCTAAGCATTCAAAGGGCCCCAATGGAAGCTAAAAGACTGCTTATAAATAAGCCATGGATGTCACAACTTGGCACTTACTTTCATTCTATAGGTTAAGAGATAATCAAATGGACAGTCCAGATTCCAGAGGAGAGAAGGATACAAGGGCAAGATTACCTGGAGGTACTTATTGATAAATGAATTAAGAGACCAGCGATCACAAGACCTGACAAGAAAGTGAGTTCCTTCTCTGGATTTACCCTGAGGAGAAAGAGAAGCCTCAGGCAGGAAGATCTAAGAAAGACTTCATCTGAAGCTTGAAACCCAGATCAACTGAGAGTAAAATAACCTGTAGTCTTGCAGGCTTGAAAAAGCTATTCCCAAGCTACAGAAAGACTAGGCTAAGACATGGGAAATAGGATAAGATTGGGGTTCCAATGTTCCTGTAAATGATCCTCTTCCACACTCCACCAAAATACACCTCCAGCCAGGTCTTTTCTAACTGGCTCTAATTTTGCATTTTCTGCCAGGCACTGTAAGAAGTCCAGCAGCCCTGCTTTGAAAGTGTCATGTTTGAGGTGCATCTCCTTCCTAGTCTTTTGCTGAGGCCAACTGTGAGGTAGAATCTGAATCTTATAGTGGATAGGAACAGGAGAAGTACCTACATCTAATACCAGGAGGCCAACTTCACCAGGCCCATCTTAGTTGAAAGATAGACCTTTTGATATGATTTTTGGTTGAAGCTTCTATTTCATGGACTCAGTGGAAGCAGAGATCAGCATACCACAGAGTCTTTAAAAGAGCTCTTTGACAAATAAATCAAAGTTTTACCAAACTTAGTCTGTGATTGCTCAAGCCCAGATGAACACAGAGAGAGATTGTTAGGTTAACTTGGATTCCTTTTATTCCTAGTGAAGTCAAATATCTTAACATATTTACTTATTTTTTTAAATTATTTTTTAATTAGAGTTGGCATACGATATCATTTTATATTAGTTTCAAGTGTACAGCATAGTGGTTAGACATTTATATAATTTCTGGGGTGATTCTCCCAATTAGTCTTGTAATCACCTGACACTGTATATAGTTATTACAATATTATTGACTATATTCCCTAAGCTGTACTTTACATCCTTGTGACTATTTTGTAACTACCAATTTGTACTTCTTAGTGCCTTGACCTATTTCACCAGCCCCCTCTCATCTGGTAACTGTCAGTTTTTTCTCTGTATCTATGAGTCTATTTCAATTTTATTTCTTTATTTTATTCTTTAGATTCCACATATACATGAAATTATATGGTATTTTTCTTTCTCTGACTCATTTCACTTAGCATAATACCCTCTAGGTCCATAGATGTCATTGCAAATGGTAAGATTTCACATTTTTTATGACTGAGTAATGTTCCATTGTATATAATATCCCACTTCTTTATCTGATCATTTATTGATGGAGGCTTATGTTGCTTCCATATCTTGATATTGTGAATAGTGCTGCATTGAACATAAAGGTGCATATGTCCTTTCGAATTAGTGTTTTGAATGAAGTGGAGGATCAAATCAGTGATTTAGAATATAAGGTAGCAGAAAACACCCAATTAGAACAGCACGAAGAAAATAGAATCCAAAAAAAAAAAAAATGAGGATAATTTAAGGGGCCTCTCGGACAACATCAAGTGTACCAACATTTGCATCATAGGCATACCAGAAGTAGAAGAGAGAGAGCAAGGAATGAAAATCTACTTGAAGAAATAATAATTGAAAACTTCCCTAACCTGGTGAAGGGAATAGACATACAAGCTAAGTAAGTGCAGATCCCAAACAAGATGAACCTAAAGAGGCCACAACAAGACACATCATAATTACAATGTCAAAGGTTAAAGACAAAGAGAGAATCTTAAAAACAGCAAGAGAAAGGCAGTTAGTTACCTATAAGAGAACTCCCATAAGACCGTCAGCTGATTTCTACACAGAAAATTTGCAGGCCAGGATTGGCACAAAATATTCAAAGTGTTGAAAAGTAAGGACCTACAACCAAGATTAATCTACACAACAAAGCTATCATTTAGAATCAAAGGACAGATAAAGAGCTTCCCAGACAAGAAAAAGCTAAAAGACTTTATCATCACCAAAGCAATATTACAGGAAATGTTAGAGGGAGTTCTTTAAGAAGAAGAAGAAAAAAAAGATAAAAATATGAACAATAAAATGGCAATAACTACATACTTAGCAACAATTACTTTAAGTGTAAATGGATTAAATGCCCCAATCAGAAGATAGGGTGGCTGAATGGATAAGAAAACAAGACCCTTAAATATGCTGCCTACAAGATACTCACTTCAGGTTGAAAGGCACACACAGACTGAAAGTAAAGATATGAAAAAGATGTTTTATGAAAATGGAAACAAATAAACAAAAAGCTGGGATAGCAATACTTATACCAGATAAAATAGACTTTAAAACAAAGGCTATAACAAGAGACAAACAAGATCTCAGTTATCCCGCTTCTGAGTATTTATCTGAAGAAACTCAAAACACTACATTGAAGCGATATGTGAACTGCATGCTTATTTTAATGTTATTTACAGTAGCCATGATATGGAGGCATCCTGGGTGGATAAAAAAGAGGTGATATATAATTACTGAGCCATTAAAACGAATGAAATCTCCCATCTGTAACAATGTAGATGGACCTAGAGGGTATTGTACTGAGTTGAGTAAGTCTGACAGAGAAAGACAAATGTCATATGTGGAATCTAGAGAATGGGATAAACAAACAGACAACAGAAACAAGATACAGAGAGCATAGATACAGAGAGCATTTTGATGGTTGTCAGATTGGGAAAGGGGGAATGTATGAAGGAAGGAGATTAAGAGGTACAAATTGGTAGTTACAAAATAGTCATGGGGATGTAGAATATAGCGTGGGCAATATAGTTAATAGTATTAGTGGGCAATATAGTTAATTGTAGTATTGTAACAACTATGTATAGTGTCAGATGGGTACTGGATTTATCAAGGTGATTACTTCATAAGTTATATAAATGTGTAATCACTG
Source organism: Pteropus vampyrus (assembly GCF_000151845.1). NCBI lineage: Eukaryota > Metazoa > Chordata > Mammalia > Chiroptera > Pteropodidae > Pteropus > Pteropus vampyrus. The sequence goes on from NW_011888801.1 coordinate 10,680,858, forward strand.
TGTTGCACACCTGAAACTAATATTGTATATTTCAACAATAACTGAAAAAATAAAAGTATAAAAAATTAAAATAAAATTAAGTGTTTTGGATTCCTCGGATAAATACGCAGAGGTGGACTTGCTGGGACATAAGGTAGATTTTTAAAAAATTTCTTGAAGAATCTCCATACTGTTTTCCACAGTGGCTGCACCAGTGCATGAGGGTTGCCTTTTTTCTAAATCCTTTCCAGACTTGTTGATTGTTGATTTATTGATGATGGCCATTCTGACAGGTGTGAGCTGATATTTCACTGTGGTTTTAATTTGCATCTTTGATTATTAGTGACCTTGAGCATCTTTTCATATGCCTATTGGCCACCTGTATGTTCTCTATGGAGAAATGTCCCTTCAGGTTCTATGTCCATTTTTAATTGGATTGTTAGTTTTTTTTGGTGTTAAATTGCATAAATTCTTTATAAATTTTTAATATTAACCAATTATCGGATGTATTATTGGCGAATACTCCCATTCAGTAGGTTGTCTTTCCATTTTGTTGACGATTTATTTTTTGCTATGCAAACACTTTTTAGTTTGGTTTAGTTTCATTTTTGTTTGTTTCCCTTGCCCAAAGAAAAGTATCAGAAAAAAATTACTAAGAGCAATGTCAGAGAGTTTACTGCCTATGTTTTCTTCTAGGAGTTTTGTTTTGGCTCTTATGTTTAAATCTTTAATCCATTTTAAGTTTATTCTTGTACTCATTGTAAGAAGGTGGTTCAGTTTCATTTTTTGCATGTATCTGTCCATTTATTGAATAAACTGTCTTTAATTGTATATTCTTTTCTCCTTTGTCATAGATTAAATGACCATATAGATGTGGATTTATATCTAGGCTCTCTATTCTGTTCCATTGATATATGTGTCTGTTTTTATGCCAATATCATGCTGTTTTGATTACTATAGCCTAGTAATATAGTTTAATATCAGGAGTGTGATACCTGAAACTTTATACTTCTACCTCATGGTTGCCGTGGTTATTTAGGTCTTTTATGGTTCCACATAAATTTTAGGATTCTTTGTTCTATTTCTGTGAAAAATGCCATTGGTATTTTGATAAGACTTGCAGTGAACTATAGATTAATTTAGATGAATATTTTAATGATGTTAATTCTTCCTATTCATGAGTATAGTATATGCTTCCATTTAGTTGTATTTTCTTCAATTTCTTCTTCAATGACATAATTTTCTGAGTACAGGTCTTATTCCTTGGTTAAATTTATTCCTATGCACATTTTGATGCAATTGTAAATAGGATTGTTTTCTTAATTCCTCTTTCTGATAGTTCAGTATTGGTGTATAAATTTGCAATCGATTTCTGAATATTAATTTTGTATTCTGCTACTTTAGTGAATTCATTTTTGTTCTAACATTTTTTTACAGACTTAAGGTTCTCTATATGTGTTATCATATCATCTGCAAATAGAGAAAGTTTTAATTCTTTCTTTCCAATTTAGATGTCTTTTATTTCTTTTTCTTGTCTGATTGCTATGATTAGGCTTTCCAATACTATGTTGAATAAAAATAGTGAAAGTGGACATCCTTGTTTTGTTTCTGATCTTAAAGTAAATGCTTTTTAGCTTTTCATTGTTGAGTTATGACATTAGCTGTGGGTTTATCATATATGGCTTTTATTATATTGATGTATGTTCCCTGTATTTCCACTTTGCTGAGAGTTTTTATCATAAAAGGTTGCTGGATTTTGTCGAATGCTTTTTTTGCATCTATTGATATAATCATGTATTTTTTATCTTGATTTTTGTCTATTTGTGCATCGTTATTTTATTTGCAGATATCAAAGTAACCTTGCATCCTAGGAATAAATCTCATTTAATCTTGGTGTATAGCCTTTATAATGTATGACTGAATTGAGTTTGCTAATATTTTATCCAGGAATTTTTGCATATATGTTCATCAAGAATATTGGCCTATAATTTTTTTATTATTATTATGGTAACACTGGTTAATGAAATCCAGTAAGTTTCAAGTGTACAATTCAACAGTAGGCATATATATTGCATTGTATGTTCACCACTCATTGTTATATTTCTTTCTGTCACCACATATTTGACCCCTTTTACCCTATCTACTTCACCCCTACCCCTTCATCTTCTGATAACCACGAGTCTATTCTATGTCTATGAATCTCTGTTTGTTTGTCTTACTCGTTTGTTGCTTTCAGGTTTATGTCCCACATATAAGTGATATTATGTGGTTTCCAACTTTTTCTGTCTGGCTTATTTAGCTGAGCATGATTATCTCAAGGTCCATCGATGTTGTCACAAATGGCAGTATTTCATCTCTTCTTATGGCTAATATTCCTTTGTACATACGTATCACAGCTGCTTTATGTAATCCTATTTTCCTTAAGGGTTGTACCAATTTGCAGTCCTACCAGGATTGTATGAAGATTCCTTTTTCTCCACATCCTCTCCAACACTTGTTATTACTAGTACTGTTGATAACAGCCATTCTAACAGGTGTGAGATGGTATCTCATTGTGGTTTTGATTTGCATTTCCCTAATAGCTAGAGATGATGAGCATCTTTTCATGTTTGTTGGCCGTTTATATGGTCCTTAATCCATTTTGAGTTAATTTTGGTGTGTGGTGATAGTCTAGTTTCATTCTTTTGCAAGTGGCTTTCCAGTTTTCCCAGCACCATTTATTGAAGAGGCTTTCCCTTCTCCACTATATGTTTTTGGCTCTTTTGTCAAAAATTATGTGCCCATATTAACATGGGCTTACTTCTGGACTCTCAATTCTGTTCCACTGGTTTCAGTGTGTGTGTGTGTTTCTGCCAATACCATACCATTTTGATTATTGTCGCTTTGTAGTATAATTTGAAGTTGGACAGAGTGATGCCTCTAGCCTTGTTCTTTTTTCTCAGCATAGCTTTAGTGATTCAGGGTCTTTTGTGCTTCCATACAAATCTGATGATTATTTTTGTTCTATTTCTTTAAAAAATGCCAATGGGATTTTGATTAAGGATTGCACTAAATCCGTATAACGCTTTATTTAGGTAATAAGGTCATTTTAACTATGTTGACTCTTCCCATTCAAAAACATGAAATATCTTCCCATTTCTTTGTATCTTATTCTATTTCCTTTTAATAGGGTCTTATAGTTTTCATTATATAAGTTCTTCACATATTTTCCTAGATTTATTCCTAGATATTTTATTCTTTTTGTTGCAATTGCAAAAGGAATTATTTTTTCCACTTCTTTTTCTGACAATTCATTATTAGAGTATAGGAAGACTACAGATTTTTGAACATTGATTTTGTACCCAGAGACTTTACTGTATTTGCTTATTATTTTTAGTAGTGTTCTTGTGAAGTCTATAGGGTTTTCTATATAGAGAATCATCTCATCCACAGATAATGACAGTTTAGCTTCTTCGTTTCCTATTTTCATGCCTTTTATATATTATTCTTGCCTGATAGCTCTCGCTAGGATCTCCAATGTTATATTGAATAACAGTGGTGATAGTGGACAACCTTGTCCTGTTCCTGATCTTAGAAGAAAAGTTTTAGTTTTCAACCATTAAATATAATGAGAGATTGTCATATATGGCCTTTATTATGTTAAGGTACTTTCCTTGTATGCCAATTTTGTTAAGTGCTTTGATCATAAATGGATGCTCTATCTTGTCGAAGGCTTTTTCTGCATCTATTGATACAATCATATGATTCTTATTTTTAAATTTGTTTAGGTGGTATATCACATTAATTGATTTACACATGTTGAGCCATCCCTGTGCCACTGGGATGAAGCCTACTTGATCGTGGTATATAATCTTTTTAATATGTTGCTGTATTTGGTTCGCTAGTATCTTATTTAGAATTTTTGCATCTGTGTTCATGAGAAATATTGGTCTGCAGTTTTCTTTTTATGTGTTATCTTTACCAGATTTTGATATCAAGGTAATATTGGCCTCATAAAATGAATTAGGAAGTATTGCCTCCTCTTCAATATTTTAGATGAGTTTGAGGAGAATAGATATTAAATCATTGAATATTGGTAGAATGCACTGGTGAAGCCAACTGGACTTTTACTTTTTGGTAGGTTTTTGATGATTGTTTCAATTTCTATACTGCTGATCGGTCCATTTAGATTTCCAGTTCTTCTTGAATCAGTCTAGGAAGGTTGTGTCTTTCTAAGTACTGGTTTATTTCTTCTAAGGTATTAAATTATATACGTTTTCATATTATTCTTGTATGATCCTTTGTATTTCTGTGGTGTCTGTCATAATTTCTCCTCCTTCATCACTGATTTTGTTTATTTGTGTCCTTCCTCTTTTTCTTTAGTGAGCCTAGCCAGGGGTTTGTCAATTTTATTAACCTTCTCAAAGTATCAGCTCTTTGTTGCATTTATTTTTTCTATTTATTTGTTTTGTTTTCAATTTCATTTACTTCTGCTCTAATTTTGATTATTTCTTTCCTTCTGCTGACTTTAGGCTTCATTTGTTCTTTCTTTTCTAGTATTCTTTTTTTTTTTAAATGAAGTGTTGGGTTATTTATTTGGGCTTGTTCTTGTTTTTGGAGATAGGCCTGTAATGATATGAACTTTCCACAGCTTTTGCTGTGTCCAAAAGTTTTGATATGTTGTACTATCATTATTATTCATTTCTATGTATCTCTTGATCTTTTTATTTCTTCTCGGACCCAATTATTCTTCAGTAGCATGTTGTTTAATCTCCATGTATCTATGGTTCTTCCCACTTTCTTTTTACAGTTAATCTCCAACTTCGAAGCATTATGATCAGAGAATATGGTTGGTATGATTTCAAATCTCTTATTTTTGTTGAGGCTATCTCTTTGTCCCTGTATGTGGTCAAACTTTGAGAATGTTCCATGTGCACTTGAAAAGAATGTATAAGTAGCCGTTTTGGGATGAAAGGCTCTGTAAATGACAATTATGTCCAGTTGGTCTAATATATCATTTAAGGATGTTATTT
>NW_011888801.1:10687192-10688270 GCF_000151845.1 Pteropus vampyrus
CTGTAAATGACAATTATGTCCAGTTGGTCTAATGTGTCATTTAAGGATGTTATTTCCTTATTGATTTTCTGTTTGAATGATCTATCTATATCTGATAGTGGGGTATTTAGGTCCCCTACTACGATAGTGTTTTGGTCTGTTTTTCCCTTTAGTTCTGTTCATTATTGCTTTATATTTTGGGAGGCAGAGCTTCCTGATTGGAATTAATAAGTGTTATGTCTTCTTAGTGCATGATTCACTTTATCATTATGAAGTGTCCTTCAGTATCTTTCTTTACATTTTTTATTTTGAAGTGTATTTCATCCAATATTAGTATGGCTACTCCCACTTTTCTATGAATGCCATTAGCTTGAAATATCATTTTCTACTCTTTTACTTTGAGTCTATATTTGTCTTTGGAACTGAGATGTGTCTCCTGGAGGCAGCATATGATTGGGTTTTGTTTTTTGATCCAATCTGCAACTCTGTGCCTTTTTATTGGTGAGTTCAGCTCATTTACATTCAGGGTGATTATCGAAATATGAATTTTTTTATAGACATTTTATCTTTTACTTTCTGATAGCTCGGTGTTTCCATTGCTTACTTGTCCTTGTGCTTTTTTTTTTTTGGTTGTGTTTTGGTGGGTTTTCCTTCTGGCTCATCTTGTTTTATGTTATATTCTTCAGTTCTGAATCTTTGGCCTGTGGTTATTATTATGAATATATAAAAGATAGTTATATGTGTGTGTGTGTGTGTGTGTGTGTGTGTGTGCGCGCGTGTTTTCTGTGTGTGCCTTATTTCCATTCCCCTTTGTGAATTTGGATCTTTGAATCCTCCCCTTTTCTGTTATTTTTGCCTTAATTTGTCCCTATGTATGGTGAACATTCATTTCTATCTTGGTATAAAGAATCTCTTCTTATTGTTTTAGCTTATAATGCCTTGTTTTAAAAAGATTTGCACTGCTTTGCTTCTATCTACCTACTAGTCACTTTACTCATAGTTATGTATTTTTTGTCATTTTATGTTAGATGATCTGACCCTTTTCACTATTTCCTATAATGCAGGCCTCGTAGTGAAGAATTCCTTCAATTTTTGTATG
>NW_011888801.1:10688320-10690547 GCF_000151845.1 Pteropus vampyrus
TCAATTTTTGTATGCCCGGAAACGTCTTTATTTCCCCTTCATACCTAAAGGAGAACTTTGCTGGATACATTATTCTTGGCTGCTGGTTCCTTTCGTTTAATAGTTTGAATATTTGATTCCACTTCTTTCTGGCTTGTAAGGTTTGTGCTGAGAATCTGACCACAATCTAATGGGTTTTCCTTTACAGATTACCACCTTTCCCCCTGGCTTCCTTGAGAATTATTTCTTTGTCATTGATATTTGATAATTTTAATACAATGTGTCTTGGAGAATGCCTTTTGCGTTGAGATAATTGAGTGTTCTGTTGACTTCTTGAATTCCAAGTTCCAGTTCATTCTTTAGATTTGGGACATTCTCATCAACTATTTGTCTGAAAATGCTTTCTAATTCCTGCCTTTTCCTTCTCTTCAAGAATGCCCATTATTCTTATGTATCCTCTCCTGATGGTATCAGCTAGTTCTTATTTTTCTCTCATTATTTCTCATTTGTTTTGTTTCTCTCTTCTTTGTTTTGATTTATTTCTAGATTTCTATCTTCAGTATCACTGATTGTTTTCTCCATTTGGTTGACTCTATTTTCCAAGCTTGCTATTTCATTCTTCATCTCTTTTAGTGTGTTTTTCATCTCCAGAAGTTTAATTTGTTTCTTTTCGAAGGTTTCAATCTTCTTGCTTAAAAATTCATTCTGCTGATGTAGCTGTTTTTTCAATTCCTGAAATGTTGATATGAATTAATTTTGGATCTCACTGAGTTTTTTCAGAAGTACCATCCTGAATTTTCTGTCATTTAAGTCATATATCTTTATGTCTTTAAGCTTAAATTCTGGAGATTTTTCTCTTTCTTTCTGAGCTGCTTTATCACCTTGATTATTCATGGTGTAAATGGACTATTTCTCTGCCTGAGCATTAATGGAAGTGTATTCTGCTTTTTTTGTTGTTTGTTTCCAGAAAGAAGATTTATTATATCAAGGTCTCTCGTTAGCCTGTTGCTAAGAAGGTGTTTTTCCTTTGGTTTCCAGTAGGTGATGTCTAGGTCTCTGGGATCCCTACTTTTTATAAGGCCTTAATAATGTCCTATTTTTTTTCTTATAAAATTCAATCACGCTTGATACCCTCAGTCCCTGTCAGTGTTAGCAACAGTTTTGGTAATATTTGCTGGGATTACTGTGAGGCTCTGTGGTGTTGGGTCTTGGAGGCTATGGAGGGAGGCGCTTTCTGGGCTGGAGGATGGGGGCTGTAGCTTAGCCTCACATTTTGCAACTGCAGCTGGTAATAATCAGCTATTGCTTCTCTGCTTTCTGCCTTTATCCCTAGGCACTGCCACTGCATGGAACTCACATCTTTCTCAAGCAGGGGTGTTCAAGGAACTTGCCACACTTTCTCCCCTCCCATTCCTCCTGGATGGAGTTCTGGCTGCAAGAGGTAGCTTCTTTGTTTCTCTCAGTCTATGGCTTAACTCCTGCTGTAGCTCTTTTTTTGTAGATACCTCAGTCAGATGTGCTTGTGTTCTGGTTGTGTGATTTTTCTTGAGTTTTAGATTTTTAGCTTATTATTTTAAGGGGAGAGACCTGGGGACATCTCTCACTCTGCCATGCTTCTGATGTCACTTATAATTTTGTGCGTGTGTGTGTTTGTGTGTACTGCCTTTGTCTTACTTTGGAATCAGAGTAATGGTGGACTCAAAAAATATTCTTGAAAGCCTTCTGTACGCTTAAATTTTATGGAATAGTTTGAGATGATAAGTTTTGATTTTTCTTAAAATATTTGGCAAAATTCACTTGCAAAGCCATCCAGTTGGGAGTTTTTTGATTACCGAATTGATTTTCTTAGTAGTTATTGGTCTGTTCAGATTTTCTATATCATCTTAATTAAGTCTTGGAAGATTGTTTCTATGAATTTATACATTTCTTCCAGTTTGTCCAATTTACTGGCCTATAATTGCGCATAGTATTTTCTTACTTTTTGGCATTTCTGTGCACTCAGTTGTCACTTTTCCTCTTTCATTTCTGAATTTATTTATTTGGGTCCTCTCTGTAATTTTCTTGATGAGTCCAGTTAAAGGTTTCTTAAATTTGTTGATCTTTTCAAAGAACCAGCTCTTGGTTTCATTGTACTTTTGTACTGATTTTTTTAGACTCTATTTTGTATATTTCTGTTCCGGGCTTTATTATTTCTTTCCTTCTACTCACTTTGGGCTTTGTTTGCTGCTCTCTACTTCATTTAAGTAAG
>NW_011888801.1:10691347-10698539 GCF_000151845.1 Pteropus vampyrus
TGTGTGTATTTCAATCTGAAGTGGTTCTCATGTAGACAGCAAATGTATGGGTTTTGTTTTCTTATCCATTTAGCTACCCTATGTCTTTTGTTTAGAGTATTTAATCATTTTACATTTAAAGTGATTATTGATAGGTACATAGTTATTGCCATTATATTATTCATATTTATGTTCTGTTTTTCTCTCTTTTTAAAGAAGTCTCCAACATTTCTTGTAATACTGGCTTGTCAGTGTTAATTCCTTTAGTTTTTTCTTGTCTGGGAAGCTCTTTATTACACCTTCAATTTTAATTGATAGGCTTGTTGAGTCAAGTGGTCTCAGTTGTATATCTTGATGTTCATCATTTTGAATATTTAGTGTCAATTCCTTCCGGCCTGCAAAATTTCTATTGAGAAATCAATTGATAATCTTATGGGAGTACTCTCGTAAGTAATAAGTAGCTGCCTTTTTCATGTTGCTTTTAAGATTTTCTCTTTGTCTTTAACTTCGCCATTTTAATTACGATGTGTCTTGGTATGGGTCTGTTTGGGTTCATCTTGTTTGGGACTCTCTGAGCTTCCTGGACTTGTAATGTCTATTTCCTTCAGCAAGTTAGGGAAGTTTTCAGTCTTATTTCCTCAAATAGTTTCTCTGTCTCTTGCTTTCTCATTTCTCCTTCTGGTATTCCTATTATGTGAATGTTATTACCCTTGATGTTTTCCCAGATGTCCCTTAAAGTATCCTCATATTTTTTAAATTGTTTTTTTTTCTTTTTACTGTTTTGATTGGGTGTTCTGCTACCTTGTCTTTCAAATCATTGATTCGATCCTTTGAATCTGCTGTTGATTCTTTCTAGTGTAAACATCATTTAAGTTGTTGTATTATTCATTTTTGACAGGGTTTTTTTTTATGATTTCTGTGTCCTTTTTATGCTTATCTTTTTGTCGATATTCTCACTGGGATAATCTGTTCTTCCCTTAAGTCCATTGTGCATTCTTATAACCAGTGTTTTGAACTCTGTGTCTGGTAAGTTGCTTGTTTTCATTTTATTTATTTCTTTTTCTGAAGTTTTCTCCTGTTCTTTCATTCGGAACATTTTTGTTTGTTTTCTCATTTTACCTGCCTCCCTGTTTTTTTTTTTTTTTTTCTCTACATATTAAGTAGATCTGCTATATCTACCGGTCTTGGCTGGGTGGCCTTACATAGTAGGTGCCCTGTGTGTCCCAGTGGCGCAGTTTCCCTGATCACCTATGCTGGGGCCTCTGGATATGTTCTTTGTGTGAGTTTTGTGTGCCCTCTTGTCATAGTTGAACCCTGATTGCTGTTGGCACATCAGTGAATGTGATTGTCTCTCAAGTTGACTGGCTGTGAGGACTGGCCATGCCCATAGCATATGAGCTGCTGGGTGGGTGCTGACTCTATATAAGGGAATTCATCTCAGTGAGATTGTGTGCCTGTTGAGACCACTTTCTGAGTGTGCCTCTTTTGGGATTAATCTGGTCATGTCTGTTGTAGTCTGATTGGTGTGTTGGTTTGGGGCTTCTTGGGAGGGGCTCCCATGCAGGCCAAGGTCAACCTCTGCCAGTGACTGGTCCGGGGTACCTATTAGGAGCTACAAAGCTATCCACAGTCAGTTACTGCCTGTGCTTGACCTGGAGGCACATAGGAGAGACCATGCTGCAAAACGAGGCTGAGTGCCACCAGTACAAAAATTACAGTGCACCTCAAGGCCTGAGGCTGCTTGCTGGCTTCCTTTAAGTCTCAGCAGCTGAAATAGCCTTGAGCAGTTTGAGTTGGGTGACACAGGGTCCTAGATAATCACCAGGGTGGGGCAAGTGGTATTCATATTAGTGCAGATTCAGATTCGGTGCCAGTGCTGAGCCTGTGGCCACTCGCAAATGTCTCAGGGGCTAGCCACTACCTGTCTTGGACACTCAGGCCCCAGGATTTGCTTAAGTAGTACTGCAACTTGGTCCAGGCTGGCTGACTACCACTACAAGTATCTCTGGTGGCTTGAGAGCCAAGGCCTTTTGATCGTAGCAGAAGATGCCTCTTTCCAACAGAGTAGTGTGGGGCTGGTTGCCAGCATGATCATGCCTCTGGCAATGCGCAAGTTGGGAGGGAAGGGGTCTCAGGGAGTCATCGGGATGAAGTGAGTGGAGTTCACCAGGCCAGTGCAGATTCATGTATGGCTGTATGGAGGGAGGGCACAACACAGGCAAGATGATGCTCGCTTACAGGCTGCACAGGAAGAGGACTCAACACAAGGATAATGACAGTTGCTCCTTCAGCCCTTGACCCGATGCCACACAACTCAATCTTCCCCTGTATGTCTCTGGCACCTCTGGAACTGCTGTTTCTCTGCTAGAGCCCAGAGTGAGTGCCTGCTTATGACTGAATCTGTGTGCGGGCCCTTTAAGTGAATGTCTTGGTTCCAGCAGCATTCTGTCTCACCTGGACGGTAGGAATTCCCCTGATTTTCATAGCCTGATTTTGTGGGTATATCTCTTCCTGGCACTGGAAATCTGGGCTGAGATGGCCTGGTGCGGGGCTTAGGCCCATTGTTTCTCTTGAGGGACCTCTACAGCTGAGATATCCCTCCCTTTGCTCTACTGCCACAATAGGTGCGGGGCTGGGATCAAAGAGAGAATCCAAAAGTGCAGCCATCGTGCAGTGGGAGATAGCAGGTGTCACTGCGCATCGCTTTGTAACTACGGCTTAGCTTGGCAAAATACAGAAGATGAGTTTTGGGCTAATGAGAAATTTCTGAAGCTGAGAGTGTTACAATGTTTGAATCTATTTTCTTCCTGGTCCCAATCATTGCCTTTCCTCCTTAGACTTTCATTCAGTCTTACTCTGTTATCTCCCCTCCTCTTCTTCCTTGTCTTATCTACTGTTGTTCTTGCTACTTCTTTAATTTCCTTTCTTGAGTTGAGTTCTCATGAGCACTAGATTGAGGGATTATCTGAGAATCAGGCCCACCTTGTGACTGTCCCAGAATAGAATCCAGCCTCTATTTTGTCTCTCAAAAACCCTCGCCAATTCTACAGCTGGTAGAATTGGCTCTTTCTGTTGTAAAGTTTGAGAATAACAAGAATATTGGATGTCACTCACACCCTCTTTCTCTGATGAAGGCATTCTTTCCATGAAGATTCTAAGAAGAATTGGAGCTTCCCTTAAATAACAGAATTTGATAACATCTCCCTGGGCCTCTTGCTCTTGCCCCTCTCTCCAATTGTAGTATGAACTTGATCTCAGACACCTAGGAGACAAGGTGGTTTTCAAAACAGTGATATAGTGAGGAAATAAATTATATTTTATTTATTATAATTTCTAGTATAGTTTCCTAAGGTGGATAAAATTAGTCATCACTTAGCCATATCATCAATTTAGTTTACCTTATCACTTATTAATCTACTATTTCTATTAAGACCTGTGCTAGGTGCTAAATAACTTAATATGTATTGTCTTTAGGCAAAGATAAAGCTTAAAGTGTAGTATGAGAGAATAAAAATTTCAAAAATCAAAATAGCTCAAGATAGAACATAATTAGTGCGAAAATAGAAGCACTAAATACTATGGGAACAGAAGTAAGGAGACATTAGTTATAATTAAGGAAATAATACAGCTATGAATAATAGTATTAGCAATATCAGTATTTACTGAGTACTTATTATGTGCCATGCAACTGTTGCCACATTAGAAAGCATAATGTCCTCTATAACTACAAGATATGAATAGCTGGTTCATATCTTGGAACCTAAGAACCAAAAAATAAATTGATAAAATGGAAGAGACTCAGATATATGGGACATTGTTTTTAGAAAGTCATGGCATTTTATTCAGTGGATAAATGATGAACTATTCTAAAATAAGTGGTTTTAGGACATTTTGAAGGTCAAATAAAGTTATACCACAACCTCACAGATTATACATATACACTAATGATAATTTTTTCATTATATATAAATGATATATATCATTTATATATATATATCATTTATATTTATATATATATATATCATTTAAGTTTTATTTGGTTCTTTTATGTATAGATGATAAAAGAACCAAATAAAACCTATAAAGAATTTAAAAATCTATAAAAAATTTTTTAACAATTGATTGGTAGACAAGGTTTTCTTGATCTAAACACAAAACTCAAAAACTGTAAGAAATAACATCTACTGATTTGACTATATTTAATTTAAACCATTTGAAGACTGAATATTTAAAACACAGTAAACTATTTTAAAGAAAATATTTTCCATACAAATATTATTAGCAGGATTAATATTTCTAATATGCAATGAGTTCTTATAAATCAACAAAAATTAGACTTTGGCAAAATAAAAGGTAACTATAAACTTATTATTAAAGGAAAAGAAATATAAATGACTAATACACACTTTAAAAAAGACTTTACTAGTAATCAAGAAAATGCAAATTAAAATGACATGTGATACCATGGATTTACTATTGTATGAACAATATTAAAAACAAAACTAGAAAGATTTGTCTCCACCCAGTGATGGCGAGAGTGAAGAAAAGGGCACAAGAAAAGAGATGCATTTTATTGTCTATCCAGCACCTCCTTTGTTTGGGAAATTGCTGTCCTCTGCGTTCGAGCCCCTGGGGTAGTCATATTTTCATAGGGCCTTGTAAATCTTAAAAAGCAGGGAAATTCATAGGGAAGACCATGTCCTTCTATTATGTTTAATTAAAAAATTATTTTAAAGTAATGGTAAATTCATACATAGTTGTAAGAAATAATACAGAGACATTTCCTGTGCTCTTTACTCAGTTTATTTCAATGGTAATGTCTTGCAACATCACAATCAAGATGTCGACGTTAAAACAATCAAGATACAGAATATTTTCATCACCAAAAAGATTCTTCATGTTGTTCTTTTATGGCCACACCTATTCTCACTTTCTCCTTAACCTGTGGATCCCATTAATCTGTTCTCTATTTCTATAATTTTGTCATTTCAAGAATGTTATGTAAGGGGAATCATATAATACATAACCTTTGAAGATTAGTGTTCAGCATAATTCCCTGGAGATTCATCCAGCTTCCTGTATGTATCAATAGTTCACTCCTTTTCATTCCTGTGTAGTAGTCCATAGTATAACTGTACCACACTTTAACAATCACACTTAAAAGGAAGATAATTGTTTCCATTCTGGGGCTATAATGAATAAAGCGATCATAAACATTCATGTAGAGGCTTTTATGTGAATACAAGTTTTCATTCTCTGGGATGAATGCCCAGGAATGTGGGTGTTAATTTGTTATATAGTAGTGACATCTTTATTTTTTATTTTTTTAACTGCCAAACACTCTTCCAGAGTGGCTGTACCATTTTATATTCCCACCATGAGTGGGCCAGTTTCTTCGTATTCTTGCCAGCATGCTGCTTTGTCAACTACTCTTTATTTTAGGCATTCAGATATTGTTCAACATCTCATCTCACTATGATTAAAATTTGTGTTTCTCTAATGACTAATGATGCTGGATATCTTTTCATGTGTTATTTGACTTCCTGTGGATCGCATTAACATATTTTAGCATTCCATTTTTATTTATAGCATTTTTTAGTGTATGTATTTGTATACCATTTTTAGTAGTCGTTCTAGATATTAACTTATATATACATATCTTTGTAGTTTACTTGCTTCCTCATTTTACCAGTTCAAATGAAGTCTAGAAACTTTAACTCTTTTTATGTTTTCCCCCTCTTTATAATTGTAGTATATATTTTATCCATTTACATTTGAGCCACATCAGAAAGTATAATAATTTTTGCTTCAACTATCAAATATAATATATTTACTCATATTTTTACCTTACTCTGTTCTTTTTTGTTTGTTTGTTTCTCGATCATCTAGTATCTACTCTTTTATCATTTCCTTTCTGTTTAGAGAAATTTCTTTAGCCATTTTTTTTTGTGTGTGTAAGACCACTGGTAACAAATTTTCTTAATTTTCCTTCATCTGTGAATGTCCTGATTCTCTCTTCATTACGGAAAGATATTTTCTGTGAGTGTAGGATTCCTGGGTTGACCATTCTGATCTTTTCTTTCTGAACTTGAAAAATATGCAACTTTCTTCTGGCCTTCATAGTTTCTGATGATAAAGTCACTGTAATTTGAGTTGATTTTTCCCTAAAGTTAAGATGTCATATCTCCTACTGCTTTCAAGATTCTTAATATGTCTTTAGTTTTCAGAAATTCGACTACGATATATCTTGCTGTGAACTTTTTAGTTTATCCTATTTGGGGTTTTCTCTGCTCTCTGAATCTTTAGTGTTATGTCTTTTACAAAATTTAGGAAATTTTTCAGCCATTAATTTTTCTAGTGATTTTTAGGCATGGCCTACTTCTCTTTACTTCAGGGACTATGATATGATAATAGGAATATTAGATCTTTTCTGTTATAGTCCCACAGGTTTCTAAGGTTCAGCTCATTTTTTTTTCAGTCTATTATTTTCTCTGTTGCCCAGACTGGGTAATTTCTACTTTTCTATCTTCCATCACAGTTCACTGATTGTTTCCCCGATTTACTCCATTCTTCTGTTGAGCCCATTGAGTTTCTATTTTACTTACTGTATTTTTCTGTTCTATATTTTCCACTTGGTGATTATTTGTATCTTCTATTTCTTTATTGAAACTTTTGTTTCCTCCCCTTTTTTTTTGAAGCTTGTTCATAATTGCTCGCTAAAGCATTGTGATGTCTGTTTTACAGTCTTTGTCAGGTAATTCTAATACCATATCATCCTGCATGGAAAATAAGAGTGCCTTCTTAACACTCCTTACGTGTTCTTCACTGACATCACCAGCTGGTGGCCTCATTATTACTCAGTAATGAAAAACGTTTTGACTCCCAGGGGTAAGTGAGAGGGACATCTCTTTACTTCCAGTTGGGGGCAGAAGTTCAAGCTTCTAACAATGTTTTCCCGGACACCAAAGATGGAGTGGGGATGCATTGTCACCATCAATGATGAAAGTCCCAGTTTCCTACTCAGCCTTTTCTGATAACCATGGTGGTGGTGTTAATGGTGAGTATTTAAGGCATCTCCTTTACAAGACTCGCAAGTGTGGAAATCTAGGCTATCTATTCCATGTCTTTGGCAGGGATTAGAATGACACAACAGGTTTTTTTCTCTGGTATTCGGTGGAAATAGAGTAGTTATTATCTAGTGTTTTATTTCTTT
>NW_011888801.1:10698740-10705334 GCF_000151845.1 Pteropus vampyrus
CCATCTGACTTCTTTTCTCCAACTTCTGGAGTCTTTTTATATTTGTTTTATATATAAAATATCCACCATTTTTTGCTGTACTTAGCAAGAGGATTAAAAAAAAATATGACAGTATCATTTTGTTTCATGTGCAACTTTATAATGCCTTTTGATGTCTTCTAAGCAGGGTCTCTCTCATTAGTCTTTTTCATACATTTCTTGAATACTATCAGACTATTTTTTAATATTTTCTCAAGTATCATTTACCTTATTTCAAAAGAAAAACCACAAAATTAAAATTTTAACTGGAATTGAATTAAATATACTTATACATTAAGAGAGAAATCATATTTTTATGATATTGTTTTACATCCAAAATATAATTTTCCATCTAGTTGAATTTTATGTCCTTTAAGATCTAATAGTTTTTGCATTACAAGTATAGTACTTTTTATTGTCAAATATATGCCTAAGAAATATATTTCATTTAGTTGTTACTGTGAATTTATTATTTTTCATCCATTTATATCTAACGTAGAAAGACACTATTGATTTTTGTATATCTATCTTGTACCCAGTCACCTTATCAACTTATTTTTGTCATTAGTTTTTTGTCTTATTTATGTCATTAGTTTTTTTCACCAAAATCTTTGGGTTTTCTAGGTATACAATTATGTTATCAGCAAAAATAATTTTTAAATAATTTTCTCTTAATAGTAAAAATATTTTATAAATGATAAAATTATTTTATCATTTCTCTTAATTTCATAGGAATGTTTATTGCTTCATTAATCTAGTGACTGAATAACAACAACTAAAAAAATGCCTATCAATATGGAAATGGTTGACTAAATGTTGACTTGTCTACAAAACTGAATGCTCACTGACCGTAGTAATTAGATAATTTGGATAGATTTTAACTACAAGGAGTGAAGTGAGAAAAGCAAAAGGCAGTAATGTTATCCCATTTTTCTAAAATAACAGAAAAAAGTCTCTGTGTGCAGTTGTATATGCCATGTATATGTATATGATTATCTAAATAGAAAGAAAACTATAAAAGTTATCAATTGTGTTATATTGGCAGTGGTAATTGAGAGGAAGAAGAGAGATAAGCAAAAACAAAGCAAAAAGACTGCCCTAAGATGCCTTTCACTATATAAACAGTGCATGCACTACAATCCCATTCATGCTAAATTACATAGAGCTGTGTAAAGAGACACATGAAGAGATGGTCAAAGCAATATTAGTGGTCCTCGTGATCTCAGGTGGGATTTCGAGATTTCATTTCTATTTTTACTTTTTATGAATTATTCAAAATGCTTACTATATGATTGTAAAAACACAGGACAAATTTTTCTCATGGCAGAAATTAATTTAAAGAAATGCAAAATGTAGTAAGGCCAATTATAGCTCAAGTATCAACCCAGGCCTTTTGCAAATCTGTGTTACATTGGTTAAGTAACTATAATGGAAAACATCAGAACCCAGCAGACTAACAATAAGAACCAGATAATTAATTAGAATATCATGACTTAAAGGGAAAACTTTGCAATACTATTTTGAAAGAATAAGGGCATACATAGGAAATGGGAATTAATATTTCCAAATACTTCAGAATGAATCATATAAAGTTTTCCTTTTTCGGGCACTCTGGGTTATAGTAAGCCTTAAGTGGAAAATTCAGCTGTCCAAGTTTGGGTCACATGCTCAACACTTGGCCAGAGGAGGCTGGACTTTGCTGGTTCAGTCCTGCCGGGATTACATGCAATAGCGAGGGGGGATAACTTCCTAAAAGGGATTGAGGTGCATTAACCAAAAGAAAGGGATAGCTAGTTTGGATAAGTGAAAAAAAAATACCAGATATTCTTACTAGGGCTCACAAAGAATGTGTGTCTGCCAGAGTCTGGACCCTCTGATGGGACACCTACTGCTCAATTTACCTTGGTCTGAGTTTCTTTTCATTTGCATGGGCACTAGGGTTCAGTCTGCTTTTCTCTCCATTATCTACACTCACAGGACTTCTTTTCCTTCAGGTTTCACAGACTCTGCCACTATTTGTTCTTCACATTAGTCTAGCTTGTTGGAGTTCAGGCTCACTGCTTTGAATGGACACAATGAGACAGCAATAAATCAAAACAGAGTAACAAGATGAAGATGCATTATAAACTATCTTAGTAGAAGGGATAAATGACCTGAGAAAAGTCAAAAGAAGTTAAAAGAAGTTAAAAGTTAAAAGAAGTTAACTACCATGAAGAATTCAGCTTTTATTAGACAACTATTGTACCCCAGGGACAATAGAGGGATATGACTGGTGGAGGAAAATATCCCTAACTGGTCCATCCTAGTAGAGGGCAGTCGTCTATTGAGATAAGTACCACAATTCAAAAGAAGTCAAGGAGACTCTTAAGAGAGGAAAATTTTCTTCTTGACATGAAGAGGCTCACCAGCAGGGACTCTAGTTAGGATCTGTAGTGGGCGCTCTGCCTTGTGGTATCTTTCTTTGTGTGGTCTCTGAATAATGCTCAGTGATTCAGAGCAACAATCATTTGTTCTTCCTCTCAGGTGTGGGTCTGCTCCTTGCCTCAGATACACAGGTTCCCTGGAAGTATCTTTGCTCTAGTCTAGGCCTAGGCAGAAGAGGCAGCCATGAGATGAAAAATTTTCTCATGGGAATGACATAAGTGGGAGAGGACAAGACTCCTCAGGCAAGCACATTTCAAGTTTCTTTCTGCATCACATCTGCTAACATCTCATTGATCAGAGCAAACCACAGGCTGAGCCTGACATCGAGGGGCTGGAAGTTTCCCCTCCAGGGGAGGTTGTGGTTGGGTCAGAGAGTGAATGTTTTTCAGCAACAATTGAAACCACATCAGTCCCTAGAAAATGTTGCCTGAGTGTGCCAGGGGATAGTCAGAAGTCAGAGCTGGGCAGATGTGTTAGGAAGGCCTTCCTTTTCAGTGGACTAACAAAAAAACAATGATTAAAAAAACAGTTGAAAGAAAAGAGAAAAGGTGAAAAAGAGAAGGGAGAAATCTGGAGCTATAAGCTAAATGTTAACTATCATTATTTGGAGTGATGATATAATGAATTGTTGGATTTTCTATATCATTTTCAGTATTTTCTACAATGGATATCTAATGTGTCCCAATCAGAATGCACACACACACACACACACAAACACACACACACACACACACACACGGAGGAAAGAAAATGTCCTTCAAGATATCATTTTCTTCTCAGCTAAGGGAAGCAAGAACAGCATAGGACTGATAGAAAGAAGAGGGGACACTATTTTTCTTTTTTAATTTTAAATCTCTGTAGCTTTTAAAGGAAAAGTGAATGCTGCAAAAATTCCCTCTCTTTCTATGCTAGCTAATTCTACACTCAGGGCATAGGCTAAAAATCACATTTTTATAAGGCATTGATTTTATTTTTCTAGGGCAAGAGTTAGAAATCCTTTTAAAGAATTAATGTCCAATATCAATTCTGTTAAGAAGGTGATGATTTATTGGGTCAAGGATGCTGACTTTTTTCTATTTTTCTCTCTGTTTCCTCATCTGAAAATGAAGAGGCTGAATGCAATCATCTCTAAGGTGCCTTTAAGATCTCACTTACAATAATTCTAATATTCTTCTTGTAGTACAGTTATTTACCATTTGAAAATGCATGATTAAAAGTGAAAGTTTTAATTATTTAATCTGCCTTACATTGCCATTTTTATAGTAGCTAGCAAAGAAGAACATGTAGGCAGTTCATTATTGTTTTCCAGTTGCACTACTATTAAAGGTGTATTATAAAAATTCACAAATGTAGAAAAAATAAAATAAAAAACACCAATAATTCCACCAGTATTAACTTTTCACAGTATGTTTCTAGGAATTTTTTTAGTGTATGTATACAATAATTTATTTTTTAAAATTATTAATCTATTTTTTTATTTCATCTATTGGAACTTATCTCCATGCAATTAAATTATTTAAAAAATAGTTATCTGTAATGGCTAGATGAGATTAATAATTTAAAGTTTTATTTATACACTATATTTTTAATAACCTATTTTGACCTTTATGTTCTTGTACTATGGGTTGGTATCATTGGCTTTGAGGTTTGATAGCCTCAGTCTGACATCCTGGGTCTATTACCTACAGACTATGTGATACTAGACAAGGATCTCGACTTCATTAAGCTTCATTTTCCTAATCTACAAAATGAAAATTAAATCTATACTGTCTGTATAATGTTTATAAGTAAATAAGACTATATACTGTCTATATAGGGTTTCTTGTGAAGATTCAATACAATAATGGTTATGCAGTAGGGTAATATTTCAAGTCATAAATCATATGCTTATCCTCCATCCTGCCTTCTGCCCTGCAATGTCTTTGCTTTCATTCCACAGTGGCTACTCCTATCTCAGAGTGATCGACAAATCTCACTTACTGTGAAACCAGAAAACAAAGGCTGCAAATACTTGAAAATTAAAGTTCCAATAATTCTTGTCCGAGTAAAAGAAAGACAAGTCTGTATATATACTTGTAAAGTAATTGTTCCTGCCTCCAAACTGTATAAAATATAACATGGGCTATAAAGGAAAAGCAGGGGAGGGGCCATCTGAGTGTCCCTTGCATCTTCAACATTATTCACTTTTGTGTCGTTGCCTTGGGGACCATCTGTCCTCTGCATTGCTATAGGGTGAGGATATGCAATAGGTGCTGCACAACAAAGCACCTGCAGGACCTCCTTTTAGTAGTGACTTCTTGCTTCCTCCCACATCCCATGTATTGAATGCAAGATCAACAATCTGTTCAGCATCTTGGAACACTCATGATCCCCCAGACCCTAGACCCCTAGAGGGCTGGTGGTGACATAAAGGACAGGCTTTCTTATTTAAAGGAGGTAGGACTACACAGAAGCAGTCCAACTCTTACACTCACCAGGGCACTATACACTATACTGCCTGGCTGCACATAGAGTTGCCTAGCATAGCACCTCCTAGTGTAAGAGCTCAATGCACATGAGCTGTTCTCAGTATTTCCAATTTTTCACTCAATAAATAATGAACACACATGTAAGTGTATCTTTTTTCACATATTTTATTATTTCCTTAAGACAATTTCTCAGGGGTGTAATTATCTTTTAAATTATGGACACTTTTTAAGACTTTTAATAAATATAGATGACTTTGGCCTCAGAATGGTTTAGTAAATTTACCCTTTAATGAAAGGATATGCTTTCCTATATTCTCAAAAATTAGTATAAATAATAGCTAAATTCTGGTTTTCTGATTCTAAATATATTATTTATATGCTTATTGCATAAACATTTGAAAATTCTGCAAAAGCAAGCATGTTTTTCATAAAATTTGTTCTACATCATTATTTTTAAAGCAAACTAATATTCCATGGTATGACAGTATTTTATTTTACCAGCTCCTTATTAATAGGCTATTAGGTTGTATATATTATTTTGCTACTTGCTAAATTTTATGAGTCTCTTGAACATATATTTTTGTGAATTTGTTCAAATATGTCCTTATTATAATATCCTTATCTATTCTAATACATCTCAATCTGATATTTTTAGTTATGGCTAGGTAATAAATCATACTATTTGAAAACCATGATGATTTCGACCCTTCCATTTTATTACTTTTTATCTTCGGGGCATTAATTAGCTAGAAGTTCGAAAAAAATACAAAATAATTACAGTGATATTGGGTTTCCTCTTTTCTTCCTGACTTTAATGGGAATGATTCAAGAGATGGACAATATTTTCTAATGATTTTAGATAGCTATTTTTTAATTATACTAAATAAGTAGCTTTCTATTCTGAATTTCCATTAAAAAATTTCTAGCATTTATTGAGATGTTCATCCATTTTTCTCTTTTTCCCTGCAATGGGGTAAATCAAATAAATATATTTCTAATGGTGAACTTTCTTTGCATTTTCAGAGCAACCTATATATGACTTTGAATATTTTATAATATACTCAGGACTAAATTTCCTAAAATTTTGTTTTTGATGTTCCAGAAATTCTACCACCACTACCACCACCACCGCCATCATCATCAACATATTGTGGTCAGCATTATCAACCATAATTCCAAGGCATATAATCTTTTAGAATTTATTACATCACTTTTTAATCCTCAAAGTTAATCTTTTTAATTTTTTCAAATATATTGAGGTACAAATGACAAATAAAATTGTTAGATATTTAACTCTGAAAGTTATTCTTTAGGTAGATATTATAATCCCACTTAAGGAAAAGGATTTAGAATAGTTAAGTATTGAAGTCATACAATATTTCTTTTTGTGTGTGACTTGAATTCTCTATTCTAAAATAGAGGTAATATTTAAATATATATCTATTTAACTTCCAAACCTATAATTTTAATCATTCCATGTGCCTCTATATTTAGTGGAAAGATTAGTCTTTAGATTAATTCTCAGTGCTCTATTTGACAAATTTTATTATCAAGGTTATACTAGTCTAGTAAAACAAATTGAAATTCTTTCTATCTTTTCCAATGTTTTTAATATTTTAAATAGCATAGAATTAATTTTCTCCATATCTGTAAATATACCTATTTTATTATTCCAAAACGGTGT
>NW_011888801.1:10706484-10720035 GCF_000151845.1 Pteropus vampyrus
ATTTAATATTTACTGTACATATACACATAGAGTAGAGATATTGGAGGATGAGAAGGGTAGGAAGAAAAGCCCTCTAAGAGACTAAGGAAAATGATTCTACCCTGTCCCACCATATCTCCACTAATATGGGCCATAGAGTGAATTAATTAAACCATGACATAAATGTCCTCTGAATGCATCTATATTAGCCATCAACAGGTCACATCAACTATAAATTTGTGCAACAAATAATCTAAACAATCAGAAAGTACCCCCGAGAAAATAGAAAAAAAATTAAAAATGATATTATTACGTTTTCAAGATCAGAGTATCATAAAAAAAATCCGAGAACAAAAAACAACTTCATAGGTTAAAAAAATCAATATACTACACTAAAATTTCAGCAAAGATAGTGAGTAATGCATAACAAAACAAAACAAAGAAACAAAAAACTTAAGTTAGAGAACTACAAGTTTAAAATGATATGTTATTGCTATTCTGCCAAATATTCTCATTGCCCTCTCTGTGGGGCCCCTCTCGATTACATTTCGTGCAATTAGATCATACTCTGATGTTATCAGGCTTGGATATTAGACATGCTTTGGGTAGTGAAATGTGAGCGGAATTAACATGTGTCTCACCTGTACCAGAGCTTTAAGAGCCTATATAGCATATAGCCACCGTCTTCTCTTTCCCTCTCCCTCAAGATGGAGATACCCTAGATGGTGTCTGCTCTTTCAGCTCGGGTCATTTTTAAAGACTTAGTTGACCTGGTTAAGGCTTAGAAATATACAGTTTTAATAAAATTTCAGATAATTTTGATTTAAAGTAGATGATTGCCTACCCTCAGAAAAACTTTGCTTTTAAGTGGTTTCCAAAATTTCAGTTATTGTTGTTTTTTCCTTTCAAATAGAAAAAAAAAAAATACCTCAACAAAATCAGAATCAGAATTTCCATCTCCTTTTCATCTTTCAAAAAGGCAACTACCTTTTAAATCACTAAATATTGAGCTTTACAAAGGCAGGAACCCTAATGCATTGCTTACCTCTGGTCTTCCCTATTTAGAACTATGTGTAGTACAACTCAATTCTTGCTGAATGAATACATATATATCTTAATAAATAAAAATTATTATTTTCCAAGGTAATTTTGAACAGTCGTCCTGAGATAATTCACTTCCTTTCTCCCTTAATGGTCCTTTGCTCCTGGATATTCAGAAAATATAAACCTTTCCTTTTCTGAATTTGAAAAATATGTGGCATGGCAACTTTAGAGCCTTGATCTTCTCCATAGAAATAAGTGAAAGTTTTTAATTCCCTGCTTCTAAAAGAAAGTGGAAAACTCATGTAATTAATTATGATTGAAGAAAATCAGCTTTTATTTTCTGTGGGTGTATTAAAATAAATGTTAAAAAAATCAATTATTTAAAAATAAAAGCCAAGTCATAGGACAATTTGTGAGGACAATATCTGTGAAGCTCTTATTTCTTTTATTTGAAAATTTATTGCACAACATCATCTTTTAGCTAAGAAGGAAAAAATAAAACATTTGATTTTTAAAAATAAGAACACAATGTTCCCAACTAGCTAGCATATTGCAGAGAAAGAAATTAAAAACTTAACTTCATTTATCCATTCTAAATAAATATCTATCACAGGCACATACCTTTCTGCTCCCATCATAATCCTTATTGTAGCTTTGTAATTTGTTTCATGGTTCAGTTTCCTAAGTGAACATCTGGGTTCTTTTCCTCAAAAAGAAAAATCATTATATATTTTAGCTACCTCAAAATATAATATAGAACAATATGTACTAAATATCTAAATTCTATAGTGTAGGTCATATTTAGTGAACAACAATGTATTCAGATTATAAATTTTATCCAAACTAATGCACTATTATTTTCTCTATGGGTTTTTTTTTTACATAATTAAGTTTATACAGTATATATAATTTTATACCCTAGTGTTTGCTTGATAGCTTAAGAATAACTCATATTTATAGAAAATTTCTAAACATAATTTAAAGAATAATAAATATGCTGATTGATGCTAAAGCGAATAGCTTTGATATAGTTCTTACCCATATATTAATTTAAAATCAAATATTAGAGTCAATTGCTTTTTGAAGTATTTTTGGTTTACAATATTAAAATATAATCAGTGGTCTTGTTTGTCTATTATTGCTATAAAATGCTGTGCAAACATATACTCAGTAGCTTTCAACAACAAACATTTAAAATCTTAAACTCAGAACTGATACACTGTCACTTCTGAAAACAGGCCATATGTTTAAATTCAACTACAATGTGTAGTAAGTAGACTTTCTCCAGAGAGGTTGGTATAGGGAGAGTAAATTTTCTGAACAATAATCTTTTCTTTACAGTGGCAAATGTGGCAAATTAATTCTTTTATATATTACATTGGGAATATGCTTCCAGTTAATATAAAACTGGCTTAAATTATAAGAAACAAATTTAAAAGAAGAGATACTAAACACCCATAATTTATAATACTTGAAATTACCTGATTGGCCAAGATAACTTTCTTTTATTTCCTTAATCCTGCAGAAAATATGTACTGCAGATTTTGTAAACATGATAAT
This sequence comes from Pteropus vampyrus, assembly GCF_000151845.1. Taxonomy (NCBI): domain Eukaryota; kingdom Metazoa; phylum Chordata; class Mammalia; order Chiroptera; family Pteropodidae; genus Pteropus; species Pteropus vampyrus. Next base: position 10,709,068 of record NW_011888801.1, read on the forward strand.
ATGTAAGAAATTATGATGGGCCTGCAGAATTGAAAGCTAATAATAGTTGTGAATATTCTTATGGTTCAGGTTTCTTCAGGAACTGATCAAGTGGCCATTGCTGTACTTGAAATCAGACTCTTCTTTGATAAGATGTTGAATAGAGGAACACATATCTGAGAAGAAAACTGGAAGTTTGAGAAAATATCTAGCGAACTAATGCTCTTTTAAGGGAAAAGTGTTTCTTCATGAAAACGAGGTGGGCTGCCATATGAACTGATTTAGGATGGGTAGTATAGTAAGCTGAATAACATTCCCCAAAGATATGCAGGTCCTAATTCCTGGAACCTCTGAATGTTATTTTATATCGTAAAAGGGACTTTACAGTTGTGATTAAATTAAGGATTCTGAGATGGGAAGATTGTTCTGAATTGCCTTGGCGTGCCCTAATTGTAATCCCAAATTTCCTTATAAAAGGGGGCAGTAGTGGATATATATATTAATATAATTACATAGTACAGAAGAGAGAAGGAAATGTGATAATGGAAGCAGAGATTGGAATGATGTACTTTGATGTTGGAGGAAAGGGTCATAAGCCAGGGATTACTGGTGGCCACTAAAAGCTGTAAAAGGCAAGGAAACAGATTCTTTTCTAGAGTTTCTAGAGAAAATGTGGCCCTGCTAATATTCTGATTTCAGCCCTGTGAAATTTATTTCAGTCTTCTGGTCTCTAGAACAGTAAGAGAATATATTTATGTTATTTTAAACCACTGAATCTGTGGTAATTTGTATCAGCAACCAGAGAAAACAAATAGAAATGGTACCTGAGAGTTCGTACAGTTTTAAATTGACCTACAGATTGGAAGACTTTGCTTTGCAAAATGATCATCACAAAACTTTGTTCCATGTGCAATATTCAGTTAAATGAGTTTCTATAGAAACTGAATGTGTTTTAAGCTCTACTCATTTGAGGAAGTTGTTTGTGTTGAAAACTAAGAATGGAGACCTTTAACTTGTTATGGATTGAATTGTGTCCACCCAAAGGATGTTGAAGTCCTAACCCCTGATATCTGTGAATGTAATCTTATTTAGATATAGGGTCATTGCTGATGATCAAGTTAAGATGAGGTCATTAAGGTGTGTCTTAATCGAATATGACCCATGTCCTTATCAGAAGGGGAAATTCGCACACGAAGACAGATGTGCACATGAGGAGAATGCATGCAAAGATGGAGGCAGAGATTGGAGTGATGTCATAGAAATCAAGAAACACCAAAGATTGCTAGCAAATCATCAAGTCAAGAGAGAGTCATAGAGCAGTTTCTTCCTCATAGTCGTTGGTAGGAACCAACTCTGCCAATACTTTGTTCTTAAACTTCTAGCCTCCAGAACTTAAAGACAATGGATTTATTTTGTGTAAGTTACCTAGTTGTGGCTTTGCTTAAGTAGCCCTAGGAAACAATTACATAGATATCTATGAGAATTTGTGCATCAGAGCTTTCATTACCAAACCCATATCATGGGCAGCTACTCTCTCAGGTCCTTTTAATTATTATTCCTAAAAGCTAATCCCAAGACTTCCCTCTGGAATTAGTTTTAATCAAGTTTTGTTTTGTTTTGATTTTTGTTTATATTTAAATTTTAAATGCATGAATTCCTAAGTAGCTAATTCTATGTTTAATTTGGCAAGCTGCCTTGCTAACATATTTAACCAAGTTTCTCTCTCTGTTTCTATGACTCTCCCTTTCTGTCTTTGTTTATCTGTCTTACTCTGTCTTTATCTCTCTCCCACACATATACTCTCTCTCTAAAAGAGCTATAACAGTCAAGTCCAGACTTCATGGAACATGGCATAGACAGGATTGCTTTTAGCAAAAATTGATTTAGACTATCAATGAAACTTTTTATAAGACCCAATAGAACAGAGCCCATCAGGTAATCCAGAGATCACAGAAGGTTAGTTACAGAGTTAGAAAGTTCTTCATTCTTCTTCATTTTCCATTTATCTATATTTTGCAAAAGCCAGAACTGATGTGTTTGTATCCTCTATCTGTCTGGGTTTGAGTTGATCTGCTGGCTTGCTGAGTGTTATTTCTGTTTCTGTGGCCAGGGGCAAAAACACAAACTGAAGATTTCACTTTGGAAGTCTTGAATACAGTCAGTTGGATCCACGAGGGTGAAGGAGATATTTCTTCAAGGTCTAGAATTAGAGGATTCTTGGGGTTGTGCATCTCTACTTGTATCTATCTGTTCACATCCTTCTTTCTTATCAGAGGGCCCCTCTCCCAACTTAAGGTTTGGGGAATGACATCTAAGGAACTTCTGAGACCTGAAGGATATAGTCTGAGAGGATAGTCTCAGTGTAGCTTTGTCCCAGTGCTGCCTGGAATGAAGTCGGGTCCCAGGCCCTCTTACTCCTGCCTATCGTACCCACAGTGACTGCACAGGAGGCTGCTGCAAGGGCTGGCTTATTCCTGGAGAGTTTATTTCTGAAACAAGAACTGGTGAGGTGATGCTGGGTAGTGTGGAGGTGGGCTAGTGAGTGAAAGAGAGATGCTTATTAGTTTGGTTCTCTGATGTGGATAATCGTAGATATGAAATGTGTAAAGTTATTGTCACCAGTTTTAGTCATACCCACTGCTGAGAAATTACATTTTTGTAGGGTATAAAGAATAATTTGATAAAATTTAGAGTGGAGAAAGGTTTATGTCATCGTATTCACCCTACCATTGTTCAGAAGTCAGATTATTGTAATAGCTAACAGTTTTAAGAGTTTACCATGTGCCAGATACAGTTCTATGTATTTTTCCTAAAATAATTCACTTAATCCTCATAAGATTCTTTAAGGTGAGGGTTGTTATTATAACTACTTTTATAGGTGAGAAAACTGAGTGAGAGAGGGTTTGGGTTTCGATTAGCTAGAAATCAGAGGCAAATGCGGCTTACCAATTTTGCAAATAAGAAAACAGTTTTAACATGGTTTTTAAATGCTGGGAACTTATTTACAACTGTGAAAAAGAGTTGAAAAGAAGAGAATGCAGACTGATATCCTTGTCGAACTGAAAACATATTGTCTAAACCTGTCTTCTGTGTCTGGAGCGTTGCTATGTGTTTCCTGCACCGGGAACTGGTGTGTGTGTGTGTGTGTGTGTGTGTGTGTGTGTATGTGTCTGTGTGTGTGTGTCTGTGTGTGTATGTCTGTGTGTGTGTGCATGTATGTGTGTGTGTTTAAAGCTATTAATGATTAACATTATAATTAGTTTGTTTTGCTATCATATACATATATATATATTTACATTGAAAATAAGTTTGTTTTCCTAGGATCAGTCGATTGATCAATAGATTATCTATCTATCTATATCTATCTATCTATCATCTATCTATCTATCTCTATCTATCTATCATCTATCTATCTATCATCTAACTATTTTCGTACTTATTCAGCACATATTGATTAAATGCCTACAATATGCAGATCCTGTGCTAGGTACTGAGGACACTTCAGTAAACAAAACATAACACATTCTTGGCCCTCACAATCTTTACAATTAAGTTTTGTTCTGACTGTACCTGTTACAGTATTAGGAAAAAAGCCATAATTTAAGTAGCAGAGAAAGAATGAGAGTGAAAGACAAGAGTGAAGGAGAAATGCAGTCTTGTGGGGAGCCAGCCCCAATGCCCCAGAAATCAGGACAGGGGCTATGCTGAGTCCAATGCTCATCTAAGCTGTTTTTATCTCCTGTTTTCTTCTTTCTTCTTAAGCAAGATGAACAGAAGCAAGAAGCCCCAATTAGCCCAGCCAAAGGGGTTTCCTAAATATGCAGTGCTGTAGGGAGCTGAAGTTGGGCATCTGCTGGGCTTTAAAGGTCACTGGCTTATCCAAGCAGCTGGTAGAGCATCCTGTTCCTTTTTTTGATCACAGACTCTGTCCTAGGCTATAGTCATTTGTTTGTATGAATGCAGATGTAAGGCTTTTTATTTTTCTTTAAACCCTCCACTGAAATACAATTAAAAGGTCAATGAAGGATCCTGAACAAATTGTGCCAGGGTCAGGGGAGAGGAAGCAGAGGGAGTGCTTTGTTTGTGGATTAGCTTGTTTACCATAGAGCTAAAAAACGTTTTGTTTCAAGCAGAGTTTTATGCATTTATCAATAAAACCGAGCTCGGAAAGGGCAAAAATCAGCCTGTTTGTTACAGAGTCCCCACATACTTAAGAATCCAGCCCCAGCAGAGGGACTTGCAAAAGGTGGTGCTCGTCCTAAAAACATTACTGCTCTGGCCACTCAACAAGGAGGAGAGTGTGATGCTTTGTCCCAGGAAACCCTGGGGTTAGGACTTGAATACAAGTATTTATGCCAGGATGCATCTGTAAGGAAATAAGGAAATTCAGTAAAGAAGGGAAGGAAATCAGTATAGACTATATTAAAGAATAGGTGACTACTGTGGGCAATTGGAGCTCAGTCTGGCTGGGATCTCTGGGCAACGATGTAAAACATTCTTCAGAATTGCCCTGATCCAAGTGATTAAGCTACTATATATGTACCAATCACCTTTATCATTGGCAGAGGGCTATTCCTAGGGATTCAGATTCCATAGCCTTCTAGCTAAGTACTCTTTTGTATTGAGAAACAGCTTTGCAACGGAAAAATACAGGGCTTGCAGTAAGAAGTGGAGTGTGCATAGGGTATATAGGAATACTACTCACCTATTGCCACAACCTCTAATCCTAGTAGGAGGGGAAGAGTGAAGATCAGGTGATCTCATCAGACCTTGGGCCATATTGTCTTGTCAGTGTTACAAGGACTGTAACCCAAGAGGCCATCAGTTTATCTTCTGAAGGTGACTGATGAAAAAGGAAAGGCAAGAAAAAGGCAGGGTGCCCTGAGAGGCCTCGTGAATCTCGCTTCAGGACCTGACATCTGGATCCAATCTCCTAGAAAGCAGGGAATAGATAACATCTGGATCAGAGGTTGGAACTAGCATTATGTGTGTTTAAATAAATCGTGTTTTAAATTATACAAATCTAAAAAGTTCACAAAAATACACAGATTTTTAGCTTCTGTTAAAGAAACATGAAAATACCTAGTAGATCTGACAAAGCTGGGATTGTTTTTATATGCCACCACAATTCCTGGGAAGTAAATAGCAACTTCCCTCAATGGACGAGGTATGAACTTCCTTTGGTTACAATCTTAATCATAGCCTAAACTTTTCCCTGACCATAGAGACAGTTGCATTGATCAGAGAGCTTATACTTTTTTTCTTTTCTTATATCCTGCTTCACTAATTTATATTCACTTTCTGGGTACTGTAAGCTATTGAGTGAGTAGCCCCTGATTTTTATAATTTACTCCCTTCACTACTATACTCTGTGGGCCACTAATGGATAACTGGTTTCTCAGAACTTTATTGGTCGACTCCATTTCCATAGTCAGAAGTGTTCTAATTCTTGACTCTGTTATTTAAGACATTCAAGAAACTTCCATTATCTTGACCCAAATTCCCTCAACTTATATCGCACCACTTTCATGCCTTTAACACATTTTCCAGGAAAATTGACCAAATTATGATGTCAAGACTGCATCATAATCATTATGTTTTCCTGTCCCAAACTGAACTCATGTCCCAAACTCTCACTCAAGCTTAATTGTCCCTCTTTACAAGTGGTGTATTGAGAAATGATAAATTCATTCTTACTCCTCTCTTTATGTCACAGAGCACATCTATTCCATCAGCAAATTATTTCAGCATTACCTTCCAATTTACATAGTTCCAACTGCTATATTCCATATCACCCCTAAAGTTACCATTATTGCACAGGTCACCATCTCTTCTCTTTCAGATTATGCTAATGATCTCCTAATTGGGTTCTCTGCTTCCACCACTGATTCCCAACAGTCTATACTCAACAGAACAGCCAGTGTGATTCTGAAAGCTAGTTCATATCATATCATCCTTTGCTAAAAGTCCGCCTCCCATTTTCTCTCTAATCTCATCTTCTATTATTTACTACCCTTTACCTCCATCAACCTGTTTCAGCTACACTCACTTTCTTGCTTTTCCCTGAAAACTCTAGACATGCTCATTCCCTGGGGCCTGTGCACTTGCTGTTTCCTCTGTCTGGGAAGCTATTTCCCTGTATATCTGCAAAACTTACAGTCTCATTTCCTTTAGGACACAGGTCAAATGTCATCTGAGTGAGGTTTTCTCTAACCTCTCTTTTAAAAATTATAAACCACTCTCCAACTCCTAAAAACCCCTATTTTAATTTTTTCTCCAGCTCTTAATCACCAACATCTGATAATATTTTACTTATTCCCTCATTACTTGCACCCCTATAAGCAGGGAATTTGTCTGTTTTGTTCACTGATTTATCTACACTCTCTAGAAAAGGACTTGACCCTGAATGGCTGCTGAGTCATATTTGTTGAATGAATCAATCAGTGCCTTTCCTTGCCCAATTCTCCCTGATGTCTGCTGTGTTTGCTTAGGTACCTTGATCAGCTGGTGGATAGGCAGAGGGTTGGCTGCTCTAGGGTGAGTTCACTCTCATTTCTGGTGGTTAACTGGCTATTAGGTGAATGTGGGGATGATTGGGTCATACACCTGTTGTTTTCCATCATGCTGGACTGAGACTGTCCACATGGGGGTTCCAAATTTCTCAGAGAATGCATGAAAAAACATTAAGTTTATTAGAAGCAAGAGAAGCTTACAATTATGTAGTGTTATCATATATACTGCTATAAGAATTTGCATTTGAATGTTTTAATTCTCATAGAATATTTGGAGACCAAAGATTAATTGTAAAATCAGCATCTATGTATCTATGTAGACATATTAGCTGAACTCTTCAAATATAGAACAAAAGAACTTTAAAGGAAAATATTCTGCTTTGTTTAGGAAGAGCTTGGAATGCACTGAGCCACATGCACCATAACGATAACTCTTCAAAGTTGTGAAAAGGAAACACGAATATTGAAAACAGCATGCTCCATTCAGCAATCAGAACCCAGAAGGGTCTCCACATTCTCTAAGCTCCAGGCATGATTCATCTTGTACCTTGTACAATGAAGTGAAAGGAAAGGACAGGAATAATATAGGAGAAGAAACAGAAGACTGCTGATGAACTTGATGAAATTTTGGAATGAAGAAGTTTAGTGCAGGTCAGCTGGATGAGGGAGGAAGTAGAATTGAGACCCAATATATTTAAAACTCTTTGGCTTTGGGGCTGCTTGGTCTTGCCATGTGAAGATGTTGATGAAACTGTGCTTATTCTATAGGATACATTCTAGAACTCTAGACTGTCAAATGAGGCTATCCGAAGTGGTAGGTTAGGATCCTAATAGGACAAATTTTGCAAGCTATTTCTTTCTCTTATATTTTAATATTTTACCAAATTGCTTTATGTCAGTCAGGTCATAATTCAATTTTCTTCAAAATTAGCATGTTTCACTTTGTTTTCTTTACTCACTGTTTTAGAGACAGCCTCGTTAAAACCTTCCCACTCACAAAATTACTAGTCAAAATATTTTAGGAAGAAAGCTTAAACACTCATTGTTTGCTTTATTAAAAATTAACTCAGGCAGATGGAGAAGAATACAGTACATGCTTTTCTCTTAGTCCCACTTGTTATCTGTCTCTATCTTCAGGTTTTACATAATCTTACCCCATGCGGGCTGTGGGGCCTGGCACAGGAAAGGTCTTATATACATTTCACAGAAATTAAGCTGAGGTTAAAATATCTTACTCACACTAACACAGAGTAAAGGAATGGTTTCAGACTCAGAGCTGATGTTCTTTGGACAAGATCAGTGCTTCTCCACAGAAAGGCAATAAGGCCTCAGAGTTTACATGTACAGAAACACTAGGAAAGATTGTCTGCTCTAAACCCTAACACACTCTCTGGAAATTTGAAGGAAATATATCAGAAACTGTAGTTTGCTTTTCTAGTTGGTTTCGAGACCCTGTCTGTGAAATTTATTGGACCCTTTGCATTAACTGTTATGCATTCATTTTTACAAGGGTTCATTGAGCCCCTACTATGTGCCAAGCTTTTTTTTCTGGTGGTGCAACAGGGAAAACCACAAGCTCCCTGCCCTCGTGGGGGTTGCAGTCTTACAGGGATGCAGGTCATAAGAGTCTATTGCAACAAAACAAGTTTTGTGATGAGGCGAGTGCAGGGTGTCATGGGAACAAATAGAAAGGGCATCTGACATAGCCTAAATTATTAAGATACCCTTTTGGGAGCACAACTTCTATTCTTACCTTTAGCAATTTTTCACTCCTGAAGTAGTTGGCTCTTGGAAAGGTAAAAAACTGTTGGGAAAGAGACCATTACCATTCAGCCAATGTTGGATAAACTATTTAGCTGGCATGGGCCACCTCAGACAACATCGTCTCTAAAGGGAGCCACAGCCCAGAGTCTTGAAACTAAATTTTTGCAGGGAGCTTAATTCTGAAATGAGGAAAAACAATGTATTTTCTACTCTCACCCACATTCTGATTCCTTCCCCCAGAAGTGTTATTCTCCATTCTATCCCTCATTATCTGAAGATGGCTGACGTTTATTAATCATTGTATTAAACAATGTCATAGACTTAATATTATTTAATTCTCCCAGCAGTACTCTGAAGGAATTATAACTAATGCACATTTTACAGATTAAGAAACTGATACAGGGAGAAGTTTGTTAACTTACCTAATGCCAGACTATCTCCAAATGACTTTAACTTGTATGTAGGATGTGGTACTATGCAAAGTCTAATGGGTCCAAGAGTAGGCTGAAACCCTAAGGTAAACCAAGACCCAGTGGGAAAGACTATAGTTCCAGATACAATGTTTAAAAACTTTTGGTGAGCATAGGTTGCTGTTGGTGAGAATGGGCTCTGACCTAGTAGGAATGGGCAAAATAGCAGGATCTCTGGAGTAGGTAATAGACAGAAAGGGGTAGTGACATGGCTTCACTAATTATGCTTCTATCAAGGGTCAATAGACCTGCCCCTAATGTGGGTTAGATGGATGGGGAGGACAGTGAAAACCAACACAACAAGGAGACTTGGGAAAATGTTTATGACAGGTGCTCAGACTCAGCCAATATCTGGGCATATACTAGGCTTGGACATACCTGGGCTATCTGGTCTGAAGTCTGTGTGTCTGTGTGTTGGGATCCAATGAAGACCCATTCCTGGACCACCTGCTAGTGGTAAGAAGTCTCTGAACAGAAAACAAGGCCTGACTAGAGATTTATAATAACTAGTTAAATCTGAAACTCAACTTTACCTTCTCACCCTGGCACTGGACAGGCTGGTGTAGACTATAAGTATCAGTACATGAACACTGAGAACAGACTCCAGTTTCTCCTTGCAGGTTATGTCCCTGGTTGGCCACTACCCCAATGGTTAGATTCTCTTTCTGTAAAATGAATCCGTTTTCTCAGGATTCTCTGTTAACATTCTGAGGGTGGAGAGAATCATCCCTCTTTGCTTTGCCAGAGCCACTGCCTGTAGGGCCCTCTGTATGTTCTTCACTGTGACCTAGAGGTCTTAAAGATTTCTTCATGCAATTGGATATTTTAATTTCTAACATGTTCCCCAATAACCCTGCCCTACATATTTAATCTGGATGCTTAGCAAAAGCACCACTTCCCAGCTGTGGACCACTGCTGGTAAAAGGCACACACTAGAGCTCTAGGTCTGTGCCTCCCATACTGGCAGACAGACACAATGATTACAATAAGACACTGAGGAACAGACCCACATTCTCACTCTTAAACAAATGATCACTCCTGTCTGAATTCCTAGTCTCTGGTCCTCCATCTGTCCTGCTCATCTTCTATGTGGACACCAGAGAAAGTTCCAAATCTCCTTTTTTTCAGGGTACTTCTGTTACTCTTTGTTATGGAAATAATACAGTCTTAAGCAAAGAATACTCTCCAAGTCTACATGCAATGTAAGCCTCTTTATTATTAGGTAATAATGTTTTCAAATACAAAGCTATTTTTCTAGCTCAGATCCTCTCCAATCCTTTTTCCCTCTGCTGCAGTGACCCCTCAAATACTTACTTATCCCTGATTATGTCTTTCAGACATCTAGCCCCTTGTCATCATTCGTATTTTTCTCACTGCTTGAAAAGTCCTACATATTGCCATTTCTTGAAACTGCCCTTTCTTCAGAGACTGGCTTTCACAATAAAACTGTCTTTTGTGCTTCCCAGGAGACTATAAACTTAATACTTTCATACTCATAAATCTCTGCAGCACGCCTTTATTATACCCCTTCTCGTGGTTGGCATTTTACTCTAGTTAATCTTTTCCACTAGATCAGGAGCTTCTGGAGGGCAGCGGCAATACTTAATTTTGTATCCTGCAATGCAAATTGCAGTGTCAGCCCTGAACATATTGATTCAATTCATATCTTAAGGTTGTAATGATAACCTACCTACTGGCCCTTCTCGACCAACTTACTGGACTGAAGCCAAAGGGGTGGCAAGAAAGTTAATAGACTTTAGATTCAGACAGATTTGATGCAACCCTGGTGCAATCGCTTACTGGCTTTGTTACTTATCTCTCAGAACTCTCAATTTCCTCAGACGTAAAGTAGGATTATAAGTATGCGATGAGAAATAATGCTAGAGTCTAGATCTCTGTCTTGACACTTCACACCACATAGAGAAAGGATGTATGAATAGAGGAATGCTAGAAACGTAGTCTTGACTCACAGCAGGAGCTCTACTTACAAATGCCCAGAAGGCTCCTATTCTCATGACTTGGTTGGCCTTCAAGTGAACTGAGCAGAGAAGTTGTTTTCCCAATCCAAGATTTACACTTGAGGGCATTCTTCAGAGGCTTGCAGCATAGACATCCATACTCTAAAGCTCCTTCTTGGCTTCTCCTTGGCTGTACCTATGCCAGAAGGCAATAATGGGTCCCATCTTACCTACTGGATACAGAAGACAAAATTCTCCCTTGGGAAAAGGAGAGAGAGAGAGAGA
>NW_011888801.1:10720420-10746140 GCF_000151845.1 Pteropus vampyrus
AAAAATTCCTACCCTGCTGGACCTGCCTGTTTGAGGAGCTCTATGTTCTTGAGTATTTTACCAGTTTCAAAGTTCTCCTTTGGTAGTGAGGTAGTAAGCATCAATATGTTTGGGAGAAGTCTCTTTATAAATCAATTATTTGACTTGAATAATAACATTATGACCTGGATTAGACCACTAGAATAGAAAAACTAAAAGAGAATATGCTGATGTTGGTGTCAGGTTTTGCATCTTGCCAACTGTAACACATTGGGAAGTTTGCTTAGCACTTCAAAGCTTCAATTATAAAATAGAGATGATCATATGTACCACATAGGGCTGTTATGAGCATCAAATAAGACAATGTGTGTAAAGATCCTATCATAGTAATTGGCATGAAATAGGTCTTTGATACACATTGGCATCTTTTTTTCCCCTCTCTTGAAAAGTAACCCAACAATACAGTTCTCCCATTTGGCTGCAAGCTTTCAGTTTCTATGAGAAGACTTGGAACTCAGGACCAAAGGCTCATGATAATTTTATTATTGCATCACACTCTGTAATCAAAAGGAAGAGCACTTTCAAGGACTAATTCTAAACTTTCTGCAGAAGTGAATTTTTTATAACACCATGGTGCTCTTGGAGCCTTCCTAGATTACTTAGTACCTGCTTATTTGATAAGCTCAAACCTGGTAGTACCTATTCCAGGTTGCTCAGATCATAGCAGCAGATTTTGCTCCAAGGAAAGTCATGTGCATTGTTGACCCAAAAAGAAGAAGCTTTTGTGGTTAAAATAACATCATTGTCATTAATTGTATTGATCTGACCTAGCTATCAGAGGACTCTACACATTGTGACTTGGGTTCTTAGAGCCCAGTGACCTGCTCCCAGTTGCTCTTTCCCAGACTCCTCCTAGCCATTACTCCTGTATCAAGGTGTCTCCTCCTTCTCTTGTAGTTGGGGTTGAAGTAGAGTTGAGGGAACCATTCAGGCCAGGAGACTACCTTCAGGTGTATGTATTAGGTGTCCACAATTTTTTCAAAAAATCTTTTGGGAAGTAGAAATGATGAGATGAAGCCAGATTTTCACCAGCTCCAGGGAAACAAACTATTGTCCTTCTATGCTCACATTCTGACTCCAAGCAAATAGAGATAATAGGAGGCAAGCATGGGCAATTCTTCTCTTAAGAGAACCAGTATAGTGCAGTTAGTGAAGGTACTAGTTTTGGTGTCAATCCTCTGTAGCCGTGAGTCTGAAATCTGCACAGATGTGTGACCATCACCTAGGTCATGAACTTCTCCATACCTCATTTGCTCCCTCTCTATAAAGCTTAATAGTATGACCTAATTTAACTGTTACAAATATTAAATAAAGCAGTGCATGTAAAATGTGAATGAAGTGTTTGACACTACTCACCAGTAGTGTTTGATACTACTGCACACCACATAAGAGTGAGGACCTTTGTGTCACACTATAAATTCCAGAGTTTAGAAACTACTGAATGACAATGAGTTTGGATTGTGCTGATTTATCAAAAAATAAAATGGTAATAGTTTACATAGGACAACTGTTAATTAAGTAGAGAGAAAAGTGAGAAATTTTGTCTTCCTATTTAAGCTTTAAAAAAGCTTTATTTCTTATAGTTCTCAACTTTCTATTTCAAATGAGACATTGGGCCAGTCATAGCCAAGGGTTGATTGAATATGCTGATCTGATTTCCAGGCTTCCATTTCCTTACTGGTTCATTTAAGTTTGCTGTCTTCATGATCTTCCACACTACAATGGAAGATGAACTCACCGAGGTAGGGAAACAGTTCACTCTACCCAAGACAAGGCAAAGCTTCCTCTTAGTGGAGCCTCTTAAGTGGCATACTGACCTCATCAAACTGCTGTGCCGTAATGGCTCTCTTTCTTTCCCTCTAGCTATGGCTTATTCCTGTCACCTTATGTTATGTCCTCCAGGTGCACAGAGAACCATGGATTATTATTAGCCATTTACTGTTCCAGCCCAGTATATGTTCATGCATGTTTGCCTCCACACACAACTACATGAATACATGAAAAAAAATGCATTTAACAGACATTCACACAAATAGACGTTGATCAAGTCAGAAATACTCTGATACACATAAATGCACATAGAAGTAACATTTAATCAGTAAGAAAAACATACTTGCAAACACACTTTCCCATACCTACTCTCACACATATTTGCACATAAGCATCATATGAACACACTGACCATGTGGCTAGTCTGTGAGAGTAGGAAGTGTAAAAAGTGCAATTAGTGTTCTAATCATGCTCTTTTTATGAAGAGCATTCTATAGTTCCCTATATTATGAGGACAATTCCATATCCTATTAGAATCTGCCAAAAAGAAATAGATAAATCTATTAGCCTACTCTTTGCTTGTTTTATCATTGTGACAGCCTCTCGTGGGTCTACATCCATCAGGCACTCACATTACCTGACAGCCAAGTCCCCACCACCAAGCTGCAGGTTAATAGCTTCTTAATCTCTATTTAATTGCTCATTAATAATTCCAATACTGCTTTCTTCTGTTAATTGATTAAAAAATGGTTCCAGTGGAAGTGAATAATGAAATTTGGTAGTAACCAACTATGGAATGAATTTTTTTGTCATCAAGATAATCAAGAAGAAATAGTGACCAAAACACACCTTGCTTCATTTGCAGATTTTTAGAATGCTAGAACTGGCAGGGCTTTTGAAATTCAGCTGCATCAGCATTTCCAAAACTGCGATCCACAAGTAATTAAACAGTTTTCTGGGGAAAAAAAATTCTGTGATTATATAAGTCTAGCATACAAACGTGTCTCACATTTTGGAGTTTTGAACTGATGTTAACATTTTAAAAGCTCTGACATTTCACAACTTGAGAAACCTATTTACATCATTCAACTGATCTTCCCCCAAACTTATTTGATAATAAAGTCACATTTTTTATTGAATACCATTTGAGTTTTCTGTTGCCAAATAATGAATCAACCTCAAATTTAGTTGGCTTAAGACGACAATTATGGATTATTTGTTATAATTCTATGGATTTTCGGTGCTGGAAGGTGCAAGATGGTTGGGAATTTGGTGCCTCACTTTTCCTCCATATACAAAGGATCTCAGGGCAATGTTTTAATAGGGCAAACAACAGAACCACAAGGCTTTTGCAGGATTAGCTTTGAAAGCCAAACATCACTTCTGCTATATAATATTAAGCAAAACAAGTCACAAGGCCAGGGTAGATTCAAGAAGGATATAACATAATGTCCACTCTTGAGAAAAAAAACAGTCACATTGATAGCAAAGGGGTACATTAAATGGAAGAAGAAATTGTTGTGACCATTTCTGAATATAATTTACTACATGCTATTGAACAGTTTTTGGAAGACTGTTTAGGAAACTCTAATATAGAACAAACTCTGCATTTTCTAGATTAGGATACTGAGACTCATGTGTGTGGAATGATTTGCCCAAGTACACATATCAGGTAATCAACAGAAATGAGATCAGAATCTAGACCTCAGACTCCAAATCTTTAGTCTTCATCATTGTGCTTCCAAAATATTCTCAACTGATCATGAATGACTTGAATGATACCCAAACAATGACTCCCTAGACTTTAAGAATCCCGACCCTGGTCTTCTAAGCAAGTCCAGTTGGGCTTGTCAGATCATGATTAACTGAGCAATAATCCAGAGATTCTTATGCTTTAATTTCATGAATGATAGGCTCCAGAAGTAGCCAAACTTTGACATTTTGAATGACATGAGGTATCTGAGTTATGTCTCAGAAGTTTCTTGTAAGATAAAGTAACATTTTCTCCCCACAAATTTTAACCATATTGTCTGTCTATCCATTGAGTCTTATACATTTATGATTCATAGTTAGATCTTCACCTAATTCCCCATGTCTCTTAAACCACAATTCATCCCAACCCTTTTACATCTCATAAATAAATTTACTAAATGCTTCCTTGACTTGGCAACTTGCCCCAAACATACCTTCCATACTATTACAATGTTTTCAAGAAAATCCTGAAATAATAGTTTTTTCATGAATTCTTGCTGTACTGGTCAATATACACATGAAAACTTACCCCAGTTTTTATATTTGCAAATGAAGCTTAAGACTTTTCTACTTATTTATCAGTATGGCCCCTTACTTTGCATATTCTGCAAGATTTCATTGAGTCTACTGACTATGTATCTGTTTCTTCAGTGTTTTCTAAGTTCAGTTTATCTCTATCTATCTATCTATCTATCATCTATCTATCTATCTATCTATCTATCTATCTATCTATCTATCTATCTATCTATCTAATCTCTTCTCTCCTTTTATTTATTTGTAACAGATTTATATTTACTCTATTTTTTTAAAAAAATTATAAGACCACTACTGTAACTCTTGGACATTAAGCTAGCAGATAAAGGGGTCAGATCAAAAAGGCTTTTTGCAAATGCCTAAGGTCAAATCTGCTGACTCAGTGCCTGAGGAATACTTGGTGGTGATGACTTGTTCAATATTTTGAGGAAACTGGCTCCTAGAAACATGGCTTAAACATTTTAGATTAATTTGGCTTTAAATGTTTCAGCTTTCTTTGCTCCAGAAAGCTAATAAAAGAGAAACATTAAAATTAAGACTAATGATTGCAGAGAAAAATTATATATACACTTCACTAACAATACATGAGAATATAGGTTCGCCTTCCTTCTGTAACACATTTATTATGGTCAGAATACAACCTTTTTTTGGATATCATTTTTAGCTGATGTGTCACAGCATGAAAGAGTATGAAGATTACATCTACTTCCTATTCTTAGCTCGTTACAAGGCAAGAAGAACAGAAGGAAGAGGGATTTTGTGATTGTGATTTATACATGAAGAATAAGGGTTGTGTTCAGTCTGTAGGCTAACATTTAAAACTAAAATTACCTGGAAACTAAACAAGAGAAAGAAAAAAAGAGGTTATATTATAAACGCAGCCAGTATCAAATAAATTCTGAATGATTTCTCTGGAAATGCTGTTGAAATTCAGTTTAAACCTTTGTTTATCTGTTTGATTATCACTGAGGCTGAGACTAGAAGAAACAGAAAGACAAATACCTTATGTGGTATCTGTGTTTAAGAAAGATGGAGAGACAGGTTAACTGATGAAGTTCATAGGTTAAGGCAAAAATGCCCTTTGAGCCACTTCAGATCTTGAGAGGTGCCAACCTTCTTGGGACCTGATATTAAAGTCCTCCGAGTGTGAAATTTGGTCTATTTTGAAAAATAGAACAGCAAATGACATTTTGGAGACTGGCTTAATCTGATGAACAATTAAATCACATCCCCCTGAAATTTTTCTATGTTCAAGTCAAGATGAAAAGTCAACTTGTTAAGTGTATTGGTTTAGAAAATAAATGACCTCTAACATAAATTGAAGCACTCCCTCTATACATTGAGTCACCTTTTTAAAATTCTCCACATGTCACCTAAAACTTCTTTTCCCTTTAAACCACCTGCCCTCACATTCACCCACTCTGCTTCCTACCTGGCTTTCTATTTATTGACTCACTAAAATTAGTCACACATTTTGGTGCTATTTCTGCTCCATGGTTACCCAAGTTAATAAGTATGTAACTGTGGATTACTTTTAGCTTCTCAGAATTTGACAAGTCAGAGGAAAATGCAGAAGCAAAGAGGTGAGGGGACTCCTAAAGAGATAGCAAGTTTACTGCAACCTCATAACAAGGAAACTTTTATTTCACTAAAGATTGAGACCAGTTTCTTGTAAAAATGTCAAGTTTCATGAAATCACATATATAAAGGAACTAAGGGGAAAAAAAAAACTTCAAAATATACTTTTAAAAGAGGTAGAACACCAAAGAGAAAGCTGTGTACATTCCTGGGTGAGAAAAGGTTGTTCAAAGGAATATGTGAGGGAGTCAATGGGAGAACTATCATAGCCTAGATATAAACTCCAATGACAAGCTCTATTGAGCCAACACATCAGAAGGTAACCCAGGAACAAGATTGGATGGTTAAAACTTAGGTTCAATAATCACTGATGCAAATATAAAAAAGGAACAAAAAATTACTCTTTATCCCTTTCAAAAAGCTGAAGTGGAGCAACCCAACCTTCCTAGTAGAGTGATTAGTCTCTCGAAGGCAAATTATCCTTAGAAGATACATGGTGGGGAGTCGCTATAACTCTATCTGTAGCTATAGCATGTACATCTGCTCCTATCCAAGCAATAAATAGTATAAATTTTATTATAAAGGCCTTTTTAATGACTTCCGATTCTGGAATGTGGAGTACACATATTTTCTATATGTCTCCTACCATATACAACTGAAAATTTTGGACTATATATAAAACAAACACTAGAAGACTCTGAAAGGTTGAGAGAAGAAGGGAGACTGGCTAAAAACTTCAGAATCCAGGAAATGACAGTTATAAATTCAGTTGTCAAGGAAGTCAGCATCTCAGAAATGCCAACTACAGACAAAATAAGCCACAACAAAAGCCTGTTCTCTCTATTCAAGGCACTAGGAAAGATCAACCTAGCAAGACAGAACATTTTTCAGCAATAACTACTCTATTCAAACCAAGCACCCAGAAAAATACTGTAGCTTCATTCTCATCCACACCAGCAAAGATCAAGTGGGGAACTTCCTTATTTGATACTATAATGAGACTCTACAACACTCCCAGCAGGGTGGTATCTGAGAAGGCCAACTAGAGAACTGAGACTTTCATCTCCACTGGCATTTAAAAGGACTCCCTATAATATCCACATGAGATTCCTGAATGTACAAACTTGACTGTAGCAACTCATTAAAGTACCTCAATCCTCTGGGGGAACTGTCAGAGGAGACCTAATAGAGCATTGGGACTTTTGCCATTGTCCATTGATAATGAGGCCAAGCTTAATGTTGTGTCAGTAATACCATGAGAGGATCCAGGCCAGCAGAAATGAGAAGAAGCCTCTGAAACCAAGTAGGAAACCTGAACGTGTGCCCTCTCTTCCCTTGTGGGCTAACACAGAAGGATAAAATAACAAGAGTCTCAAAAAGATAAAATAATAATATTCAAGTTTCAATGAAAAATCACTCAAACCAAGAGCCAGGAAGATCTCAAATTGAATGCAAACAGGTAATCAATTGATTCCAACACAAGATGATAGACATTTGAATGATCTGAAAAAAGATTTTAAAGTGGCCAAAATATATATTATGGAATATTACTCAGATTTTAAAAAGCGCACAAACACAGAATAAAATCTTACATCTGCAACAACATGGATGAACATAGAGAATATTTTGCTGAGTAGAATAAATCAGACAGAGAAAGACAAATGCCATATGATTTCACTTTACTTATACGTGGAATCTAAAGAACAAAATAGCAGATAAAACAGAAACAAATTCATAGATACAGAGAACATTTTGATAGTTGCCAGATAGGAGGGGATTGAGGGTGTGGGTGGAAAAAGGAAAAGGAATAAGAAGTACAAACTGATAGTTACAAAATATGACACCACACATAGTTATTAGAATATTATTGACTGTATTCCTTATGCTATACCTTAGCATAAGGAATACAGTCAATATACAGTCATACCTTATGCTATACCTTAGCATAAGGAATACAGTCAATATACAGTCATACCTTATGCTATACCTTAGCATAAGGAATACAGTCAATAATATTCTAATAACTATGTGTCGTATCAGATGGGTACTGGATTTATGGGGTGAGCACTTCATAAGTTATATGAATGTCCAATCACTATGTTGTACACCTAAAACTATAATATTGTATGCCGAATGTAATTGAAAAAAATATTTTAAAACCTAGTGACCAAAATAAAAATTCATCAAGTAGCAATTATGAACATACTTGAAAAAAATGAAAAAAGAAAGTCTCTGTAAAAAAATTAAAGAGCCAAATGGAAATTTTAGAACTGAAAATTATAATAACTGAAATAATAATAATAATAAAAAAACCTCAGTGGATGGACTCTATAACAATGAAATAAAGAAGAGAGAGAAAAGAATCAGTGAGCTTGAAGATAGAACGATATACAAAGTTCTTGGTCTGAGAACTTTAGGATCCAGGATCTAGGAAGTTGATCTTTCTGTATCAAAAAGAAAGAGAAAATAATCTGAAAAAAAAAATAAATGAAACTGTGATACTGCACGAACGGCCTTTTAACATTTGTGTCACCGAAGTCACAGAAGGAGAGGAGTAAGAATTAGGGTTGAAGAAATACTAGAAGAAACAATGACTGAAAACTTCCAAAATTTGTCAAGAGATGCAAACCAACTGATTCATGAAGCTCTGCAAGCCCCAAATAAGATAAACTCTCCCCATATATCCATGCCAAACACATTAAAATCAAATTTTTGAAGATTAAAAACAAACAAAAAAAATCTTGAAAGCAGTCAGAGGAAAAAACATCTTATTTATGGTGGGAAAAATGCTTCAAATGACAGGATTTTTCATCAAAACTAGGGAGGCTAGAAAGAAGAGGCAAGACGTTTTTCATGTGCTGAGAGGAAAGAATGATCATCTCAGAATACTATGCCAAGCAAAAGTAGTTTTTAAGAATTAAAAGCAAATAAACATTCTCAAATTAAGGAAAACTAAGAGAATTTGCCATTAGCAGACCAAGAAAAAAGCAAGACTAAAGAAAGTTCTCTAAATAGAAAGGAAATATTAAAGGAAGGCTTTGGAACATAAAGGAGGAATACAGAACATATCGAACAAAAACATTGGTAAATATAATAGACTTTCATGTTCCACTTGAGTTTTCTAAATAATAATTGATAAGTTGAAGCAAAATTATAACAGTCTGATGTCATTCAAAATGTATATAGATAAAGTATTTAAGGAAATTAAGTTATAAACAGGTGATATTAAAGAAACATAAAATGAGGTAAGGTTTCTATTCTTCAGTCAATCTAGTAAAAATTATGGAATCAGTAGACATATATGTATATATAATTTTAGTTTTATTAGTGATGCTACTCTAGGTAATGTAGTAATACTAGTATTACCTAGCATATCATTAAAAAAATATAAACAAGATATATACTGAAACATACTGCAAATAGAACAAAATAGAATTCTAAAAATTTTCAAGTGATCCACAGAAAGGTATGAAAAGAAAACAGAGAAATAAAAAGCAGAGAGAACATACACAAAATAAAAAATGAAATGGCAGACTTAATTCCCAACAAAGCAATGATTACATTAAATGCAAATTATTTAAAAACACCAATTAAAACACATAATTTGTTATAGTAGATAAAAAACATTACCCAAATTTATGCTGTCTACAAGAAACTCAGTTCAAATACAATGAAATAGACAATTTGAAAATAGGAGGCTGGAAAAGGATATATTATATGAACATAAATCAAGATAAAGCAGGAGTTGCTATATTATATCATATAAAGTAGACTGCAAAGTGAGTAAAATTGCCAGAGAAAGTAAGGGATATTATAAAATGATGTGTTCATACATTATGAGATATAGCAGTCGTAAATATATATACACCAAGCAATAGAGCTGCAAATTCTATGAAACAAAGTAGATAGAACTTAAAAGAAAAATAGATAAAGCCATGATTATAGTTTTAGACTTTAATATCCATCTCTCAAAAATTGATAGAACTAGAAAAAAATATCAGCAAGGGCTTAAAAGAACTCAACAACACTATTGACAATAGGATCTAATTAACATTTTAAAAATACTATACCCTACAACAGAATATACATTTTTTTTCAAGTGTCCCCAGGACACATATCAAAGTAGAACATATTATGGGCCATAAATCCAAACTCAACAAATTAAAAAAGAATTGAAATCATACAGAGTGTGTTCCCCAACCACAATAGAATCAACTAGAAATTAGTAACAAAAACATAACAGGAATATCTTTAAGTACTTGGAAACTAAACAACATACTTCTATATAATCTATCAAAGAGGAAATCTCATGGAATATAAAAGTATGATAAATTATGAAAATAAAAGTACAATATAACAAAATTTATATAACACAGATAAAACAGTAATGAGAAAGAAATTTACAGCACCAAACGCACACATTTGAAAATAGGAAATCTTTCAAAGCAGTAATCAAAACTCCTAGCTCAAGAACCTACAGGAAGAAGAGCAAAATAAACTTAAAGCAAGTAAGCAGAAGGAAAAATAATGATAAGTGAACATAGCACTGAAATTTAAAACACTAGAGAAAATCAATAAAACAAAGAGTTTGTTCATTGAAAAGATGAATACGACTGACAGACATCTATAAGACTGACAAAAAAAGAGAGAAGACACAAATTACCAACATCAGGGATAAAAATGAATATTATTACAGAGCCTGCAGACATTCAAAGAATAATGTATAGTGGGTTGAATGATGGCCTCAAAGACATCAGGTCTTTATTCCTGGGACCTGTAAATTTTACCTTATTTGTAAAAAATGTACTTGCATATGTGATTAAATTAATTATTTGAGTTGGAGAGATTATCCTGAATCATCCAGATAGGCCCTAAATACTATCACTTGTATTTTTAAAAGAAACATGCAGAAGGAGTTTGGAACAGAAGAGGAGCACACAAAGTGACTACAGAGGCTTAGAGTGGAGGATGTGGCCACAAGTCAGGGAATATCACTAGAAACTGGTAAAGTCAAGGAATGGATTCTTTCCTAGAGCTGCCGGAGAGAGTATGGCCCTACCGACAGCTTATTTTGGTCAAATGAAACTATTGAACTAATATTCTCTAGAGGTGTAAAAAATAAAATTTTTCATGATTTAAGCCACCAAGTTTGTAGTAATTTGTCATAGCAGCTATAGAAAACTAACACATGTGAATGAACTATGAAAAGTTCACAGATATAAATATGACAACTTACGTGAAGTGGATCAGTCCCTAGAAAACACAAACTTCCACACGTCATTCAATATGGAACCAATAATTTGGTTAACACTGTAATTACGAAGAAAACTAAATTCCTAATTCTAAAGTTCCCCAAGTAGAAATCTCTACAACCAGACTGGTTACACTGGATAATTCTATCAAATACTTAAAAGATAATTAACACCAATTCTACATAAAACACAAAAGGAGAAAACACTTTGTAATATATTTTATAAAGTTAATATCACCCTGAAACCAGTATCAGATAAAGATAGTACAGAAGAAAACTAAAACTCATATTCCTCATGAATATAGATTCAAACTTCTTTAGCAACATAATAGAAAAAAATTCAGCAATATATAAAAACGATTACATGCTATGACTAAATGGAGTTTATTTATGGATATACAGTTGGCTCAGCATTAAAAAATAACCAGTGTAATCTACCATGTCAAAACAAAGATTATTCTCAAGTTTATGTGGAAAGACAACAAAACTAGACTAGCTAAAAAAATTTTGAAAAAGAAGGCAAAATTGGAAAAATAAGTCCACCCAATTTCAAGACTTATTATATAACTATAATAATAAAGATGAAGTAGTGTTAGTAGAGACGTAAACACCTAAATCAATAGAACAGAATAAGAACCAAGTAGATCCACACGAATACGTTCTACCAATTTTCAGAAAAGGTACAAAATCAATTCAATAGATTAAAAGAGGTTTTTTCAACAAATGGTGCTTGAATAATTGGATATTCATAGGCCAATAAAAAAATTTCAATCTAAGTTTCAAACCATATACAAAAATTAATTCAGAAAACATTATAGAATTCACAGGCTTATATATAAAATATAAAAGTATAAATTTTAAAGAAAAAAACAGAATGTCTTCAGGTTCCAGAGCTAGTAAAAGAATTCTTAGAGTTGACACCAAAAGGACAATCAATAAAAGGAAAAATTGATAAATTAGTTTTCATCAAAATTAAAGCTTTTTATTCTGCAAAAGACCTAGTGAAGAGGGTGAAAATACAGCTACACTCTAGAAGAAAATATTTGAAAATGATGTATCCATCAAAGGTCTATTATTATCTAGAATATATAAAGAATATTCAAATTTCAACAGTAAAAAAACCAAACTACCCAATTAGAAAATGGACAAAATACATGAAGAGACTTTTTTTCATGTAATGAAATTTTTTATTGCATTTCTAAAATATCTATGACATCAGCTCAAATTAGAAAAAAGAACATTTGATTCATATGTACTGACTCCTCCCTCATTCCCTTCTAGACAGACCACCCTGAATATGCTTGATCACATCTAAAGAGACGCTTCATTGAAGAGGGAGTACGAATGACAAATGAGCAGAGGAAATATGTTCAACATCATTAGCCATGAAGAAAACGAAAATTAAAATGACAAAATATCACCATGTACCTACCAGAATGGCTAAAATATATATTTTTAAATAGTGACAACATCAAATGCTGATAAAGATTTAGAGAAATTAGATCACTCCTATATTGCTTGCAGGAATGGTCCAGATACTCTGGGATACAAATGGAAGTTTTGTTAAAACTAAACTAAGCATACAATTTACCATATGGCCTGAAATCACACAAAAATGGTATACATGGATGCTTATAGTAAGTTTATTTGTAATAGCTAAAAACTGTAAACAAACCAGATGTCTTTCAATGGGTGAATTGTTAAACAAAATGTGGTGCATCCATACCAAGGAAAAATTTCATTAACAAAAAGTGATGAACTGTTGATATCACCCAACGACCTGGATGAATTTCCAGGGAACTATGCTGAGTGAAAAAGGCCAATCCCCAAAGGTTATATATGGTATGATTCAATTTATATGATATTCTTGAAAGGAAAATAATATAGAAATAAAAAGATATCAGTGCTTTTCTTGTTAATGAGAGGCTTAGCGCAGGGGAAAAGTGGGTGGGGCTATAAAAGGACAAAATGTGGGGCATTGTGGTGATGAAAATGTTCTGTATCTTGAGTATATCAATGTCATTATCCATATTGTGATCATTGTACTATAGTTTTGGAAGATGTTACCATTAAGAGGAACTTGGGTAAAGGGTTCAGAGGATTAGTTTGTATCATTTCTTATAATTACATGTGAATCTACAATCATCTTAAAAAAGTTTAATTAAAATATCTTTGAGAAAAAAGGGCTTTTTACATAAAACATTTTGCATTAGGAAAGTATTAGAAAACAAATGAAATGTAAGAATAAATTTAAAATAAAAATTCTATACCATTATACTTTAACGGATATAATATATAAATTTCCAGATGTTTTTTCTATACGTATATAAATACAAACATGTGTATTTTCTTTGAAAAGGAGTCATATCATGTATAGTCTTTTATAAACTAGATTTTCCAATTAAATATATGTAATAAATATGTATTCATGCCTCTAAATATTCTTCTACAATGTTTATTTTTATGATCACATAATTTCATAAGACAGATATAACATTAATTATCAAACAAATGTCATTTTGTTGGACGTTTGGGTTATTTTCAACTTTTATGTATAATCCTATTGTGAACATCTTTGTTCACAAATGATCGTTCACATTTTCTGTGTCAATGTATACAAATGTACTTAAGCTATTTAAGAAATTTATTCACTCTTGTATCTCCAGTGCCTCAGAACAGGCTTGGTACTTAATAATTATATGTTTAGTGAATCAATGAATAAGATATTGACAAATTGTTCTCCAAAATGGTAGTAT
This sequence comes from Pteropus vampyrus, assembly GCF_000151845.1. NCBI lineage: Eukaryota > Metazoa > Chordata > Mammalia > Chiroptera > Pteropodidae > Pteropus > Pteropus vampyrus. Next base: position 10,734,101 of record NW_011888801.1, read on the forward strand.
CAATTTAAAATCTCTGTTTTCCTAAAATTGGGCATTATCATTTTTAAAATGTATCTTATGACCTAGCAATTCCACTTTTGGATATTTATCTGAAGAAAATGAGAACACTAATTTGAACAGATGTATGCACTCCTATGTTCATTGCAGCATTATTATAATATTCAATGTATGAAAGCAAACAGGTGTCCATCAATAAATGAATGGGTAAAGAAGATGTATAGAGATACAGTAGAATATTATGCAGCAATAAAAAAATGAAATCTTGCCATTTGTGACAACATGGATGGACCTAGAAGATATTATGCTAAGTGAAATAAATCAGACAGTAAGACAACTAAGGTATGGTTTTATTTGTATGAAGAATCTAAACAAAACAAAACAAACAAAACAAAACAAAAACAGACTCGTAGAAACAGAGACTAAAGGAATGGTTGCCAGAGCCAGATTGGGGGCAGATAGAGTATGGGTGAAAAAGGTGAAGGGGAATATAATCAATAATATTGCAATAAGTTTGCATGTGACAAATGATTACTAGAATTAGTGGTGTGATCACTTTGTAGGGTATAAAATGCCAAATCACTATATTGTATGCATGAAACTAATATAACTAATATAACTAATATAACTAATAAAATATTGTATACCAACTACTTAAAAACACAACAAAAAAACAACAAAAAATAAAAATCCTAGCTTATTTAGTCTAAACATCTCATTATTAAAATCAGTATTTTTTTACTGATTAATTAAATGGAGCACTTTTTTGAATGTTAAATGCCCATTTGTGTTTTATATTTTATGAGTGAAGATTGTGGATTTGGGGTAATTGTCTTTCTATTGGGTAAATTGTCTTATATTCTAGAGCTCTTTATGTAATAATGCCATTAAACCTTTTTCATTAATATTGTAAATATTTCCTGGTTTATATTTTACTTTTTAATGTTGCATATGCACATGCATTTTATATGTTAAACAATACTTACCTAATAACACATTTATGAAATAGTACCCCTAAGTATGGTCTTACCTTGTTTTAAATGCATTCTCTATATATTCTTTAAATCTAAAAACTTTGTGAAGCATCCCCCACAATGATTAATATTTCTCTATTGGAAGGCATCTAGGAGTATTAAACACAAAACTTTTTAAAAAAAAATTGTAATATTAATGTATTTTTAAACCAGGGGCTAGGATTATAGATGATAAAGCCCTTAAACATAACTAGTAGCAGAAAAATCATGGTATCTACTGAGATTTTTTTTAATTTTAGAGGAACTATCATCAAATTTAATTGCCAATTGAAATCTGAATCTTTATAAAAAGAGATCTGAAGTGTTTTCAGAAATATGTTGACATCATTCAAGGCACAAACATATGTTTATATATTCTTTTTAATTTTGTTCAATGAAACTTCTGTGTCATATAACCACAGAAGACATGAATTTAAGAGTAATAATCTTAGTTAAGGATAAATTCATGAAATCAGACTCTTCTCTTAATCATAAGCCAGTATTTTTCAAAGTGTAGTCCACAGACTATCTCCATCATAAACTCCTGATATACCCACATTTTGGGAACCACTCAAGGCTTCGGAGATTCTATCCAGATATTCTTATGCAAACTAAAATTTAGAGAAGCATTGCCAAAATCAGTATCACCAAATAGCAGTCTATTGGCTAAGTAAAACTTTGTTCTTTGTCTATAGGGTTTCATTCCTGACTAGATAATAATTACTTTATTTTTTTGTCCTCACATACATCTGGGAGAAGAGAGTAAAATAGAAGTTAAAAATGGTCATTTCTTTTCTAAACACTCTCTCCTTGTCAATATTATAGCCATTAAGAACATCAGACTGGCATGATGAGATCAAGAAAGCTGAGATGAAATGAGAACCTATGTCATTACTAGTTCCCAGAAAAGACTGGCACATCCAGTGTGTGTTATTGACTTCATTGTAGGCCTGATTAGTGGGAGGAAACTGGCAGGTCTAGGGGTAAAGGTGCTGGTGGGAAGAATGAAGAAGGTAAGGAGTGTGTGCACAATGTTTAACCACAGGAAGAAACTAAAAATTGTAAACCATGATCAAGTAGATTTTTGAAAAATAAGTAAAGTCTTGTAAAAAAAAAAGAAACAGATGTGGGGTGTGTGTGTGTTTGTGTGTGTGTGTGTGTGTGTGTGTGTGTATGTGTGTGTGTGTGTGTGTATGTAATGGAAGTACAGAGCAGGCTGGCAGGAATATTGGGCAGAATAAGATAATATCTAAAAATTCTACTGTGGCTTCACTTGCTCTCACCAGCTGAGATGGTTTAGCAGGTGGGCCTGTTACCAAAAAACGCTGCTCATAGTCCACTCTGCCCTACATAGAATGCTCCAAAGAAATCTGAATTGTCTCTGTTCTAAAGTCTAATTATTCTCCAGGAAGAAATGATAATCAGTCCTCTCCTCTGCAAGAACGTGAGGCTGAAGATGAGGTGAGATAGAGGTGGATAGGCAATATTAGTAACAAATTTTAAGGAAAAAGAAAATCTCATCATTTCTGGTCTTCATTTTTTAAATTTTTATTGAGATATGATTGATATATAACATTGTGTTAGTTCTAGGTATACATCATAATGATATGACATGTATATATTGCAAAACGATTACCCAATAAATTTAGTTAACATTCATTACCATACATAGTTACAATTTTTTTGTGTGATGAGAACTTTTAAGATTTACTCTCTTAGCAGCTTTCAAATATACAATACAGTATGATTAATTATAGTCACCATGCTGTACATTTCATCCCTAGGACTTATTTATCTCATAATTGGACGTTTGTACCTTTTGATCATCTTCACCTATTTCACTCTTTATTCTTTATGTCATTTTATCCATCATTCTTAAGAGAGTTCTGACATGTTCTTAGGAACATAATAGAGTCCCTGAGCCCACAGAGGGGCTCTGGTGGAATATGGCTGAGGGAACTGGGCTGGAGAGACCCTACTATTCCTCTTTTAACTTTTGGATCTACTCATTCTGCAAATGTTTTTCTATTTACTCTTTATAAAGGATGTTCTTGTTTCCTTAAGAAATGGGTCTCTGGATGCCTCCCTTTCCAAAGGAACCCACAACCCAACTTCAATAAGTAACCAGGGTGGGATTAGAGGGAAAGGATCATCAAGCAAGCTGCTCGGACAAATTCTTGGTCATGACATGACATGAACTAGAGGGGCCATGGAGGTCATATGGTTCTAGAACCATGTAGGAGAATAGATTGGTACATGAAAACAGTCCTAGTCAATGGCTAAAAAGTGCATTGTTCAGTGTGTATTCTGGGTGGTAAGGGTAGATTATTCATAGAGGCCATTTGAGGATTGAAGGTATTAGGGTTTCAGGCATCCCATTTCCATGTTGAGATATTAATGAGATCTATGATGGGGTGTGGGACAACCTGTAGTGTATATTAAGTAAGCCTTGGTTATTTTACCTGATGTTCTTCTAATTTTAATATAAACTGAGTCAGATGCCTCAAGCAGCAGTGATAACACATTGATAGCTACTCCAACAAAGTACAAGGGAAAGTGTATTCTTGTAAATATGTACAAATTTTCTCAGAGACTATAAATGGAGAGAAACTAATGGGATGATCGGAGAGACTCGTGTTGATTGATAGTGTCCCAGAGTCTACTTCAGGCATGTTTCCTGGTCTCAGCATCACTTGAATGTGATGCTGAAAATCATTCCTTAGAGAACTGTGTACTCCCATTACTGTCCACAGTGTCCAATTAGCTTTAGTGTTTGGTTTATGAGTAGGTGGCAGTGTGGAAATGACACTGATTTGTTAGCTGGATGTTGTGAGGACCTGCATTTCTGCTACAGTGGATAAATGAGTGTTTATGTAGGAGAATGTCCTTCTTTTGAGAGTTTCTTCTATTTATAATTATCTATCTCTCTATATTTTTAAATGCCTCCAATTACAATATGTTCCATGAATTTCTACTCGTAAGTTGAGACTTGGATGATTACTATGTAAATTATATTATATAGAGATATATTATATAGTATTATATAGATATAGTATAAAATAGATTATAAGATTAGAAGTCAGGGGCCTCATAAATTTAAGCAATTTTTATTAGGTTGCATAGTTTAGTAAAGTGGAAACATGGAGCAGATCCCAGACCTTCTGGCTCCAAGGGATTGTGTACAACAGACATGACAATTCTATTTTCACAATGTCTGGCATATTATAGGTGCTCATATTGTTGAGTAAATGAATAAATGTCTAGAAGTCTTTAGGTCATGACCTGATTACCTCATTCTGGTATTTTTTTTTTTTTTTGGTTTTTTGTTTTTTTGTTTTTTTTTTTGATCTGTTGTGTCAGCCTAGGTAGATACTCAATTTTCTCATGACAAAGTTGCTCAGTCACCTTTTGCCCTCTTGGGGACTTTCTATAGTTTCTCCATCAACCTCTTTACTAGCCCTGCCAAGGAGCAAATGTTTTTATTGGAAAAGCATGAAATATGACATTACTCATAGATTCTGGCAGAGAATTAGTGGTAGTGAAAACTAGCTCAGTGCAGCTGGGCAAGATTGCACCTTCTCCCTAGAAGCAGTAAGCTGAGGGACTGCAGGGAGTCATAATGGTGTAATGATGGCTAATCGTGAGGAAACGATGGACCTGAGACCCATAAATCAATCTGAGCATAGGGATGGCTAATGACACGCTCAGGGAATGCTTGAGCTCATCTGAGCATTGCTCATGGTGTATGTCTCTTATTGAATAATTATATTTTGTTATGTAAGGGAAAGTATAACAATTTGTATATAGAAAGTCTCAGAAGGCTAAAATATTTGCAGGTTGGCAAAATGTAGGGATATACAAGGCCTCTCTTTATGTTTCAGGGTTTCATGATAATTCTTCCATTGTCTGGGGCTTATTCTCTATTTTACGTATTTACTAAAATTTTAGCCTTGGTCTATTTTTTATATGCAACAAACAATAAGGCATAAGATAACAAGAAACTAGAGTTTAGTCAAAGGTTTAGACAGTTGCCTTTGCATTTTTTAAGTCCAAACAATATTAGTAACAGTTCCAATATCACAACATTAGTTTTAGTCTTCCCTATACTTATGATTCTTTGTTTTAAATCTTTACCTTTGAGGAAGAACCAAAACAGAAAAATTGAATATAACTGTAAGAAAACATCAAAGTTGAGATTGATATGCAATGAAAACTCAATGAGTCCTTGAAGCAGATTCAGGGGAAGCCTCTTCTTTCTGTTTTTTCATAGACAAATTAAACGAAGAGTTAACACAACTTGTAAGCAGACATTTCTAATGTGAACTTTGCAAACAAGATATGTTATATATAAAAAGTATATTCTGGAAATAAGAAAAAGTATATTCTGGAAAATAAAGCTCCCATATCTTCAGGCAATTTACTTGAGAATAATAGTGAACAGTCATGACATTATTTTCATTTTTTTCCTGAAACATTATTTTTCCTTCTTTTTTGGAAGTATATGATGAGAGTCAGAAGACTTAAGGACTATGATGGGGTAACTCCTGGAAGATGCCTTCATGTGAAATTATAATAACCACTTTTTAGTGGTTAAATTTGATGCTGAGATTGGTATGAGAGACTCCATTAAAGTCTTCCTGGTGATCTCTGCATTGGTACAAGTCTTTTTTGAGAAGGGGCTCCCTGTGTTTCTAGAGGAAGGTACCAACTAGACAAGCTGCCACAAAGATTGGAAAAAGAAGAGAAAACTTTCTGGGATAATTATATTACTCTCCCAGTTGCTGGAGTAAACTATTGGTTTTCAGACAGAGGTATACTGGATGATAGTTTTCTGTCCTCAACATATCAAAACACACAATCTCTGTTATAATTTTCTTTAGGGGAGTGTGGAAATGACTTGCAACTCTGGATGTTAAGACGAGAGGTAGAACAGGATAATAACCAGAGAAAAGGGCCATGACTTACTGTAGAAACAAATGAGAAAAGAAGAACAAAACTATACCAGAAAGAAAAATAAGGTAGCAGTGTTTGCAAAATCTCATTCTCACAGCAATAATGATTAGGGGACTGACCCTGATGTTTCTGGCAATGATTGCTCTGGATATGGCCTTTTCATTTTTATCAGCTCTAACTTCTGTGCAACTCAGAATCATTCTTTTCTGTCAACTTCTTTTATCTGGACCATTTTTTATACCCACTATTTAGCCTACATCCTACCAAGAGTATCATACCATTCTGAGTGACCATGTATCTTCTTTTAAATTAGATGAAGCAATGGCTTACTCTAGTCCTAATATTTTCTCTGTTTTCTGTCTTATTACTTATAAATCTATGCCAATTTTACCAGAGGTAAAAGTAGATGAAAATTCAAAGGGAATGTAGCTGAGATTTTTCACTACTAGGGCTCCAATTTTTGGCTCTACTTTGCCCCAGGAAGAGAGCTTCTAATCATGATGTTATGGAATCATACTGCAAATGTTTTTGCTCAGGTCTGGGCAGAGGACTTCCAAGGGTAAATGACTTCAGGGTGCTGAGGGCTGAATGAGTGTTTCCTGTCTCCTTCTCCAATCAGTGTCTACTTGGAAAGTTGAGCAGATATTCAGTCTCCTTGCTTGTCATTCACTCATTGTGGGAGTCAGAGTTAGAAATAATATTGTGATCGGCACCATGACACAAAGGAGGGGGCTGGTTACTTAAGATATTTGAGTATAACTTATACGTGGAATGATTAGCTTTCTATTCTGAGACTGAAAATGGAGTATGGGTCTCAGAGGTGCTGCCTGGATGTAAAGATGTGTACATCTCTACTCATAGAGGGATGGGATTTTACTAGAAGGGACTACTGCCCAAGGCCCTCCATGAATCTTGGATAAAATCAAAGAATGAAAGCTGAAAAAGCAAATTTTCAAATTAAAAAGGCTTACCTTAGGTAAACAAGGATTTCTGGTTATTGACTCATTATTTAAATGACCAGATAGAAGGTGTCAAGAATAATAAACTTTCTGTCTTCTTCCAGCTGATAAACAAATGCTTCATTTATGCATTTACTTAGAAAGAAATAACTATTTAATATTTCTATCAAAATGAAGTTGTCGTGTTTTAACAAATGCCAGGATCATAAGCCAAATATAGTTAGAATCTTTTATCTCATCTTAAATTCCTGGGTCATTTTCTGAGAAATGTCTGGCAAAGCTAACTAATCACTGGAGGTCATAAATAAAGACATTGCTACTTGCTATGACACATAGCACCTTCCTGGAGTAGCTGGGAATTGGTGATAACAAACCACAATAACTCTGAGCTTAGAAATGAATTTGAATTTTGTTATTATATATTTTGCAATTTTGGCAGTTTTGAAGGTAAAAATGTGTCAAAGGGTAACACGCCTCAAGGACAGTCAGTGATAAATCAATATTAATTAAACAGGCTTATTCTTATTTAACAAAGCACTGAAGTGTGGAGGAAGGGATTTGCTGTAACTATTTTCTTTAATTTTCTTTTGCCATCTGTCACTTAAGGTAAGACTTCAAATTCCCATACATCAGCATTTTAAAAAATATAGCCAATTTTCAGCTCAGGTTGTTTACCTAATGATGTATTTACTATGTTTCAGTTATGATTTACCAGAAATAAAGTTGTGTTATTAAGCAGAAAAGAACTAGGTAGAGCACCTAAAAAACAACAGAAGTTTTAAAGCAGAAAAAAATTGAGGTTAGTACTTTTAACCAAAGCGGAAACCCTAAAGAGTGTGACAGAACATAGGTTTGAAATAACAAGTACTATCTTTACTGCAAAACATATAGAAGGAATCATTTGTGAGCCAGCTGAATTATGGAAAGTCAGCCAAATAGTCTTTGTCTATTTTATATGTACAGATCTAATTTAGCAACATATAAAGCATATAAGAGAGGAGTTCCTTGAAAGGTAAAAGACCATCTTGTCAATTAGTTATATCCTTTCAAGGATGTAGATAACTTAATGGAGTGGTCAGTAAAACCTGTATTTCAGTTCTGATGAAGTTGCTAAAAACTGGTAATGTGGGGTGGGGAAAGAGTGATGAGGACAGATCCCAAGAATCATAAGAAGAAAGTTCATTATAAACATATGAGGTCCTTTTATCAACTATGGAACTTTAGAACAACATTCTGAGCTTTTCTTAGATAAATATTCATCTCAAATATTATAACCACCCTTGTGGTGCAATCCAGGGTGTTGAATTAACAATGTTAAACCCGTTTCTCAATTGAGAAGTCAGAACCCCTTACCTAAAGGCTTGAGTTCCTATCCTATCTCTATCTCCTTTCACCTTGTGCTCATGACATCAAATGCATGCCAATTTTGAACTCCACTATCTAACTTCAGAAAATTACATATGTTTGGACTAATGCAGGAACTATCTTTATATCCTGACTCCTATCACCACAGCAAAGAACAATAAAATACAGTTTTTATCATCAATGACATCATTATTTAACAGGTTGTATCAGACAGTTAAATAAATAAATATAAGCATTTTGCTGCATGCATATAATATTTTATGACCTCAGAGGAAAGATTTTTTTCTGGCATGGAAAGAAGAAAGCACAACCTTAAACATTCTTTATATATGTAGAGTTTATGTCACTTCTGAGTTAGCTTGGAACTGAATTAGGTCAGAGATGGAGTTATCTCTGTCAAAGCATGAAGTTTCAAACCTGAAAAATAATTCTATAGAGATACCAACTTTTGACATGGATCTTATTTAATACTTCCTGAGAGTGGATTGTTTAGCAACAAAAGAAATAAATATGTACGTTTGTACCACCACCACCAACCCATCCTTACCTTATGCTACGGAGAGTCTCTAGCACATAGTCTGAATTGTTTAGATTCTGGTGAATAAATTATTTTATTACAGTAGTTTATTTTTTTCTATTTTTAGCTAAAATAACCCACTTTGGTGATCCAGGGTAACTATCTATTCTGGAGGTTCACAATACTCCATGCAAGAATTTATCAGTTCTTGATTTATGCCTAACATTTATAAGTCCTATTGAATTCAATGTAAGTGATAATAGAACATGATAACTTGTACTATATGCATATATAGCTATAGAAACTCTTTTGAAGGAGCTTTAGTTGCATAGAAATTTTGCTTTAGGATAGATGAGTGAATCACAATGATACAAGTATATGAAATTTACCACAAAAAATATTTGGAAAATTTAAATCCTTCCTCTTCCTTTTTGAGGATAAACCAGGACAAATCGCTTTAAAATGTTGATAGAAACTAATCTTGTTCCAATGTTGTCTTCGACATTAAACACTTTACAGGTAGAAAAACATAAGAAAGCCAAGAAGCTGATGATTTTCTGAGCATTTGAATATCTCATTTGTATTTTTTCTTACAGTAATAAACAATTCCAGATTTAGTAAGAATCTAGAGAAATGCATTTACTTGTATTAAGACACTATGATCATAAAAACTAATATTTAGCTGTCAATAGTCAATTTAAACAGCTCTTACTGGATAGTACCCATATCTGTTGTATTGTTTTAAAGATTTGGAGATATTGAATAATCACAAATGTTCAAACCAGCATGGGAATCCCTTTTATTATATTACTTTGAACTGTGGGCTTAACTGTGGGTCCCCCAAATCCTTATGATGAAGCCTTATCCCCAACATGACTGCATTTGGAGACAGGGTTTTTAGGAGGCAATTACAATTAAGTGGGGTTATAAGTGTGGGATCATGATCCAATAAGATTGGTGGCCTTATAAGGAGAGCAGGAAAGAAATCTCTCTCTCTCTCTCTTCATGTGCACATACAAAGAGGAAAGGCCATGTGAGCACAGAGAAATAAAGTTGCCATCTGCAAGTTAAGAGGAGAACCCTCACAAGAACCTAACCATGCTAACACCCTGATCTTGAACCTCCAGCCTTAAGAATTTTGAGAAAATAAATTTCTGTTGGTTAAGCCACCTATTCTAAAGTAATTTGTTTACAGTAGCCTGAACTGACTAACACACCTGGTCTTAAGAAACACAAATCCCTTCTGAGGAAACACACTTATACGTGGATTTTGATTATTTGAGCAATTGCTAATCCAATTTCATGCTGTAAATTGGCCTTCTTAAAGTAACATACCCCTGTAACCCTTCTGCAGCCCTGAAAGACTTTTATTTATACTTCATTGACCTGACAAAAGCTCAGAGCCTTGAATTTATGACTTTTGTCTCTGACTACTCTCTGTCTATAAAAAACCACTAATAGATCAATAAGGACTTCAGAGTCTTATGTACTCTTTATAAATGTTAGGTAATTGATAAATGGTGTAAAAGTGAGTAACAGCTTTCCACGAAACCTATTAGATGGAGAAACTCACTTTCTAGAAAAATAGTTGGAATCAGGTTGTAAGAATGTATCTTGTAACCTGATTAACATGTGGTTTGAGGGAGTAGAAAGCTCTCTTTGGAAAAATAGATCGCTTTTAATCTTTTAGCAATATAGCATATATTAAAAGTAAGTAAAAGTAAATACTTTTGCAAGGATTAGAACAACATAAATCATGAAAGACTAAAATGATAGGGAGGTTAACCCCTTATCAGATATGTGAATTATAAGTATTTTCTCCCATTCTGTAGTGTGCCTTGTCATATTGTTGATGGTTTTCTTTGTTATGAAGAAATGTTTGATGTAGTCCTAATTATTTATTTTTGCTTTCGTCTTTGCTTTTAGTGTCAAATCCAAAATCATTGTCAAGACCAATGTTAAGGAGCTTATTCCTTATGTTTTCTTCTAGAAGTTTTATGGTTTCAGGTCTTATTTTCAAGTCTTTAATTCATTTTGAGTTGATTTGTATGTATGATGTAAAATAAGAATCCAATATTACTCTTTTGCATGTGGCTATTTAGTTTTCCCAACACCATTTATTGAATAGACTTCTCGAATAGACATTTATTGAATATTATTTCCTTATTGTATATTTTTGGTTTCTTTGTAATAAACAATTGATCATATATTCACGGGTTTATTTCTGGGCTTTCTATTTTATTTCATTAATCCATGAATATATTTTATGCCAGTACTCTACTGTTTTAAAATATTTGTGCTAAGGGGTTAATATTCAAAATAGATAAAGGATTAATGCAACAACTCAATAACAAAAACCAAACAATTTGATTAAAAATTAGGAGGGTAACTTAATAGACATTTTTCCAAAGAAGACATACAAATGGTTAACAACGACATGAAAATGTGCTTATCATCACTGATCATCCAGGGACTGCAAAACAACCACAATGAGATATCACCTTCTACCTGTTAGAATGGCTATCATCAGAAAGACAGAAGTAACGGATGTCGACAAGATGTGGAGAAAGGGAAACCCTTGTACACTATTGTGCAAATGTAAATTGGTTCAGCTTCTATGAAAACATCGAGATTCCTCAAAAAATGAAAAGTAGAACTACCATATGATCCAAGAATTCCACTTCTGATTGTAGAGCCAAAGGAAATGAAAATAAGATATGCAAGAGATATCTGCACTCACATACTTACCGCAGCATTATTCACAATAGCCAAGCTATGGAAACAACCAATGTGTCCATCAATGGGTGAATGAATAAAGAAGATGTCAGATATATGAATATTATTTAGTTATAAGAAAGAAGGCATCCTGCCATTTACAACATGTGTGAACCTTGAATCCATTACGCTAAATGGTAGTAGAGAAAGACAAATACTATGCAGTATCACTTATATGTAAAACCTAATACAAAATTAAACAACAACAACAGCAAAACAAAACAAAAAGTTGAACTCCCAGAAACGGAGCAGAAAAATGGTTGCTGGGGACTGGGAGGTGGGGGTAATAGAAAAAAGTTAGTAAAAGGGTACAAATTTTCAACTATAAGATGAGTAAGGTCTGAGGTTCTAATGTAAAACATAGTGAATATAGTTGATCAATTATTTCATAATTGAAATTTGCTAAGACAACAGAACTTAAATCTTCTCTCACACATGCAAAAAGATAAATATGTGAGGTA
>NW_011888801.1:10746680-10747081 GCF_000151845.1 Pteropus vampyrus
GGAAGATTCAAATGATGTGAGTAATCCCAAGGGTCTTGATGAGACCAGTAGGGCATTTAGATAATGAGATCAACGTTAATCTGTGGTTAACTAGCATGTATGTTCACAACTGAACAGATGATTTTCTCAATGGTGTTGATTTTTCTTTTCTGAGTTTCTATTCCCAATATATTATCTATCTCATTTTTCATCTAGTTTATGTAGTTATTTGAACAAGAAACTTGTCATTCTTAAAATCTCGATCCTCACAGAAATCGGTCCCCAAATCTTTTTAATTCACAAATCTGTCTGCTTATCTCATCTACCCTTTACAATCTAACTCCAAGCTTCTATTATCTCTTATTCTGCTTCAGCTTCTTACTACAGTTTTTGTGTCTGCTTTTGCACCCCCACTCCCCCCC
>NW_011888801.1:10747296-10747759 GCF_000151845.1 Pteropus vampyrus
ACTTTTTTTAAATGAAAATTTTTATGTATTGTACAATCATACTGTAAATTTTTTCTTTTCATTTTTTTAAAATTAATTAATTTATTTTTTATGGTACATTGGTTAATGAAATCCAATAAGTTTCAGATGTACACTTTAACAGTAAGGTATATATATATATATATATGTACACATATGTATATGTACACTGTATGTTCACCTTCCATAATTAAATTTCTTTCTGTCACCACATATTTGATCTCCTTTACTCCAGCTTTCCCCTCCCCACCACCCTCTATCCTCTGGTAACCACTAGTCTATAGTCCATGTCCATGAGTCTCTGTTAGTTTGTCCTATTCATTTGTTGCTTTTAGGTTTATATCCCACATACAAGTGATATCATGTGATTTTCAACTTTTTCTGTCTGGCTTATTTAGCTTAGCATAATTATCTCAAGGTTTATCCATGTTGTCGCAAAAGGCAG
>NW_011888801.1:10747809-10750024 GCF_000151845.1 Pteropus vampyrus
ACAAGTGATATCATGTGATTTTCAACTTTTTCTGTCTGGCTTATTTAGCTTAGCATAATTATCTCAAGGTTTATCCATGTTGTCGCAAAAGGCAGTATTTCATCTCTTCTTATGGCTGAGTAATATTCCATTGTATATATGTACCACAGCTTCTTTAGCCACTCATCTATCGTCGAACACTTTGGTTGCTTCCATGTCCAGGCCAGCATGAATAATGCTGCCATGAACATCGGTGTGCAAATATCTTTTCAGATACGGGTTTTCAAGTATTTGGGGTAACTACCCAGAAGAGGGATTGCTGAATCATATGGTAGATCAATTCTTAGGGTTTTGAGGAAACTCCATACTGTTTTCCATAGTGGCTGTCTCAATTTGCAGTCCCACCAGCACTGTGTGAGAGTTCCTTTTCCTCTACATCCCCTCTAACATTTGCTATGACTTGTCTTGTTGATTATAGCTATTCTAACAGGTGTGAGATAGTAGTATCTCATTGTGGTTTTGATTTGCATTCCTCTAATAGCTAGCGATGTTGAGCATCTTTTCATATACTTGTTGGACGTTTGTAAGACCTCTAGACAGAAGTGTCTGTTCAGGTCTTCTGCCCATTTTTGATTGGATCCTTTGTTTTTGTTATTGTTGTTATGGGGTCATACGAGTTCTTTGTATATTTTGGACATTAGGCCTTTATGAGAGGCGTTGATTGCAAATATATTTTCCCATTCATATGGTTATCTCTTTATTTTGTTGACAATTTTTTTTTGCCGAGCAGAAGCTTTTTAGTTTGATGTAGTCTCATTCATTTATTTTAGCTTTTATTTTCCTTGCTTTTGAGGTCGAATTCATAAAACCTCTTTAAGTCCTTGAGTTTAATTCCTATGTTTTCTTCTATGCATTTTATTGTTTCAGGTCTTATATTCAGGTCCTTAATCCATTTTGAGTTAATTTTGTTGTATCGTGGTAGACAACAATCTAGTTTCATTCTTTTGCAGATGTTTTTCCAGTTTTTCCAGCACCATTTATTGAAGAGGCTTTCCTTTCTCCACTGTATGCTTTTGGCTATTTTTGTAGAAAATTATTTGCCCATATAATATGGGTTTATTTCTGGACTCTCGATTCTGTTCCAGTGGTCCTTGTGTTTGTTTTTTCTGCCATTACCATGCCATTTTGATTACTGTTGCTTTGTAGTATAATTTGAAGTCAAGCAGAGTGATAACTCTCAGCATGGGTTTTTTTTCTCAGGATGGGTTTGGCAATTTGGGATCTTTTGCTCTTCCATGTAAATCTGATTATTTTTTGTTCTATTTCTTTAAAAAATGTTCCAAGTCACTTTTAAATTTGTTTCCTTGTGATCTAGTTAACCTGGCCTTAACAGTCAAGTGCTTGATAGGACTATTATTCTTTGTGACTCAGGCTCTTTGTGTAAGTTTTTCCCTCTACATGTCTCCACCACACCCAAAAACCTTTGTTGACAAAGTCTGAATTATTCTTCAGATTTCAAATCAATATTGTCTAAGGGAAACATTCACTGAATCCTCAGACTAAGAGCAAACCATTAATTCTTAGTATTCTGAGTCAGTTGCAACAGTATATATAATTGTAATAAAATAATTTTATAATTTATTACAGTTAATCCTTGAAAAATGCAGAATTGAACTCTATGGGTCAACTTATACACAGATATTTTTTCAATAAATACCTACACTGTTTTTGTCCCACAGTAGGAAAGGCCAAATGTATGCATTGATCTAGGCCATTTCACAAAGGGGACTTGAGCCTCCACGAATTTTGGTATCTCTAGGGGATCCTGTAAACAATCAAAGGACAACTAAGTTTTAGGGAAGTCAATAGTTTTACAAGATTTTTGACTGTACAAAAGGTGTCCCTAATCCCCGCATTGTTCAGAGGTCAACTTTAGTTGTAATTAACATTCAAGTATGTAGTATAATATCTTTCACATAGTAGGAGCTAATTAAACAAATATTAATCAAATGAGGTTTTGTTTTACTTTGTTGCTGTCAATTTTAATGAACTCCATTGTGAACTAAAATGGAATCAAATTCTCTTTGGAATGTAGGCAAATGGAGCCAAAAAATCTGCTATGAAACATCTGTCATTCTTGTAAACAGATAATGCTTTGTGTAACATTGAGACACAGAGTCAGGTTAAAGTTGATGTCCAATCCTTACAGTTATATGATATTCTAAGCAAGCAGGTT
>NW_011888801.1:10750074-10753916 GCF_000151845.1 Pteropus vampyrus
TTTTTTTCTCAGGATGGGTTTGGCAATTTGGGATCTTTTGCTCTTCCATGTAAATCTGATTATTTTTTGTTCTATTTCTTTAAAAAATGTTCCAAGTCACTTTTAAATTTGTTTCCTTGTGATCTAGTTAACCTGGCCTTAACAGTCAAGTGCTTGATAGGACTATTATTCTTTGTGACTCAGGCTCTTTGTGTAAGTTTTTCCCTCTACATGTCTCCACCACACCCAAAAACCTTTGTTGACAAAGTCTGAATTATTCTTCAGATTTCAAATCAATATTGTCTAAGGGAAACATTCACTGAATCCTCAGACTAAGAGCAAACCATTAATTCTTAGTATTCTGAGTCAGTTGCAACAGTATATATAATTGTAATAAAATAATTTTATAATTTATTACAGTTAATCCTTGAAAAATGCAGAATTGAACTCTATGGGTCAACTTATACACAGATATTTTTTCAATAAATACCTACACTGTTTTTGTCCCACAGTAGGAAAGGCCAAATGTATGCATTGATCTAGGCCATTTCACAAAGGGGACTTGAGCCTCCACGAATTTTGGTATCTCTAGGGGATCCTGTAAACAATCAAAGGACAACTAAGTTTTAGGGAAGTCAATAGTTTTACAAGATTTTTGACTGTACAAAAGGTGTCCCTAATCCCCGCATTGTTCAGAGGTCAACTTTAGTTGTAATTAACATTCAAGTATGTAGTATAATATCTTTCACATAGTAGGAGCTAATTAAACAAATATTAATCAAATGAGGTTTTGTTTTACTTTGTTGCTGTCAATTTTAATGAACTCCATTGTGAACTAAAATGGAATCAAATTCTCTTTGGAATGTAGGCAAATGGAGCCAAAAAATCTGCTATGAAACATCTGTCATTCTTGTAAACAGATAATGCTTTGTGTAACATTGAGACACAGAGTCAGGTTAAAGTTGATGTCCAATCCTTACAGTTATATGATATTCTAAGCAAGCAGGTTTTACCTAAGGAGAGTTCTGCTTTTGTCTATGAGAGCAGTCTTATCGAAATGCAGCTATCTTCACTCTAAATGTCCTTTGCTGGATGATCTGAGGCCTAGCCAGTTCTTCATGGCTTCTACATTACATCCCACTAAACTCAGTGTTAAAAAATTTTTAATACTTTAGTAGTTGATTCAACATATGACTTGTGGTGGATTATAAAGGGGAAAAACTTTACGTTTCCACTTATGCTTTGCCTCATAGGGTGATCAAATTATTTATTGTCTAATGTAGGAATATTGTAATGTTGTAATAGCTATTATTGGAAAAAAAAGTTATGTCAGCTTTTCTAGGAACATGGAACATTCTTATATCTATTCCTACCTTCTATCGACTCTTTCAATGTGTTATTTAATCAGCTAAAAAATTACAGACAAGTAAAAAAGATAACTTTTGTAAAAAGTAAGAGTAAATAGAGACAATAACTTTTAAAGGAAAGAAATCAAGACAAAAGCATGGACTCCAACCATTTCATAGATGAATTAAAATAAAGAAATAAGAATGTGGCAGAAAAAAAAAACATGGAAAGCATTGACTCAAAGAAAATAAGAGTCCAAAGTTAGCTATCAGTGAGAATGAGATTGTTAGAGAGAAGTTAAAAGAGAGTAGATCTCAAGTATTCTCACAGCATACACACACACGCATACACACACACACATGCATGCACACACACACACAAAGTTAAGTAGGTTGATAAAATGTTGATGATTGTTCACAGTGTATTTGTATATCAAAATATCACTATGTACACCATTAAATAGGCAATTTTATTTGTCAACTATACCTCAATAGCTGGAACAAAAAAAAGAAGTATTACAAAAAATTATAAAAATTTTTATAAAACATTACAAAAATATTCTAATAATATTATGCATGTAAATTGGGAGAATATTGAGAGAAACAACAGGAGATTTAATTTCCTTATCTTTCATAATAGAAAAAAATTCTAGTGTCTCAAACTTAAAAATAATTGCTATTAACAAATGAGTAATAATTTCAGTTTTTTCTTTTTTTTCATAATATTATTCCTTAAACCAAAATGGAAGCTTTTATAAAATAACATTATTTTGGTGATAAAATATTTATATGAAGTTTGGGAAGCCCTTTGATTTCACATTAGCATATTTTTTCATATTAAATTCAAGTAAAATGAATTCTTTCTTGGTCTTTATACCTATGTTTGTGCAAATAGACATCTGGAGTGAAAGGAAACTAATATTAATGGTTTTAGGGGATATAAGTATAGTCAGCTCTTGAAGGTGGGATGGAAATCGACTAGGACCAGCTTTTATTTTTCATTCTCTAGTTTTTGATGCTGTTTGAATGTTTTAATATACATACTGCATGAATATTTGTCAACAGGGGTTATCTGAGCAGACAGCTTCTTATATTTGTACAATTTATAATATTTGCATATAACAATAGGTCATATTTGGATTTCAATACTTTTGAAAATAAATAAATGTACATATAGACTATGATAAAAATAAAAGTAATGAAACTAAAATTAAATAATACAAGTGTCAAAAGATTTAAAATAAAAAGTAGGCATAGTACATCCATTTTATATGGTTAAAGAGAATGAATGGATAACTAACATTTTTGGGCATTCAATATATTTTAGGTATGTAAGAATTCTAAATATCTTTTAAGTTATTGATAAACAAATAAAATGACCTAACTGCATAAATATATAATGTAAAAATAACATATAAAGGTTCATGTATAACTAAAATGTGTGAAAATTAATATTAAAATTCAAAATAGGACAAGAGCAAATAAGACAAAACCAGACAAAAACTCTAAAAGGTTTGGAGACTTAAAAGATTAAAGAGTTGGCTTTAGATCAAGATGATGGAGTAGGTAAATGTTCTGCATATCACCTCTCATGACTACATCAAAATTACAACTAAATTACAGAACAACTGTCATTGAGAATCACCTGAAGTCTAGCTAAACAGAAGTCCTACAACTAAACATGAAGAAGCCACCTGGAGTCTGGTAAGTGGAGAGAGATACAGAATTGGGTTGGTTCCACATGCATGTATGGTGGCTAAAAATCAGAAGGGCTATTTTGGATGTGGAGGTTCCTCCTTAAGAGTGAGGGGCCCCAACACCACACCAGGCTCCCCAGCCCAGGATTTAAGTGCTGGGAAGAGAAGTCCCCAAAACTTTTGGCTGTGAAAACCAAGGGAGATTGTGGCTGAGTGAGATAAGGACAGCTGGAGTCCCAGGTGTTCCTCTTAAAGGGCTCACACATGGACTTAATCATTGACTCACTCACTCTGAGCTCCAGTGCTGGGTCAGCAGCTCTAAAGGTGCCAGGGACATAGGGGAAGGAACTAAACAGTGTGGCTTCAGGGCAAGGGCTGTAGGAACAGCTTTCTCACAGACAGAAATGCTGGCAGGAGCCATTGTTTCTTTGTTGAGCCATCCCGTGACTCATCCTGTGACCCACATGCAGACTCATGTGGGCACTATATGTAAGTCTCCATCAACCTTTCAAACACTGTTTGCCTCACCTGGTGATTCCCTGAGACACCACCTCCACCCAAATCACAGTCCCATTCAAGCCTATTCCAGTGGCTTTTCCATACAAAGGGCCCATCTTAGCTCCTATTACAAATTTTCCTAAAACATCTCAAGAGCTCATAACCCCCAAACAAGCAGCATCTGGCCTTGCCATTCCCTGTACCTCTTTATAAATAGCCCAGAGCCCACACTAGTGGCAGCTGGCTTCTCCCAGACACCTCCAAGCCCAGTACAAATGGCACCCATCTGCAGATCACTTTGTAGCTCATACCAAGTGGCCCA
>NW_011888801.1:10753966-10756756 GCF_000151845.1 Pteropus vampyrus
TGGAGGTTCCTCCTTAAGAGTGAGGGGCCCCAACACCACACCAGGCTCCCCAGCCCAGGATTTAAGTGCTGGGAAGAGAAGTCCCCAAAACTTTTGGCTGTGAAAACCAAGGGAGATTGTGGCTGAGTGAGATAAGGACAGCTGGAGTCCCAGGTGTTCCTCTTAAAGGGCTCACACATGGACTTAATCATTGACTC
Organism: Pteropus vampyrus; assembly: GCF_000151845.1. NCBI lineage: Eukaryota > Metazoa > Chordata > Mammalia > Chiroptera > Pteropodidae > Pteropus > Pteropus vampyrus. Next base: position 10,754,164 of record NW_011888801.1, read on the forward strand.
ACTCACTCTGAGCTCCAGTGCTGGGTCAGCAGCTCTAAAGGTGCCAGGGACATAGGGGAAGGAACTAAACAGTGTGGCTTCAGGGCAAGGGCTGTAGGAACAGCTTTCTCACAGACAGAAATGCTGGCAGGAGCCATTGTTTCTTTGTTGAGCCATCCCGTGACTCATCCTGTGACCCACATGCAGACTCATGTGGGCACTATATGTAAGTCTCCATCAACCTTTCAAACACTGTTTGCCTCACCTGGTGATTCCCTGAGACACCACCTCCACCCAAATCACAGTCCCATTCAAGCCTATTCCAGTGGCTTTTCCATACAAAGGGCCCATCTTAGCTCCTATTACAAATTTTCCTAAAACATCTCAAGAGCTCATAACCCCCAAACAAGCAGCATCTGGCCTTGCCATTCCCTGTACCTCTTTATAAATAGCCCAGAGCCCACACTAGTGGCAGCTGGCTTCTCCCAGACACCTCCAAGCCCAGTACAAATGGCACCCATCTGCAGATCACTTTGTAGCTCATACCAAGTGGCCCATAGGCAGCAGAATTTGGCTTGCAAAAGAGCTCCTCCCAAGAGCTCTAGAACAAACATACCTGGTGTCCAGTTTCAGACCAGAGTAGAGCACCACCCAACCACTTCCACAAACAACACACCCAAGGGGAAGACTGGGCAAGTACCAGAGCCTTGCTAAAATGAATTTTGCTCTGTAGAGTCACCTCCTGCACAATAGTAGTCATTGCCAGTCCCCATATTCAATTAGCCTGAGGGTCAATCCCTCCATTGATGTACAAATAGCAACTAAAGCTCAAGTGCAACAGGAGGGCATACACAACCCATAAAAAGGACACACCTGGAGCATCTGACTCAAGTGACCAAGAATATCTATGGGTCCCATAGAACACTACATAAGCCCACTCTAAGACTAGTAGACACAGTATCTCTACCTAATATATAGAAACAAACACAGGGATGCAGCCAAAATGGAGAGACAAACATGTCCAAAATAAAAGAAAAGAACAAATCTCCAGAAATAGAACTCAACAAAATGGAGACAAGCGGATGCAGAGTCCAAAACACTGGTTATAAGGATGCTGAATGATTTCAGTGAGAACTTTAACAAAGTGATAGGAAACATAAAAATGGAGGTAGAAAAGATTTTTAAAAAGTCAGAAATTAATAATATAATAACTGAAATAAAGAATACATTAGAAGGGACCAATAGTAGATTAGATAAAGCCGAAGAATGAATCATCGATTTGGAAGATAAAGTAGGAGAAAACATCCAATCAAAACAGTGAAAAGAAAAAACAAATCCAAAAATATGAGGATAATTTAAGGGACTTCTGGGATAATATCAAGCATACCAATATTCACATCATAGGGGTATCAAAAGGAAAAGAGAGAGCAAGGAATTGAAAACCTATTTGAACAAATAATGACAGAAAACTTTCTTAACATGGCAAAGAAAATAGACGTACAAACCCAGGAAGTGCAGAGAGTCCCAAAACAAGATGAACAAAAAGAGACCCAACCCAAGACACATCATCATTAAAATGCCGAAGGTTAAAGACAAAGAGGGAATCTTAAAAACAGCAAGAGAAAAGCATCTAGTTACTTATAAGGGAGCTCCCATAAGTCTGTCAGCTGATTTCTTCACAGAAACTTTGTACGCCAGAAGGGATTAGCAAAATATTCAAAGTGATGAAAAGCAAGGACCTACAACCAAGATTACTCTACCCGGTAAAGTTTTCATGTAGAATCGAAGGACAAATAAAGAGCTTCCCAGACAAGAAAAAGCTAAAGGAGTTCATCAATACCAAACAAGGATTAAAGAAATATTAGAAGGATTTCTTTAAGAAGAAGAAAAAAAATAAAAAATAGGAATAATGAAATGGCAATGACTACATATCTATTGACAATTACATTAAATAGAATTAGATTAAATGCTCCAATGAAAAGACATAGGGTGGCTGAATGGTTAAGAAAACAAGACCCTTAAATATGTTGCTTATGAGAGACTCTCTTTAATTCTAAAGACACACAGACTGAACGGAAAGGGATGAGAAAAGATATTTTATGAAATTGGAAATGAAAAATACAAAAGCTGAGGTAACAATATTTATACCAGAGAAAGTATGCTTTAAAATAAAGGCTACTTATGAGAGACAAAAATGGACCCAGTAATTCCTCTTTTGGGTATTTATCTGAAGAAACCCAAAACATTAATTTGAAAGACATGTGTCTCCATATGTTCATTGTAGCATTATTTACAACAGCCAAGATATGGAAGAAACCTAAGTGTCCATCAATGTATAAATAGATAAAGAAGTGGTACGTATATACAATGGAACATTACTCAGCCATGAAAAAGATTGATGTATTGACATCTGCAAAAACATGGATGGACCTAAAGGGTACTGTGCTGAGTGAAGTATGTCAGACAGAGAAAGACAAATGTCATATGATTTCACTTATATGTGGAAACTAAAGAACAAAATAAACAAACAAACAACAAAGAAACAAACTCATAGATACAGAGAACAGTTTGATGGTTGTCAAATGCGGAGGGGATTGGGGGATGGCTAAAAAAG
>NW_011888801.1:10757446-10782316 GCF_000151845.1 Pteropus vampyrus
AGTTATTTTAAAATACAAACAAACAGACAAACAGTAAATACATACAAGGGAGAAAAATTTTAAAGCAAAACTAAAACAACAAAAATTGATGATTGCTTCGCTGATAATTCTAGAAGTACTGATTTAGGTTATAATCAACACTCTCACCAGAGGAGATAAAAGAAAGCCTGTATAAGAAAAATAAAAAGATATTTTAAAAGTCAATATTATGATGAAGTATTGTGAAATAGAAAAATATTAAATCGTGAAGAAAATGAGATAATAACAATAACATGAAAAATAAGCTAAATATTACTAAAATTAAATAATATGGGGGTCCCAGGCCTGGCTGGTCCCAGGTCTGGCTATGATCCAGGCACACAGCTAGGAAGAGGACCCTAGACTTAGAATGCTTATTTCTGTGGTGGTTAATTGAAGCAATGAGTATAGGCTCTTGGGTTCTAGGACTTTAGGGGGAGCTACCACAGAGTTTATTTTCTTGCAGTAAGAAAGGAGCGAGAAAGTACAGTGAAGGTCGCAGCATGAGGCCCAATGCTATGTGAAAATTAGAGATGCAAAGCTGGGAGTTCCAATAGCTGGAGTGCCAAGCTCTAGCAGTCAATAAAAGGATTTGAGGGAGAACAGATGTATCTGCTGCTAGGGTGTTATTAAATTGCTTGTTTTGCAAAGTAAAATGAAACCCACTTGTCTTCACCTTGAACACACACACATACACATACACGTCACTAATGATTTGGATAATGGGTTTGTTTGAAGATACTTGTTGAGCACTCAGCATTCATTTCATCTTCATTTTAGCCCAAAAGAGGTAGGGATCATTATCTTTCCCATTTCACGAATGAGGAAACTGAGTCATCGAGAGGTTAAGTAATGTGTCCAGGATTATAGAATTGTAGAGTGGCAGAACCATGCTTCAAAACCATGTAGTTTTTGCAAAATTCTACTGTGTCGAAGTAGTCTGTGATTGGGTATAGGCTCTAGGGATTCTAGGACTCTAGGGGGAGCTACCACAGAGTTTATTTTCTTTGCAGAGGAAATAAACTTCAAAATTAGAGGAAATCAGTCATATCAAGCTTATAGTTCAGAGTTTAAAGATCTCTTTACTCTATCTTTCCTCAGACCTCAAACAAACAGTAGTCTTATTCCTGTTTCAAACGAAAAATCAGATGATAAGGTAGTCACCATCTCCTTGGGAATATTTATACTAAGGCTTTGATCAAAATATTTAGAGGACTCAGTTTTTGTGTTTTATTTTCCTCTTGGTTTCCTCCTTCATCCTGGGGAAGAAAATGTACCGCCACTGTGGGATCCTGTGGCATGACTTGGCATAGCAGGGATCAACTCTCAATAGCTGGAAGTGCTTGCTTCTTCGAAAGCAAGACAAAACAGAAGACTAATTTGCTTCTTCACTTGGTGTCTCCAAAGGCTTTAGAGAGAGTTTAGCCCATTAGCCAGTATTGTAAAACCCCCAATGATTTGGTGGCTCATTTCATTTCAGATCAGCACTCTGCTATGGTTAGAAGTCACTTGCTCAGAGCTTATCCAACTCATTGGCTGAGGAGATAAATGTCTCCCTCTGTAGGGAAGTGTTTGCTTTCCACCTTGATGACTGGTTCCTTGACCTGCTCACTGAATGTTAAGCAACTGTTGTCTCTGCTGATTCCTAGGCTCTGCTCACTTGTTTCATGTTTATGTTTAATGACATATGTAAAGGTAAAGTAAGGAGAAACAAATTGCATAGAAAAATACAGTAAAAGATGTAGCATAGAGAGAACTTATTTTAAGTTCTGGCTCATCGCAGTGCCTTTTAATCACAGCTCAGTAACCAACACCTGCCACTGCCCATAAATCAAAAATTAGATTCTTTATCTTGGCCTTCTATGGCCATGCATGGCCCTCCATAATCTACTGCCATACTTTTCACTGTACTTCTTGATGATCACACTTTTCTCTGCAATGAGACGAGTGTCTTTTACGCTCTGGATTTTCTCTATTTACTCCACCTCTATGCTTTTACACTATTTTCTTGACATGTTTCCCTTTGCAACCTATCCTGTGCCCACATATACCTGTGTTTTAGGGCCATGAAGGTCACAGAAATGCAATTAGCAGTTCCCTTTAGCAAGAGCGGTGGTGGAGAAATAAGCATTTTTAAATTAATAATTTGGAAACTGATTCCATAGTCCCTCCTGCTCTCTGGCTCCCTAATATGGAAAGCAGGACCCATCAGCCAGGAGAATCCAGCTGTGGTTTTTAGGTGCAGCCTCCTTTGGTGGTAAGTAAGTTGCACACTGAATGCAAACCTTTGCACAGAAAACTTGTTTCCATGTTAGAATCAATTTAATAGGAAGTGCAACTAAACTTTCAGAAACGGCCTTAAATCACACTCTGAGTGTCCTGGGTTTTTTAACTTTTACACTCATGATCTTATTCTGTTAAGAGGAATTGCTGACCTTCTATTTGGCACATCAATGAAACATATGCATTTTAACTGTTAGACTTTCTCACTTGGCTTCCACTGGCAGTGACCACTCTCATCCCTCTCCCACCAGTGTCAGAGCCACTATCCCAAGTTTCAGAACCCAACTGAGTGATAGGAGTAGAGCTATGGTTAGTGTAGCAAGGTTCGACATACAGTCAAGGCACTGAGATTTTTAAAATAATAAATAATGAAAGATTTTACACATGTAAAACTTTAAGGAATATATAGTAAACACCTACGCACAGTACATTCAAGAAGCAGAAAATTAGTTGAGGGCCCTCTATACCCTTCATTAATTGTATGATTTGAAGGTCCTCCATCTAATGTGCCCAGTATATTGAACTGCTGTTATCAAATCCATTCATTTCTTTGTACTGTCACTATCCGTTTAAATATCCCTAAAAACTATATGACATTTATTTGCATGTTTTTCAACTTTATGTATATTGTATCATACTGAAAATATTCCTCTGCAATTTTCTCTCTCTCTCTCTTTTTTTTTTGCTTAGCACACTGTTTATAAGATTTATTTACTTATGTTGATTTTCCAGCTCTGTTCACTTACTTTCAGTATTATGTGTGAATATATCATACTTCATTATGTGACTATATTACAATTTATTTATTTATTATGCTATGAACACTTCTTTATATAGCTCTTCAAGACATAATTTTAAGATGGTCGATAGAATATATATACTGGAATGGAGTTGCTGGGTACTAAGATTTCTAAATTTTCAACTTTATTAGATATTTCCAGATAGTTTCTAAAATGGTTGTACCAGTTTATATTCCCATCATTTGTGTAATACACATCTTCACATCTCTACACCCTTATCATTACTTGGAATTATCATACTTTTTATTTTTTATTTTTTGCCAATTTCCTAGTATGGAATAACATAGTATGTGGTTCAAATTTTGATTTCTCTAATTACCATTGAGATTTGGAATCTTTTGTATGTTTCTTGGCCATTTCAAATTTTTTCTACAAATTCATATGAATAATAGTTTTTTATTTCTTTTTTGGTCTCTCTGCCCTCAAGACCCTTTCTTCATTTGCCTTTGCACAGAAGCATAAAGCCTATCAATACCCAGAAGTTTCCTTCATTTTGTCTCTGACAAGGCAGTAGAGTCTTTGCCCCAGCAGCTGAAGTTTCTCATGTAATCATTAGCACAGAAATTGAAAGGATGAGGATCAGAGTACTAAGGTTTCTAGTGTTCTAAGGCCTGAATAGTGTTGTTTTTGTTAGAACAGAGAAAGGACTAAGGCCTATAAAACATAAAATGACTAATTATGAAATGACTTTATATTTCAATAAACAATTCTTTCTCACCATAATCTAAATAGGATAGTCTTAATCAGATAATTTCATAAAATATGTAACAGAAAACCGTGAATATTTGAAACTAAAAAGAAGTGAAATGTTTTAATCAGCATGCAAAGCTTTTTCCCCTTGTTCTAGTGTTCCTTCGATGTAACTGTATCTGCAGAAACACAATTCTCTTGTCCATTTTTTTCCACTCCTTTTTTGTCTATGTTACTTTCGGGTTAATATTTGAGAAGTCCAAAGTACTTAGCTAAATAATCTATGTCAATAAACACATGAAGAAACTGAAAGGTGAGTGTTTAAAGGAAGAAAGTAATGAGGGATAAACAGCCATCTGGTAAGTTCAGGGAGGGGTGTTGGGAGCTTGACATGGATGCTGCACTTGACTAACTGCGGGCTCTGGGAATTCTGAAGCAGAGGACCCCTGGGTTCATCAGAGGCACTACTGGGAGCAGTACTTGGATTCTTCTTTGTGTTCTTGTGAGAGATGCAAAGGAGGATATGGAATCATTTTTGTAATTACTTTGATTATTTATGACTTTGGAAAAGGACAGATCTTATAGGAATCTGATATTTGTTAGTATTACATAATGATCCTAAAGTCATACCACTCAAGACCTCTTAAAAATTCTAACTTCTTATTCTGGAAACCTACAGACTAAATTGAAATTTCTAATCAAAGTGTAACTGTAGTCTATTAATGTCGAATTTGTGTACTCTCAAATTTGAGATGCAGTTTGATACCATGAAATAAGCATTGACTGATTTATAATAAAAAGAAAACTTTCATTGTCTAATCTTTCTTAGTTATTAGCATATGGGGCGAGTTTAACCTCTTTGAAGATATCTTTGCCTGCATAACACGATACAAATTATTCCCTTCCTGCCAACCTGATAAGTCAACAATTCAAAATATTTATGCAAATGTGAAAAATATAGAGCACTTCAATGTTGGGCTATTTTTATATCATTAACCATGTAAAATAGGTAACTGACTGTGCCTTGTGACTTGTGGGTTTTGCTGTACTAATAGAGAAATGTATATACTGGTAGCCCATAACTACTCTATCCTTCAATGGACACTGAAAAAAAATGGAAAAAAATTGAAAAAGAGGAAACTGCCTATGTATACTACTATTTTGTGACCTGGATTCGGAAGTTTGTTACAGAGGACTATTCTGTGCACATTTTTGAAGAGACTTGGTAAAGGCTTTGTGCTCCTATTTAGAGACTTATTGTACTCAGAAAACTGCTGCAAATTACCAAAAGTGACAGTGAGACCAGTGTGAAGCATGGACTCGAGTGGCTGCCCCTCCAGTGGACATCTTTTCCCTGGCAGCAAATGTCTTCCAGAGGATGAGAGGCATGCAAGCTGAAGAAGACAAACCATTCTGTCAGGGAAGAATATGACAAGTGTGAGATTGTTTTATTTTAAAGAAAATCTGCTTTGTTGGAGGTGTCTCATGTTCTTGGAACACAGAAGAGATAAGCAGACTTCATTTCTATTAATACTCCCAGAATGAAAATTAAATGTTGCTTTTGAGTGATAATTTGGGTCAGTGAATGTGTTTGCACACAGATAAATGGAAAGCTGAAGAGATACACAGGAAATGGGGAAAGAGAAATTCAAGAGAAGCAAAAGAAAGACCAAAAAATGGCTAGAACTCCTTAAACCCTGAGGGTAGAGATTTCTGGTAAACCACATAAACTACCAAACAATGATAGGCTTAAATGTCCAAATGCATTTTCGGGGAATTACCTTTAGACTTCTGGTTGCCTACCATTTTGCATTTCAAAACTCTTTGAGAAGTTGTTAAAAACTATGAAAATTTTTCTACATGAAAGGTAATGCAGATATTCATACAGGCAAATTATGTATCCATATACCTCTCCCAGAACTCAATGCTAACCTTCTTTCTCATCTATATGTGATGTGACATGATGTGATATACAAAATAATATAATATGACATAATATGATGTGCTGCAATAACAAGGAAACTTAACTCGATTGAAAACATAACTAAAATGCATGGGTACAGGGAGATACAGCCTTTTGCAGGGAGACTGCTCTGAGGCAGTTGTCTTTACTGGGTGTTGGTTCTTGATTCTTTAAAATTAAAGGAAGATATCTTTTAGATGGCACATCTATTGCTCCATGTTATCCAAATGTCAGGCATCAGCGTATGCCCTGAGTCTCAAACACAGCTGCTCTAGAGAGATCTGCAGACGGTAAGGATCACTTTTCTTGGGATACCATTCAAATAAGTTTTAATGTGAATGATGGCCCCTGGGGTAGTTTAAGATGGTGGCCTGCACAGTAGCTTTCCAAGTTGACCTTATCACCATTACAGTCAGACAGCAAGACTATAAAGAACTAGGAGTAACTACAGCAGCCGTTTGTCTAGTCCTCAGCTGTAAGCTGGAGCAGAACAGCATCTCATCACACAGAGAAAACCAAACCAGAGTTTGGCTTCTCCTGTAAAACAAGAACCACAAACAGATCTTTAGAACACATACAAGGAGGAAAATACCTTTGTACTGGAGCCAGTGAAATGGCCAGAGCAAAATGACATGTAGTTTTGGGATTTGAATTTCCATATCTGTGGATTATTGGATGAGAAAAATGATGACCAATTGACAGTAATACAAGCTGAACAGTCAATGCTGGATCTTTTCCCTTCCCATAATGTTCCTTTCAGAGGTCAGTGAGGACACACATGGGCCCTGTGCCATGACTTCTGAGTGAGGGAAAGGCTCAAATACAATGTCTATCAAAGCCTACCAGCAGGGAGTTATTTTGGGGTTCTTGTCTTTCTGACAAGTTTTTGCTTCAGTCTATGGAAGTATTCATGGTGGAACCAGCCAGAATTCATAAGGCTAATGAATTGGCTTCCCTCTTTTTAAAACAATTGGATAATTTGGGAATAATTTAATGATTCTGGAGTGAAATTAGTCACCTCCAGAGAGTGCCCTGCATATTTCTGAAGCTTCTAGGATTCCAGCAACTGCTTTTCTTCTGCCACCAAAGGTAACTGCATTACACCTGTTAGAACAGCTGGATTTAGGTTCTACTATCCAAGAACTTTTGGGAACAAGAAAAGACAAATGAGCTTTTATTGACCACCTGCTGTGTATAGCTTGCACTACCTAACCCTGCTTTTTCACAGTTGTTAAAAGGTCATTTATCTAAAGGGTAATTCTCCATCATTTCTTCTTAAATTAAATGTTTTAAACCTCATTGGCCTCTCTCTGTTTAGGAACATTTATTGGAATTCAAGCCTACATGTCAGCTTAATTGTGGAGAACAATTTAGAATAGAAAATGAGTTTCAAAGGGAAGAGGGGGAACTTCAGGTGTTTGTGACAGTGACATAGTTGTACAAAACATCAGATTTATCTCAAAGCTCTGCAGTACCAGAGCTTCAAGGTACTTATTGCTGTTTGCTGTTATACAAAAAATGGATTTTATGTCCATTTTCTATTGCTACATAGAGAATTATAACAGAGAGCTAGAAGTTACCCTGATAACATCCAGGTCACCAAAAATAAGCCTTCCTCTGAGAGGATCCTAAAGTACTGGACTCTGAGCTGCTGTTTTACCTACACTATACTATATACTTTCTGCTGAGTTACCAATGGCTTCTTTCATTCATCCATACACTCAGTGAGACAATATTTATTGAGTACTGTAAGCCCAAAATTTGGAGACAAATATGATGAGCATCCTGTTCTCTAGTAGTTTCTTATCCATAGGCATGAGCAGAAAAAATTACTGTAGAAAGCAATTGAAATGCAGTGAAAAAAACAAGATCTGAGTACTGTGTGACTACCTCGGGGATTTAGGGACGACTTCCAGAGGAAGTCATATCTAAGCTATGATGACGACAGAAGGAGAATTTTCCTTGTGGAAAAGATGAGGTTAGTGGTCACAACTGGTAAGAGCATCATGAAAAGAGGCTGGAGAGATAAGGGCTGCCTGGGAGCTCAGGGAAGGTGGAAGTCAGAGTTTGTGAGCAAGGAGAGCAGGAGGTAATGCCTGCATAGTTTATGGTGGTGGCATATCAGAAAGCTCTCTGTGTTTTATTCTTCATCTTTGGTTACTTTATTTTTGCTCCTTAGATCAAAACACACATCTCACCATGTAGGAAAGGCAGACTCATATGAGAGGCTGAGAAAAGAGTGTATTACCAAAGAGACTGGTATAGCTGAAGAGACTGCTAGAGTGAGGAGTCTTGCTTTGTTTTAGAGAAGATAGCTTGGAGTTGCAGCTGTCTGAACATATGAAGATATATTCTGTAGTAGACAACAGAAAGAACTTCTAAATAAGAGTATACAATATGGACTAATATAAGGCAATACTAAAAAGGAAAATTGGAATTTTACCTTTCTGGATTATTTAAAAATGAGAACTCTACGAAGGACCATCAGGATCTATCTAGATTCTTCATTTTTGATTAATATAATCATCTATCTAAATTGGTAAGGTATGAATATTGATTTTATTGGGCTACTATAAAGAATAAGTAAATTACATAAGAAAGTGGTATCACTGGGTTTGGCACATAATATAGAATCAGAAAATATGCTTCCCTTTCCATCATTCCCTCCTTCCTTTCTTTCTTTCCAATTATTCTTTCCTTGATTATTTTGATAGCTAAGGAAGATATCAATCCAGTTAAGGTTTTTCACAAGCAAGCTGTTAAATTTATTATCTACCAAAACCCATGCACTGAAATAACAATGACAGGTTCTTTCAAAGTTTTTAGCTCATTTTCACCCTTGTGATTGTTGACAGTGAAACTTTGGAACTGAAATATTTTTCCTGACCACATTTCTACTCTTTGTCACACATGGAGGCCCTTATTTATTGTGAACCTTTGGAACTGAAATATTTTTCCTGACTGCATTTCCACTCTTTGTCACACATGGAGGCCCTTATTTATTGTGAGAACTTGTTCCTAAGTCTATTAGTGAGAGGGCCGATGATAATGTTGTAGGAAAACAAGCATAGGCCTTTTTCCTTTGGAAACAAGAAAAAGGAGGTGTGTTGTAGTAATGTCTTCAGAGACCTGGGAACTCAGTATGTGATCAGAGTCTTGACTCGAGCTTATTTTTCTTTTGGCCTCTGTGTGGCCTCCTGGTACAGGATTGTGTGATTCTCCTGGGCCTAGAAATAGGCAACGGAGAACCAAATACTGTAGTGAGAACTGAAATCACTGACCAAAGAGATTATACTTTCAAATGGGCACTTAATTAAACATACGGTTGCAGAAACTCAGAAAATATCAGTGTTTCAAGAGAATGAGCTCTATGTGGCATTCTCTCAAGAAAGCCCCTGCCAGAATTGTTTTAAAACATAAGTTTGATTATGTCATGCTCATGTGCACAAACCTTATTTAATTGCCTATTGACTTCAACATAAAGTTTTAAATCTCTCTTCATGGTTAAGTGAAACTCATGCATTTACAGTTAATTCTAAAAACCTAAGACATATGAGTTAATTACTAATTTTTACTCTCTTTAATCTTCTCTGGGTCTCTAAGATATCCCTGTAAAGCTGAAGTTAAAAATAGAAACTCTGACTCTAAGAGAAAGATTTCTGAAGAGGAGCATTGTTCTCATGCCGTCATGAGTGTTGTCCTTGAGGTTGTCTCCTAAGAGTGACTTGTGAGGAGTTTCAGATACTCTGTAGCAGTTGGTACAAAATTCTTAGTGTTCCAGAGAACTAGGATTCAAGCTTGTGAATTCCATCACTCAGGCCTTGCTCCAAGAACAAGGTTTGCCAGACAGCCGGATTCCAGATCTCTGTTCACTAATTACTGGTCTGTTTACCTCAAAGGTACATCATTATCTCTTCTTTCTCATATCCTGCTCAAGTGTAGGTTGATAAATTATGAGTAGAGAAGTCAAAACAGTCTTTTGGGTTTTGACTTTCCAAAGATGCTACCTAGAAAAAAGACACACATGTAGGATAGAAGGCTGGGTCACAAGTATTTTACAAACATATTTTTCAGCCCTAAACACATTTCATAATGGATATCATGGTGGAATGCAAGTAGAGCCATTGTTTAAAAGCCAGAAGGGAGCAGTGAAACCAAGTCAGAATTAATGGAAGATAAAGCAATATTTTCATCTCAGTCCATGAACCACCTGATGGGAAACAGTGTCCTTGACCAGTGGTTTCCAAAATGTATTTTACACACTCAAGAGGCACTCAAGACCTTCCATTGCAATATGGATAGAAAATATTAGGGCTTCTATTTTTTTTTTTTTTTTTTGTCAAAAATAAAGTTTTACTAAATTTTAATATATAGATTGACACTGCTTTCTTGACTCGGTCCACATCTTAGATGGTCCCACCTCAAGATTAGCTTAGGGTTCCAAAATAGGGAGTACTTGACAGTGGTGCCTTATATTTTGTTCACTTTTGGTATGTGGTAACATATTGCAGTTTCTGCCTGCCTGGTTAATGGATTTATCACTTATCCAGGTTTAACTAAACTGGCTTTTCACAAAAGACAAATGACTATAAAAAATCCTGCAAAGAAACTGCTGATTGAGTACAGAGTAAAGTACTACTTAGAATGCAAGCAAAAGAGGATGGTGATAAAATGACAGCATGGACATTTTCACTCATAGAATGAGCTTTTTATTATCAATATGAGGCAAATGTAGTGGGACTACATAAAAATCTGAAAAGAATCAGCCAAAAAATAATAAAAGTTGTCCAGAGGTTATTTGAAATTTCTTTAAAAATAGTATGATCTGAGGAAGCTTTGCCCTAAGTCTAAGTCTATATTTTGCCTTTGGGTATTAGCTAATGACAACACAAAGCTCACATGATAAACAAAATATTTAAAAACCTAGTATATTTCATCTTAGCCTTTTAAAATTTACATTTTGTATATTTTATAATAGTAATAACATACTAGTATAGAAATGCTTTATATACATACACATGAAGTTAAGATACAGACACGCATGTTGGAAAAAATGCTCACATAATTTTACTGATGAAGAACATTATCAACATATTGCTTTAGGAAATTGTGATTAAAAGAAGGAAAACACCCTAATGTCAATAAACTTTAATTCTTCTTAGTCTGGCACGCTATCCATCTGTCATTGTATCATGAAATGCTGAGGGAGATTATTTTAATCACTTCTTTCATAAAATACCACAAAAGCAAAGTTTCATAATTGAGTAAATTTATATTCTCTGAATGGAAAATATAGCCTTGTTATGATGTTTTGGTACACTGGATTAAATTTGGAACAGGACTTTATTTACCACTTGCTGATAGTGACTCTACTTTCCTTCCATGCTAAGAAAAGCAGGCATATCTCATAGAGTATGGGAGCTTCCATTAAAATGTGCCAATTGGACTCTTCCATACATGTTCTGGAGGAAAGAGGCCTTAGTGAAGTCCTGAAGATTTCAGGACATGTTATCATCTCTGGAGACTGTTCTAGTTAAGAGAAGAGGAAACAATGAGCTTCCCCGTGGAGGAGTAGAAGATGCTTTGTCTAACGATTCATATTAAACTGCATTAAACAGTTAGCTTAGAGCTATTAGTTTGAGTCAGGAGTGAGGCATGGAACTCAGACTTATAGAGTATTTTGTGGCAACATTAATTTGATGTGCTGGTTTAGCCATAAAGGCCAGTAAAATGTGAGATATTGTCAAGGGAAGATTGAAAACAATAACTTCTGTCATTAAATCTAGATTCAGCAAATCATTGATTGAGTACTTGCTATGTGTTTGTATGTTAAAATTATACAGATCTGCTAACCACAATTTAAAATAGAGTCAGAGAATTAGAAAATTCCAGAAAAAAGTAACTAGTGTTGGGGGGAGAGAGAATTGGAGAAAGGTGTTCAAAAAGTATAAACTTCCTGTTACAAGGTAAGAAACTACCAGGGATGTAATGTACAATATAATGACTGTAGTTAATACTGCTGTATGATATATAGGAAAGTTTATATCATAAACATCTGTATATATCACAATATATATCACAATAAACTAATGTGAGCTGATATCACACTTTTAATTGAGTTAAAGTCTAAGAAGAAAAATCTTCCTATTTTGCTCTAGGTGGGTGCTTCCACATACTCTATGCTGATGTCATATCACCATCCCAAAGAGATTTTTATTACTCCTTTCCTGAATCCACTCTCTGCAAATTCCCTTGCTCTCCCTTATTGTTTTTCTCATTACCAAGGGTTATTCTGCTGTTCTTCTGATATGGAAATTAGCACTTTCTTCCACCAGGCATACACCTCTGTCACTCAGCCACTAGATAAGCATGTGCTCAGACTTTTAGAGTGAAAAATCAAGAATTATATTTTTGCGTTTGGTTTAGTCTTTTAGACTGTCCTTGAGAACTTGGGACATCTTCCTTTAGGGCTGAAGACACTCTGAAAGAAAATGCCCTGGGTAATGCTGCAAATTACTGTTCATGGACAAAACTGGTTTTCCAGGACTTACTTCTGAGGCAGGAGTTGGGGCAGTTATCTCTTATTTAACGTCTGGAATTAAGAGAAATGTGTTTATTCTAATCCCCTTTATCAAAGAGTCCCAAACTCAGGGCAGGTCCTCAGCTTTAATTGCTCCTTTACCTATTCTTCACATGAGAGTAAATACCATGATATAAAACAGGCCTAAGAACTGAGCAGAATTTAATGTGAAATGTCAAGGCATACCTGAGTTTAAGCAATGGGCATGCAGATTTGTTCCTTTTCTGTGACATTTACTGCATTTCAACAAGGAGACCTGCATTAATGCTTTGAAAAAGGAAATTAAAAAATAAAAACCTGAAGAAATTTATTTAAGCTTCAAAATTAGAGAAATTATGCTTTAAGACTTTTCAGTCAAGGCTGAAATTACAAGTCAAGGCATAGAGAAGTGGTGACCAACAGTGCCAGTTTTCCTCCCATTTCCCGATACTCTTGAAGGCTGATAAGACCCTGATATCCCGGTAGAGTACTCTCTTTGTGGTAACATCATGGGCTTTTACTCATTAGCCATTTTAAGTTATCAACACCTGAGACTCAAGAGCAGGAATAAGGAGATGCAGGCCATAGATTGTCAGATTTTGCCTCTGTAAGTCTCTTTATAGAGTGTTGAAATGTAATATTGATCCAGGAGGCACTAGTCAAAAGTGATATTTCATTTCACTAAATTAAATGAATAAGAGAGAATTTTGATTAATTAAACAAAGTCTAGATGCTTTATCTTACACTAACATTTAGATTTTTTAAGGAAATGCATTTTCTAACTGTATCCTGCAGACAGATAACTCCATTATTACACTCATTTGTTGGAATTGTAGAAAAAATAATCAAACTTGCCAGCATGCTCAAGTGTTAGATTTTTCAGCTTGTCATAATTCACGCAGGCTCTGCCACAAGGTCTGCTGGAATGACAAGAAGGGGCACACAAAGGGAAGAAATCAAGCCAGAAACAGGCAAAGTTAAAGCCTGGGTATTCATCTGTTTATTGTAATAATTCCCAGGGACAGTGCCCAGTAGATAGAATTGAAATGTCCAAGTTGGTAACATTATAATGTCCAAGGAGAATGATTATAAGACCACATTATCACATTTGAAATGTCAGTCAGAAGGCCAATTTTCAGTTTATAATGTCATGATAGGAGAGCAGGTCATGAAGCTACATTCTAAAGTCCAAAGTTATGATTATAATGACATTATAATCTGGGAGGGAGAAGTATGTTCATGGAGTTAAATAATAATTTCAAAGAGCAGAAGCCAAAAGACCATATCATAATAATCAAAATAATACCCAGAGACTGCACATTATAATGTCTTAGATTGTGACTCCAAAAAATCCATGTTTCTAATGGCCAGCTGGTTAGCTAGCTGGTTATAGTACAGTGCTTAAGGATTGGAAGGTATCGCCCTCTAACTTTTCTGGTTTGCAGCTAAAGATGGAGAAGCAAGGATTTGTGAACATCAAGCATGAATCACTTGTTAGTCCAAGGGAGGACTTGTTTGGATTGAAATATCACCTTTGGAATGTACTTTCAGAGTCTTACATGGTTTGGCTGGGTAAAAGAGACAAGGGCTGACAGATAGTTTAGTGAACAAACCTCAGAATCCATGTATATTATTCTTCCTGGTTGCCAAATGAAATACCACAGGTTGAGTGACTTAAAACAACAGATATTTATTTTTTCACAGTGCTGGAGTGTAGAAGTACAGCAGCAGGGTGTCACAGTTTGGTTTCTGGTGAGGCCTCTCTCCCAAACTTGTAGTTGGCCACTTTCTTACTGTGTTCTTACATGGTGTTTCTTTTGTACTTTTATGGAGCGAGATCTTTGGTGTTCTTTTCTCTTCTTATAAAGACACCAGTTCCATCAGATCAGGATCCCACCTTCATAAATTCACTTAACCATAATTACTTCCTAAAGACTCTATCGCCAAATATAGTTTAGGACTTCAACATGAATTTTAGGGGGACACAGTTCGGTCTATAACACCATGTATCACTGACTCTTCTTTGTATATCACTCAGTCTTTTGTTGGTCATGTTGGAAACTGGTCTTATTAAACTTCTCACACTGTAGGAGAACCAATTCTCTCTGAAGAAGACATTCTAAGAAGGATTTAAATAAAAGGACACTTATACTTCTGCTCTAATTCATAACATTTATTCAAATCTCTTATAGCATTTTTTATATCTTAATAAGCTAGGCAGTTGTGATATATAATTATATTCATAATTGTTTTTATACATGTGCTTTTCTGATTGCTTTCTATTACCTTCTAGATATTCTCCATCCAATTTTCTGCCTCAGAAAGTTATCATGTACAATTCTCTTGCTCTCCTATGGTTTGGTATGTTCTAGTTTGAAATAAGAAGGTGGAAGAAGAATAAGTCCAAGATGTTAATCTTTGTAGCTCTCTCCCAGCAAGGTTTACTAAGGCCACCTGCTTTCTGCAACTGAAGGGCTCAGCTCCTTTCAAGGAGTTGTTCTCTACTAAAGTCTAGTAACTACTTTGTTTCATCATCTTTTTGGAACTAAGAGTAGGCTAGATTCCTTGCTGTTAAGCATGATTACTGCACTATCTCTTGTAGTTCCTTTAAAAACAGCTGACACATTTGTGCTTAGTCCATTTGTAAACAACCCTTCAAAGTATACTGAATAGGCATCCAGTCAAGATGGTGGAGCAGGTAAACCCTGTGCTCATCTCCTCCTCGCAAAAGACATCAAAATTACAGCTAAGCTACAGAACAACCATCATTAAGAACCACCTGAAGTAAAGCTGAACAGAAGTCCTATAATTAAGGATATACAGAAGAAGCCACATTGAGGCTGGTAGGAGGGATGGAGATATGAAATGAGCTGATCTTATGCCCATGTGTGGCAGTTAAAAGTCAGGAGAGATATCTTGACTGTGAAGGTCCCCCCTAAGGAACGAGAGGCCTCGGCCCCACAACAACTTCCCCAGGCTGGGGTCTACTACTGAGAAGAGTGATCCCCATAATTTCTGGCTGTGAAAACCAGTGGAGATTGTGTCTGAATGAGATGGAGGGTGGCTGGAATACCATGTGCTCCTCTTAAAGGGCTTTTGAACAGATGGACTCACTCACTCTGAGATCCAGCACTGGGGTAGCAGCTTGAAATGCACTAGGGACATACAGGGAGAAACTGAATTGTGTGACTTCAGGGCAAGGAGTGGAGGGGCAGCTTTCTCCTAGACAGAAGAGCTGACAGAAGCCATTTTCCTTTGTTGAGTCCCCTCCCCACCCCCTACCTAATGCACAGATGCAGGTAGTTGCTATGTCTAAGCCTCCATCAAACTGGCCTCCACATTTTGCCCCACCTGGGTAATTCCCTGATACCACGTTCCACTCAACTTTCAGGAACATCCAAGCTTTTTCCAGTGGCTTTTCCATACAAATAGCCTGTCTTGATTTATTCTACAGATTTTCCTAAAGTGTCTCAAGTGATCACAAACCCCAAACAAGCAGCATCTGGCCTTGGTGTGCCCTGTACCTCTTGCTAAGCATCCCCAAGCCTGGCACTAGCAGCAGCTGGCCTCAGTTCACAACTTAGCCTCTCCCAGGCACCTCCAAGCCCAGCACAAGTGGCACCCATTTGCAGATCACTTTGTAGCTCATACAAAGTGGCTCTGAGCAAGGCACAGGAGCGGCTGAACTTGGCATGCAACTGAGCCCTTCCCAAGAGGCCCCCAATCTAGCAAACCTGATGGTCAGCTTCTGACTATGCTAGCAGTACCACCCAACCGCCTCCATAAACAACACACCCAGGTGACAGACTCTGCAGGCACCAGAGCCCTGCTAAAGCAAAGCCTGCTTTGAAAGTTCAGCCCTTCACTGTAGTCATGGCCAATCCTCACATTCAATCAGCCCAAGAGTCGATCCCTCCCATTAATGTGTAAACAACCACCAAATCTCAACTACAATAGGAGGTCATAAACAACCTACACAAATGACATATCTGGAGCACATGGCTCAGGTCACCAGGAAGACTGTCATTGGGCCCCACAGGACACTTACTATATAAGCCCACTCTACTAAGACTGGGAGACATAGAAGCTCTACCTAACACATAAAAACAAACACAGAGAGGCACCCAAAATGGGGAGACAAAGAAACATGCCCCTCCCCCCAAAAAAACAGAACAAAGCTCCTGGATAAAAAACTCTAGATGCAGAGTTCGAAACACTGGTTATAAGGATGCTCAATGATCTCAGTGAGAACTTCGACAAAGAAATAGAAAAAATAAAAACATAGAAAGAAAACAAAAAAGAACCTTTCAGAAATTAGGGAACCAGAAGGAGAAGAGAGAGAGAAATTAGAAACCTATTTGAAGAAATAATGAGTAAGAAACTTCCCTAACCTGATGAAGGAAACAGACATACCAGCCCAGGAAGTACAGAGAGTCACAAACAAAATGAAACCAAAGAGGTTCACACCAAGACACATAGTAATTAAAATGCCAAAGGTGAAAGACAAGGAGAGAATCTAAAAAGCAGCAAGAGAAAAGCAGTTAGTTACTTACAAAGGAGCTCCCATAAAACTATCAGATGATCTCTAAGCAGAAACTTTTCAGGCCAGATGAGAATGGTACAAAATATTTAAAGTGATGAAAAGCAAAGACCTACAACCAAGGTTACTCTACCCAGCAAAGCCGTTATTTAGACTTGAAGGACACATTAAAAAAAAAACAAAACTAAAAGTGTTCATCATCACCAAACCAGTATTACAAGAAATGTTAAAGGGACATAGAAGAAGAGGAGGAGGAAAAGGAAGAGGAGGATGAGGAGAAGGAGGAGGAGGAAGAGGAGGAGGAGGAGGAAGAAGACGAGGAGGAGGAGGAAGGAAAAAAGATAAAAATATGAATAATAGAGTGGCAATAACTACATATTTAGCAATAATTACTTGAAATGTAAATGAATTAAATGCTCCAAGCAAAAGAGAAGGTGGATAAATGGATAACGAAACAAGACTCTTACATATGCTACCTATAAGATACTCACTTCAGATCTAAAGATACACACAGACTTCAGATAAAAGGATGAAATAATATATATAATGAGAATGAATCCAAAAATAACCTTGGGTAGCAATACTTATATCAGACAAAATAGATTTTAAAACAAAGACTATAATAAGAGACAAAGAAAGATTCAGCAATTCCACTTTTGGGTATTTTTTGAAGACGCCCAAAACACTACCTCATAAAGATATGTGCATCCATATGTTCACTGTGGTATTATTTATGGTAGCTAAGATATGGAAGTGTTCATCAATAGATGAATGGATAAAAAAAGAAATGGTACATATATACAATGGAATATTACTCAGCCATAAGAAAAGAATGAAATCTTGCCATCTGCAACAACATGGATGGATCTAGAGGATATTCACTAAGTGAAATAAGTCAGACATAGAAAGACAAGTACCATGCAATTTCATTTATATGTAGCATCTGAAAAACACAGTCAATGATCAAACAAAACAAAAACAAACTCATAGATACAGAGAACAGATGGTAAATGGGATGGGGGAATGGGTGAAAAAGGGGTGGGATTAAGATGTACAAATTAGTAGTTACAAAATAGTCATGGGGATGTAAATTATAGCATTAGAAACTAGAGTAAGTAATGTAATAACTATGTATGGTGTCAGATGGGTACTAAATTTATCAGAGTGATCACTCTTTAAATTGTATAAATGTGTAACCACTATGCTATACACCTGAAACTAATATAATAATGTATGTTATAATTTTAAAAATTTAAAAATATTTAAAAATTTTAAAAAAGCAAAATAAAGTATACACACATGCTATTTATTTTATATAGAGTCACTGACTGATACAAAATGCATCATTTAGCCAGCTTTCCATTCTTGCTTATTCTCTTTTTTGAGTCAATTTACATGCACTTAACTTCCTAGAAAAATCACTTATATTGACTGAGATGATATCACAATTTTGAGACAGTTAGCTACAAATCATTCTAGGAGCTCAGTGATATGTAGGGAAATAGAGGAGATGCTGTGATGACTGAGGAGATGGTTGCCATTAGAGTATAGTGGGAGAAATTCAAATCATAGTGTCCTTAAGTGCGTGCTGAACCTGAGTGCCATCTATGCTGTGACTGAGATTCAAGAGAATAAAAATTGCTACTGAAATCCATCCACTTCAGGACAGCAGATTAGAAGTAAGCCTCTATTACTCATCTATATTAAGGTAAAAATGTTTCAGTAATGCTAAATATATATGTATTTCCCCCATAAAATTCAATAAAGTTTTATTTTGAACTATTATGTAATACTGTCCATAAGCCCCAATTATCCCCCAAAGTTTCCCACCCAGATTCTAAGCAGTTATCTGAATCAAGAACAGTCACCACATGGTGACGTAAAACTTGAACTTTAGGGTCAGAGTTGCCCTCAAATGTAATACATTCTGTCTTGTAGTAGCTATGCAGCATTAGTCAAGTTACTTTGTCTCTCTAAACATTAATTTTCTCATCTATAACTGAGGCTACTCTTAGTATTATCTTCAAGAGCTGTTGTGAGATAAGAATAAGATTCCTTTTATAGAATGCTTAGCTCAGTTCCCTACATAGAGGAAGCATTGGAATAGATGCTGGGCAAAATATTCCTCCACCTCAGCTGCTTAGCATCAAGCAGGGGGCAATTCATAGCTGTGGGTGACCAACTTGCCTTAATAGCCTTCTCACCTCATTTTGGTTAACCTAAAGGAATGTGTTCAACCTACATAGAAAGAAAATAGAAAGAGTTATGCAGAATTGCAGCATCATCAAATGGGGTTGGAAACTAGATATAGCCATGTTCTAAAAGGTTGAGAAGTTGAGGATGTCAGTCCACCTCAGCAAGCCCAATGGATAATTGTCTTTAATAACATGGTTAAAGCATGGCTACCCACTCAGGACAGGATTTATTTTGGAAGTGAGAGAAGGGGCATCATGGCTAGTCCTGGAACCTGGAGTGGGGAGCATAAAGTTGACAGCCAATAAATTTGGATCAATTCTCCCAACTCTAGCATACTTTTTATTGAGTAGTGGTAGAGTGAGTATAGTAAGAAGGCATGGTCCCAGAGCCTTCAGGAGAATACACAAACATTAATCAAATAGCTGGATGTTGATCTGTGATTAGGTGTTTTTTATTTGATATTAGATGTTAAAATGTATTGAAAACAAGTTTCTTTTTTTAAGTACCAGTGAATATATTAACAATGATATCTGAAATGTGTTGAGTATATACCATGTGGCCATTTGGGGTTTTTTTTTTACACCTTAATTACAAGATAACCATGACTATTATTCCAGTTTAAGGATGAAGAAACAGGCACTGAGAAGATAAATTGCTAATGTTCTTTTAACAAGTCAAAAAGGCCAGCATTAAATCTGAGTCAGCTCGTATTAATTGCAGGGTTTCAAAGTATAGACATAGAGAATGACTTAATAGGCAATATAGTTGCATACAACTAGACCAACTCCTCATCTATTTGCTTCTATCTCAGAAGCAAATATTTTGGAAAGACCAGTGGAGCAAGATTTCTACTCTTGGCTTATCACTTTCTAGCAGTATTAACTTATCCAAGTGACTTCATTCTCTGGCCTCAATGTCTTCATCTATAAAGTGGGAAAATAACACCCACTTCATTGATACAGGTGTAAAATGATATAAGATATGAAAGTCTTAGTATAGAAACAATGCTAATTTATAACCATTCTTAATTTTCTTTTATCACACTCCACTCTGAAAGTTCATTCATCATCTTGGATTCCTCTAGTAACAGGTACCTTGCCACTTCCCTGGTACTCTTATTCTGGCCCATTACAGAACAACACTGATTATTAGAAAGTTAGCCTTTGATAATGAGTTGCTTGCCTGAGGTCAGTTCTCTGAATTGACATAGAGTAAATCTAATCCTATTTTACATCACTGGCCTTTTTATATTATAAAAAAATGTTCATGGCCTTCTAAGTTTTTTCTTCTCCAAAGTAAACACCTATAGTTACTTCAACCCATTCTTAAATTAGAAGCTTGTGAATTCTATCACCAGACTTCTCATCTCTATGATAGTGACATTTGTCAATTTCTCCTTTCAATTTTTTTTTTAATTTCATAAGAAGCAAATATTCACTACACAAAAAAGAAAAAAAATACAGGCTGAATAAAATGAAAAAAAAAAAGATTTTTGGATGCAATATCTTCTCTTTAACATCCACTCTGGGGATCTTTACTTCTTTGCTGTCATGAGTTATCTGCAGTCTACTCTGACTCGCCACTGGTACTATCTCAATAGAATAGCTCTTCTGGCTTGATATTAGGTGACAAAATACGAATCTTAAGTTACTAATTAGAGATAATTGATAGATGGATAAAGAAAGCAGTGCTTAACCCTGTAGAAGATGCAAATACCTCATTAATCTGCCTTAATTGGTACTACCATTATCTCAAACTACAAATTCATTGTTTTTTCATTATATTTATACAAAGGGAAATTGCCTGCCCAGAGACTTCAAGAAATTGGATGGACCCTTTATAATTTGGCCAAGAACAACATCCATTCCCCAAATCTTGGATGATAGGAATCATAACCTGTTCTCTAAGTTTGAGTAATTAGTCAGTTGTTTCAGTTTTTATTTCCTGGAACAATCGTCTCTCTAGAACTTATTATTGGTACCCTCGGAATTGTCTTGTTGAGGTGTGAACTGGAATCATGACTTTTTTACTTGTCCTAGTGGTTAAAATTCCAAATTTAATTATCCCCTAGTTCCCAATTCTCAGTCCTCTTATAGTTTTAAATACCCAGAATATCTTGGATATTTAAAAGAAAAGCTTATGTAGCCAGTGTGGTCTAGGAAGATGGGCACTACAAAATTCAGAAAGAATAGCTTTCCAGATTTCATCCACTATGCATGGTTTATACAGTTTTATATATATTCTCTATAATGTCAGTGCACAATATAAAATAGGAAAATGTATATAATCTCAATTAGTGTCTTAGCTACCTTAATGCATGTACATGCACATACACACAATGAAATGAAACTCAAAGAATTGGTTCTAAGGTTTAGCTTTGCTTATTTCCCTTAATACTGAATTCTCTTTTGTTCTTTCCAATCTCGAATCCTCCTTTTTTGTGAACCTAAGCATCTCCTTTACTCAGAGCTAGTGGCCCTGATTCTAAGTGGCAATCGAGTTGATTATAAAGTTCCAAATTTGTAGCTGACATGTAGAACAGTCCTCCCACCCCTCCAGATGTGTAAGCTCCAGCATGTGGCAGCTCTGTAGTTAACAATAAAAAGTGATGAGGACTAAACGGGAGGATCGTAGAGGAAAATCAGAGTCGGAAACTCTTGGGTATTTAGGATTAGATTCCAAATCATGGAATAGCATTTTCCCCCTGGATTTTTTTTTTTTTTGCTGTTTTTTCTTGCACTTGGAAGTGAAAAGGAATTTGGATCCCTGGAAGCTAGGCACTATGAGAAATTCACAAACCTTCACAATATAAACCTTGTTAGACCAAACTACCATTAGACCATAAGTTCATGAGAGCAGGAGCTTCTGTACAGCTCACCATCAAATATCCAGATGCTGGTACTTAGTGGGTGTTTAATGAATGTTTGTTGAATAAATAAAGGGTTGAATAAAGAATAAAATTTCTATATTTTTTGTTTTGTATGTTTTCATGTTTCTTTTCTTTTCCTTTTCTTTCTTCTTAGGGTTTGCAAAGTGTTTTTGGAAATTCTGTGTTGTTTCATATGTTTAGATGGTAGAAAATGCGTATCAATCATTAGACAAGAGATTAAGGTGACATATGGAAGTGAAATATCCTTGGAGCCATTAAGGTAGTGGGGTCAGGCAGAAGCGGGAATGGAGGAAAGGGAAGGAGGTACTTGTTAGGCCAAATCCAAGGATTTAGGTTCATTCATGGCAGAATTTTATTTTTATTTTATTTTATTTATTTATTTTTTAATTTTTAATTAAGTTTATTGAGGTAACATTGGTTGATACGATTATATAATTTCCAGGTGTACATTATTATTTGACATCTATATATTGTATTGTGTGTTTACCACTCAAAGTCCAATTTCCTTCAGCTACCATATATTTGATCCCCTTTACCCACTTCACCCTCCCCCCAAACCCTATATTTGACCCTCTTTACCCTGGCAATCTCCTCCCACTTCCTCCGCCCCATTAGTAATCACTAGCCTATAGTCCATGTCCATGAGTCTCTGTTTGTTTGTCCTGCTCATTTGTTGCTTTTAGGTTTATATCCCACATATAAGTGATATGTGATTTTCAACTTTTTCTGTCTGGCTTATTTCTCTTAGTAAGATTATCTCGAGGTCCATCCTTGTTGTCGCAAATGGCAGTATTTCATCTCTTCTTATGGCTGTGTAATATTCATTTGTATTTACCACAGCTTCTTTAGCCAATCATCTATTGTAAGACACTTCAGTTGCTTCTATGTCCAGGCCATTGTGAAAAATGCTGCTATGAGCACCAGTGTGCAAATAACTTTTTGGATATGGGTTTTCAAGTCTTTGGGGTAACTACCCAGTGGAGGGATTGCTGGATCACATGGTAGATCATTCTTAGTTTTTTGAGGAACTTCCATACTGTTTTCTATAGTGGCTATACCAATTTGCAGTCCCACCAGTAGTGTATAAGGGTTCCTTTTTCTCCACAACCTCTCCAACATTTGTTATAAGTTGTCCTGTTAATTACAGCTATTCTAGCATGTGTGAGATAGTATCTCATTGTGGTTTTGATTTGCATTTCCCTAATAGCTAGCGATGTTGAGCATCTTTTCATATGTTTGTTGGCCATTTGTATGTCCTCTAGAGAGAAGTGTCTGTTTAGGTCCTCTGCCCAGTTTTTGATTGGATGGTTTGTTTTTTAGTTGTTATTGAGTTGTATGAGTTCTTTGTATATTTTGGATATTAGGCCCTTATTGGAGGCATTGCTTGCAAATATATCTTTCTATTCGGATGATCATCTATTTCGTCTGTTGAAGGTTTCTTTTGCTGAGCAGAAGCGTTTTAGTTTGATGTACTCCCATTCATTTATTTTACCCTTTACTTCCCTTGACTTTGAGGTCAAATTCATAAAATTCTCTTTAAATCTGAGGTCCTTGAGTTTAGTTCCTATGTTTTCTTCTTTGCATTTTATTGTTTCAGGTCTTATATTCAAGTCCTTAATCCATTTTGAGTTAATTTTGATGTGTGGTGGTAGACAACAGTCTAGTTTCATTCTTTTGCAGATGGCTTTCCAGTTTTCTCAGCACCATTTATTGAAGAGGCTTTCCTTTCTCCACTGTATTTTTTTGGCTTTTTTGTCAAAAATTATTTGCTCCTATAAATATAGGTTTACTTCTGGATTCTCGATTCTGTTCCACTGGTCCGTGTGTCTTTTTTTCTGCTAATATCATGCCATTTTGATCACTGTTGCTTTGTAGTATAATTTGAAGTTGAGCAGAGTGATGCCTCCAGCTTCATTCTTTATTCTCAGGATGGCTTTGGTAATTCAGGGTTTTAGGGGCTTCCATACAAGTCTGGTGATTTTTTGTTCCATTTCTTTTAAAAATGCCGATGGGATTTTGATGGGGATTGCTTTAAATCTATATAATGCTTTAGGTAATATGGTCGTTTTAACTATGTTGATTCTTTCAGTCCAAGAATACGAAATATCTTTCCATTTCTTTTTATCTTCTTTGATTTCTTTTAATATAGGATTTTATAGTTTTCATTATATAGGTCCTTCACATGTTTCATTAGATTTATTCCTAGGTATTTTATTCTTTTTGTTGAAATTGCAAAAGGAAGTATTTTTTCCACTTCTTTTTCTGATGCTTCATTATTAGAGTATAGGAATGCTATGGATTTTTGAATGTCGATTTTTTATCCAGAGACTTTACTGTATTTGCTTATTGTTTCTAGTAGTATTCTTGTGGAGTCTTTAGGGTTTTCTATATAGAGAATCATGTCATCCTCAAATAGTGACGGTTTGACTTCTTTGTTTCCTATTTGGATGCCTTTTATATCTTTCTCTTGTCTACTTGCTAGGACATCCAATGTTATATTGAATAACAGTGGCAATAGTGACAGCCTTGCCTGTTCCTGATCTTAGAAGGAAGGTTTTTCACTATTAAGTATAATGTTGGCTGAGGGGTTGTCATATATGGCCTTTATTATGTTAAGGTACTTATCTTCTATACTGATTTTATGAAGTGTTTTGATCAAAAATGGATGCTGTATCTTGTCAAAGGCTTTTTCTGCATCTATTGATATGATCATATCATTCTTATTTTTTAATTTGTTTATGTGATATATCCCATTAATCGATTTGCATATGATGAACCATCCCTGTGCCCTAGGAATGAAGCCCACCTGATAGTGGTGTACAATCTTTTCAATATGTTGCTATATTCGATCCGCTAGTATCTTATTTAGGATTTTTGCATCTGTGCCCATGAGAGATATTGGTCTGTAGTTTTTGTGTGTGTGTGTTATCT
>NW_011888801.1:10783646-10802886 GCF_000151845.1 Pteropus vampyrus
TTGCTATATTCGATCCGCTAGTATCTTATTTAGGATTTTTGCATCTGTGCCCATGAGAGATATTGGTCTGTAGTTTTTGTGTGTGTGTGTTATCTTTACTAGGTTTTGGTACCAGAGTAATATTGGATTCATAAAATGTATTGGGGAGTATTTTCTCCTCTTCGATTTTTTGGAAGAGTTTGAGAAGAATAGGTATTAAATCTTCTTTGAGTGTTTGATAGAATTCACTGGTGAAGCTATCTTGTCCTGGACTTTAACTTCTTTGTAGGTTTTTGATGATAGATCTGTTTAGATTTTCCAGTTCTTCTTGATTCAGTCTAGGAAGGTTGTATTTTTCTAAGTACTGGTCCATTTCTTTTAGGTTATTAAATTTGGTGTTATATACTTTTTCATAATATTCTTGTATGATCCTTTGTATTTCTGCAGTGTCAGTTGTAATTTCTACTCTTTCAACCCTGATTTTGTTGATTTGTGTCCTTTCTTTTTTTTCTTTAGTGAGTCTAGCCAGGGGTTTGTCAATTTTATTAACCTTCTTAAAGAACTAGTTCTTTGTTGCATTTATTTTTTCTATCATTTTGTTTGTTTGTTTTCAATTTCATTAATTTCTGCTCTAAGTTTGATCACTTTTTTCCTTCTGCTGACTTTAGGCTTCATTTGTTCCTCCTTTTCTAGTTTTTTAAGATAAAGTGTTAGGTTGTTTATTTGGGCTTGTTTTTATTTTTGGAGATAGGCCAGTAATGATATGAACTTTCCTCTTATGACCGCTTTTGCCTCGTCCCAAAAGTTTGATATGTTGTACTATTATTATAATTTGTTTCTGTGTATCTCTTGATCTCTCTTTTTATTTCTTCCCTGACCCAGTTATTCTTCAGTAGCATGTTGTTTAATCTCCATGTATTTGTGGTTACTCCTGATCTCTTTCTGCAGATGACCTCTAGTTTCAAAGCATTATGAGCAGAGAATATGTTAGGTATGATTTCATCTCTCTTGTATTTGTTGAGACTATTTCTGTGTCCCAGTATGTGGTCGATTCTTGAGAATGTTCCATGTGCACTAGAGAAGAATGTATAAGCAGCTGTTTTGGGATGGAAGGCTCTGTAAATGTCAATTATGTCCAGTTGGTCCAATGTGTCATTTAAGGATGTTATATCCTTACTGATTTTCTGTTTGAATGATCTGTCCATATCTGACAGTGTAGTATTTAGTTCCCCTACTATGATAGAGTTTTGGTCTGTTTCTCCCTTTAGTTCCGTTAGTAATTGCTTTACATATTTTGGGGCTCCCCGATTGGGAGCATAGATATTAA
Source organism: Pteropus vampyrus (assembly GCF_000151845.1). Classification (NCBI taxonomy): domain Eukaryota; kingdom Metazoa; phylum Chordata; class Mammalia; order Chiroptera; family Pteropodidae; genus Pteropus; species Pteropus vampyrus. The sequence goes on from NW_011888801.1 coordinate 10,784,953, forward strand.
TAAGTGTTATGTGTTCTTGGTGCATGATTCCTTTTATTATTGTGAAGTGTCCCTCAGTATCTTTCTTTACCTTTTTTATTTTGAAGTCTAGTTCATCCGTTATTAGTACCGCTACTTCTATTTTTTCTCTGAAAGCCATTTGCTTGAAATATCATTTCCCACCCTTTCACTTTGAGTCTATATTTGTCTTTGGAGCTGAGATGTGTCTCCTGAAGGCAGCATATGGTTGAGTTTTGTTTTTTGATCCATTCACTACTATGTGTCATGGTAGAATTTTAATCTTTGTTTTAAATAGGTTGCTGATTCCTTTACATAGAGGGAATTCTGCAAAGCTGTCTTTGTTTCTTTACATGAAAAATCTGAGGCAGAGTGGATTGTTGAAAACTAAGTTGCCTGGAATCTGAGGCTGATAAAAGGGTGAAAAGTCAAAAAGTTTCATGTTAAAAGAAGGAAACGACTTCAGGAAGAACCACACTTGGAAATCCTTTTCAACTTGCTGACCCTGCATTGGATCAACCTGACGCCAGAAAATAGTTTGCTTTCTGAGTTTTAAAACCATGGTTTGCAAAGTGTTGGCTCTCTATATCTCAATAAATAACACTAGAGAAACACCTCAGGAAAGAATAAGTGAGATTTGTCTGAAATCTAACTGAAGTACCTCATCTAACAACAAAAAAAGAAGTTTTATTTGATAAGGTTGTATACTGAGTACTGACTGGGCTCATGAAAACTTCACATGTCTTAGCAGCTTGCACTCTAGGCACAAGGACAGATACTGGGCCTGGTCATTGTGACTCTATCTGAGATCCAAATGTTGGCTCTTAGACCTCACATTATCTTCTTCATCTTGCCACAGAACATCTTTGAAAGGGTATTGTTTTCTGAAGGACATAGTAGGCACAGCAAGAATCAGTGTGCCAGAAAGTTCCAGTCAAGATGGTGGAGTAGGTAAAGACTGTTTTTGCCTCTACTCACAACCACCTCAAAATTATAACTGAACTACAGAATAGCCATCTTTGCAAGTCACCTGAAGTCTAGCTGAACAGAAGTCCTACCACTGAGGACATACAGAAGAGGCCACCTCAGGACTGGTAGGAGACATGGAGACATGAAATGAGCTGGTCCCATACTCACGTGTCATGGTAGAGAATCAGGAAAAATATCTCGTCTGCGGAGGTCTTCCCAGAAGAGTGAGGGGTCCTGGCCCCACACTAGTCTCCTCAGCACAGGAATCCAGTGTTGGAAAGAGAAATCTCATCTGTGGCCATGCTACCCTGAACAAGCCTGATCCCTTCTGATCTCGGAAGCTAAGCTGGGTCTGGCCTGGTTAGTACTTGGATGGGAGATCACCTAGGAAGACCAGGTGCTGGAGGCATAAAAAAAAAAAAATAAGGGATTGTAAGCTAACAAGGTCCTTGCAATCTGTGAGATCAACTAAGGGTTGCCTCGCCTAAAAAAAAATAAAAAAAGAGAGAGAGATTAAGCAAGAGAGAGAGGGAGGGAGAGAGAGAGAGAGAAAGGGAGAGAGAGAGAGAGAAAGAGAGAAATTCTGGCTGTGAAAACCAGTGGAGATTGTGGCTGAGTGAGATGAAGGGCTGAGAGAGTGGCAGACTTTCCTAATAAGGGGCCGATGTGAGAACTTATTGCTGACAGATTTGCTCACTCTGAGCTTCAGCTCTGGGGCAGTAGCTTGAAAGTCAGCAGGGACATATGGGGAGGAACTGAGTTGTCTGGCTTCAGGGCAAGGGCTGGAAGCTCAGCTTTCTCCTCTACAGAAGTGCTGGCAGAGAGCATTGTTCCTTTGTTGAGCTCTCCCCTCTCCCAGCTTGCAGACCCAGGCTGGCACCATATCTGAGTCTTCGTTGACATAGCTAACACTGGTCACCCTTCCCTGGTGATTCTCTGAGACCCGTGCCAGCCCACTAAAGCCACTTCTGGTAGCTTTTCGATACAAATAGCCTGTCTTGGCTTATGCTGAGGACTTTCCTAAAATATCTCAAAGGTTTACAAAACTAAACAAGCAGCATTTGGCCTCAGCATGCCCTGTACCTCTTTCTGAGCAGCCCCAAGCCTGAAACTGGGGAAGCTAGGTTTGGTTTGTGGCTTGGCTTCTCAAGACACTTACAAGCCCAGTGTGGGTGGTGGCCATCTGTGTATTGCTTAATGCCTCATGCCAAGTGGCTCCAGGCAGGACATAGGCTGCAGCTGAACTAGGCTTGCAGCAGGGCCCCTGCCAGGAGGCCCCAGCCTGCACACCCAGTGGCCTGCTTTGGTCTAAGTTGGAGCCCAACTGGGGTCACATCTGAGGATGTCACACTCAAAGATAGAGCTGGCACCACAATCCTGCTAAAGCAAATCCTGCTTTGTAGGGTCAGCCCCTGTACAACAGCTCCTCCACTGGCCATGGCCAGTCATCACAACCAATCAACCTGAGGGTCATTCCCTCCCATTGACAAGCAAACAGGAACAAAGCCTGACTGGAGGGCAGACACAACCCATACAAAAGACATACCTGGATCACCCACTCAGGTGACGAGGGAAGACTGTGCCATTGAGACCCGCAGCATGCCTACTACCTAAGGCCAGTCTACTAAGATCGAGAGACAGAGCAGTCCTACTTAATACATAGAAACAAACACAAAGAGACAGCCAAAATGGGGAGACAAAGAAACATATCCCAAATGAAAGAATGGAACAAAGCTCCAGAAAAAGAACTAAACAAAATGGAGACAAGTAATCTACCAGGTGCAGAGTTCAAAACACTGATTATAAGGACACTCAATAAACTTAGAAGAGTAGATGAATTTAGTGAGAACTTTTACAAAGAGACAGAAACATAAGAAAGAACCCGTCGGAAATGAAGAATACGATAACTGAACTGAATAATACCTTAGGAGGAATTAAAAATATATTAGATAAAGCAGAGGATCAAATCAGTGATTTAAAAGATAAGGTAGCAGAAAACAATCAGAAAGCAATGAGAAAAAAAAATGAGAATTGTATAAGAGGTCTCTAGAACAATATCAAGCATAACAACATTCACATCACAGGGCTACCAGAAGGAGAAGGGAGAGAGCAAGAAGTTAAAAACCTATTTCAAGAAATAATGACTGAAAACTTCCTTAACCTGGTGAAGGAAATAGACATACAAGCCCAGGAAATACAGAGAGTTCCAAACAAGATGAACCTAAAGAGGCCCACACCAAGACCCGTCATCATTAAAATCCTAAAGGTTAAAAACAAAGAGAGAACCTTAAAAACAGCAAGAGAAAAGCAGTTAGTTATCTACAAGGGAGCTCCCATAAGACTGTCAGCTGATTATTCAACAGAAACTTTGCAGGCAAGGGACTGGCACAAAATATTCAAAGCAATGAAAAGTCAGGACCTACAACCAAGATGACTCTACCCAGCAAAGTTATCATGTAAAATTGAAAGACACCTAAAGAACTTCCCAAACAAGGAAAAGCTAAAGGAGTTCATCATCACCAAGCCAGTATTACAGGAAATGTTAGAGGGTCTTCTTTAAGAAGAAGAAAAAATAAATAAAGACACGCATAGACTGAAAGTAGAGAAATGAAAAAAGATATTTCATAAAAATGGAAACAAACAGAAAATATCTGGGATAGCAATACTTATACCAGACAAAGTAGACTTTAAAACAAAGGCTATAACAAGAGACAAAGAAGGACCCAGTTATTTCACTTCTAAGTATTTTTCCAAAGAAACCCAAAGTGCTACTTTGAAGTGACATGTGAATTGATATGTTCATTATAGCATTGTTTCCTGTATCCAAGATCTGGTGGTGTCTTGGGTATCCATCAATGGATGAATGGATAAAGAAGAGGTGGTACATATATACAGTGGAATATTATTCAGACATTGAAAAGAATGAAATCTTGCCATCTGCAATAACATGGATGGACCTGGAGAGTATTGTGCTGAGTGGGGTAAGTCAGGCAGAGAAAGGCAAATGTTATATGAGAAATCTAGAGAATGGGGAAAACAAACAAACACCAGAAACAAGCTCATAGATACAGAGAGCATTTTGATAATTGTCAGATTAGGGGGTATGGGAATTAGTAAAGGGGGGAGGTTAAGAGGTACAAATTCGTAGTTACAAAAGTCATGGGGATGTAGAGTATAGCATGGAGAATATAGTCAGTAATATTGTAGTAACTATGTATGGTGTCAAATGGGTGCTAAATTTATTGGAGTGATCACTTTATAAGTTTTATAAATGTCTAACCACTGTGTTTTATACCTGAAACTACTATAATATTGTACATCAACTGTAATCGAAAAAAATAAAAATATAAAAATTAAAACCAAAACCAAAACAAACAAAAAAGTCAAAATATGATTTAAGTGTTTACTACAATGAAGAAAGAGATAAGTGATTAGAGAGAGGGTAGCTGGGGGAAGAGGGGAAGGATGATAGGCAGAGCTTGGAGAATTTTTAGGGCAGGGAAAATATTCTGTATAATATACATATATATACATATATATGTATGTGTGTATATATATGTATGTATGTGTATATATATGTGTACATATGTGTGTGTGTGTGTGTGTGTGTATGTGTATATATATATATATTTATACATTCATCTAAACCCATTGAATGTACAAACCAAGATTGAACTCTTAGGTAAACTAAAAAGTGGGTAATTATGATGGTCGATATAGTTTCATCCTTGGTTAAAAAATAGTACCATTCTGGTGAGTTATGTGGATAATGAGGGAGGCTCTGAATGTGTGGGGGAAGAATGAATATGGGAAATCTTTGTAGCTTCCTCCTAATTTTATTGTAAACCTAAATCTGCTCTAAAATAATAGTTTTTAAAAAGTGGAAAAAAGTAGCTAGTAAATTTTAAAAAATCAGTTTGATGCAGATTTCTTCTCCATACCCAACCCCTGCCACTTAACCTCAGTGTTCTTTAATCTCTTGCCCATTTCTTAACCCACATCATGCTGTATGGCACATTGTACTAATTGATTCCAGACTTGTGTCCATGGGCATGATAGTAATCTTGTTCAATGGCAGAGATGAAAATAAGTGTGGACAGTGTTTCCTTCCCAGGTAGAAGACTTTATGGTCATGGTTTGTCTCTTTGGGAGAGTTTCCATATTTTCTAGAAAAGAATACTCACATGGACCCTCTCAGTGGATAGAAGAGTACCTGGTGTGCCTTTTCTGCCTGTGCCCAGCTCTTCTCCAGTGATTCATACATGCTGCTTTTTATAGGAAGGGAGAGGTCAAGTTAATGGTGCCAAAGCTCTGCAGGGCTGGACAAAAGGCTATACCCGGGAGGCAAACATTCACCTTTCTAAAGTGTGTTAAGGGAGAGCAAAGAAAAGTGCACAGTCAGAATTAAAGTGAAATGCCTTGGATAGTCAGCATGAAAGGTAAAGGATTTGTGAAAGATTTCTTAAGTTTTTCTTTTTTGAAAAAGATACAGCCTTTAAAATAAGTAAGACTTTCTTCAAGGTCCAAGAGACTCCATGATCTCACTTTGAGCTTTGAATGACAATGCCCCCATTGCTTATTTCAATAGAGACTTTCAGAATTCATTAGCTTAAGGGGAGGAACATAGCATGGGGAAAGAAGAAAGAGAAGGTGAGGGGTACAGCCAAAAATATTCCAACATAATTTCTTTATCCTGATGTTGAAGAGGGAAAAATATGTAATGGAGTCAGTTTTTGAATCATGAAATGACACTGTTATATCACTCAATTTAGTGAAAAATTAAAATAATAATAATCATGAGAGAAACAGAAACTGAACTGAAGAAACTGAAGTACTGAGTGCCCTCACAAGGAGAGGCCTATTACTACCATATCAGATGAGTTCATCCTCTGGTACCATAACAAATGTTTTAGCTTTGTTCCCTTTATGCTCATGGGGTCTTTGCAAATGCAAGTTATCTGGTCTTGGGTGATATAGGACACATTTTGAAGTGTTAGAAAACCACCAGAGGCACCTGGGCCATTCACAAACTGGTAGTACAGTAAGTAGAGTCAGACAACAGGAGAGTTTGATTGCTTATTTTGAGATATGAGTTGTTATAGTGATGGCAGAATTAGAAAAAGAATGAAGATTTTATTGCAGTTAGACAAAGAGCCTAACTCCTAGAGTCTCATCTAAGATTGGCACACCACAGAGCTTGCTCCTCTATATTGATAGGCTTAAACTAGGTGACAAGATATACTAGTTTCTGATAGACAAAATGTCCTTTTTACTGACTTTATTATACCAATCCTCAAATGGCCAAGGCAACTAGAGTAAAAACTGATGTTGGAGAAAATTTAAGGTAAAATGATTTCAGAAATCTGTCAATGATAAAAGTGGTACCCCACAAGTTTCCTAATCAAAATGCTTCTCTAGTTAGCAGATGAAAACATTTTAGTCTTGAAAGTTTGACCTTCCATTACCTTCTGTCCTATTTTCCTCATATTGCAAGTCTCACAACAGAGAAAGAGAACAAAATTGAATACAAAAATGAAGCTATACCAGAGTAGGTGAGAGAGAGTGAGGAGTTTCTGATTTTAATCAGGGTCAGCAGACACCAGTTTTTTGGCTTCAAACAAAGTTATCAGCTGCTCAAGTATTGGTCTCTCAACTGCACAAACCACGCTGCTTACCTGGACATGGCGTGTGTCTAAGAGTGGGGGTGGGGGTGGGGGAGAGAAATGCTTAGGAGATTCAGGCTTAGGCCTGAAGGCATTTGAACCTGAGCTCAAAGCCTCTTTCTTCAGCTGCCCTTCAGTGTTCACACTATGTGCAGCTGGGACAGGACACTTCTTTCAGGCTTTGTACAAGATCTATAGGAATCCTACAGAGGATGTGAGACTTTTCCAGAAGAAAGATCCTCCTTGATGTGGGGGACTCGACTGATAGATATTGAAAGACACAGCTAACTTAGCAAAGGTTTCTAGCCATTTCTAAGATAGGCTTTCTTCTGTAAAACATCATCATGAGTTTCCCCCAGCAATGAGAAAAGCCTGACAGGCATGCAGAAAAACATCTGTCCAAACTTAAGATAAGGAAGGATTTCTTAACTAGAGTACAAAAAGCACAAATCATAAAAATAACATGGCGATTTTGGTAATATTATAATTAATTTATTTGTTTATTAAGAAATACACATATACAATAAAAATTCAAAATCTTTAAAAAGGGTATTTGCAACACATATAAACCCCTCCCTCTCAAAAGAAATAATATACCTAATAATACAAAATTCTGCAAAGCACTAAGAAAACAAATAATCTGGGTGGAGAAGGGGATCAGCAAAACTATAAACAGAAAATTCACAGAAGAAATCTGAATAGACAGTATAGATATGACAAAATACACTACGTTATTACTAATCATAGAAATTCAAAGTTAAACCACAAATTTCGCACTAATCAGGCCGAAAAAAATCTAAGGAACAAAAAGAACAAACTAATCAAAAACAGACTCACAAATATAGAGGACGATAGGGTGACTGCCAAAGGGGAGGGGGGTTGGGAGGCTGGGAGAAAGGGGTGAAGGATTAAAGAAGTACAAATTAGTAGTTGATAGATGGTCATGGGGATAGGGCATACGTCATAGGGAATGCAGTTAGTATTAATGTAATGGCTAGCTGAAAAGCCAGAGGAAAGAAAGAGCAATTAGGGGGATCGTTTTATAAACTATATAAATGTCTAACTGATGTACTGTATACTTGAAACTAATAGTAAAATAAAATTTAAAAAAATTTAAGTCTGATTATATCATGTTGGTAAGGATGTGGAGCCACAAGGATAATATACTTTGCCGGTGAATATGTATTCTTGCACGATGTCTTTGAAAAACAATCTGAGCATAACCGATAAAGTCAAAGTTACCCGAATCCCTGAGCTGGCAATTCCACTTTTTGGTATGTACCACTGAGGTATTCTTGAACATGTATGCCAGCAAATATGTAGAAAACACTTATGATAACATCGTTCCTGAGAGCAAGATCCAGAACCAGTGTGAATGTACATTATCTGGAGAATGAATAATTCAATTATGATGTATTCAAACATCAAAAATTAGAATTCAACACAATAGTAAAATGAAAGAACTAGAACTACATATATCAAACATAATTGAAAAAAGTTGTAATAAACATATGACTAAATATATGAGAACTATGTATATTTTATATAAGAAATATATATGTATATATATGAAAACATATTGCTTGGAGAATCATAAAAATTAGTTAAAAATGTGAATACAAGCGTAGGAATAAAATCGCTAAATTCAGGAGTGTATTTTTCTTGGAAAGGAAAGATAAGAAATGGGAAAAGGTCCAAAGGGATATTTGGATGTGTTTTATTCCTGCTGACAGTATTTTATTCCTTGTTCAGGATGTGGAGGTGCAAATATTAAATGTATTCTTTTAATATCTGTTTGTATTTCTTAAATATAGTAAATTAACTTTTAAAAAAGGAAGTCATGCTATCTTGTGCGTGTGGTGTATGGTAAGGCTCTTATTCCATTTCCCTCAAAGCAAAATATCACTTTCAATACATTCTCCACACTTTCCCAAAGCTATATAATCCATTAAAAGAAGTAACAAGAAAAGAGAACTGGGAAAACAGACAACAAACAAAAAAGCTATTTCACATCAGGAAGACTGTTGGCTAAGTGGACCTGCCCATCATATAAAGAAGATTTTTTTTTTTTGTCATGTGTGTTTAACCACCTTCCATCCTTCTACCCTTTTTGTTAAATACCTTCATTTCCCTCTGAAAGATTCTCCCCCTTCCATTTACAACCCGCATGTTTACATAGACCTCTGTGGAAGATTTGACCTAAGTCAAAGCTAGTCACTAGGCTATAATGACTGATTCAAGAATATATTGTCCAATAAGAGTCACTGAAATTCAAAAGATTTTTCAGGGAGTCATTGGAAAGGGCCTCTTACCTTCTACTTTCCTCTGAGGCCGAGAGTGAATAGAGGCTCCAAAGCTGCTTGAGGCTCTTTGTGACTAGGAAGTTTTCCAGCTAGTCTGAGCATGAAGACTGTGAGGAAATCCAAGTGCATAAACAGAGTGGGAGAAACAAGGTCCTGATGGATTTGTCAAACCTTCCAATCCAGCTGTGTTGGACTCTAGCCCCGCCTCTGAGCTCTCCAGTACTAAAGGTCAATATACTCTCTTAATAAACATGATTTGACTTTTTTCCTTTCTTGAAACCAAAATGATACTGATGATAAATCTTTCATTAGCAGTAAAATATCAAAATAAACTCTCCTGTTAGTAATATAAGCAATTACAATTTTGGCTGAAAGCTAAGCACTCTGCCCTTCATGCCCATCCATCTCTCACCTGGCAGGCCATTAGTTCCTCTGAAACAGTTTCCTAACCTCAGCTAAAACAAAAACAACAACAACAACAACAACAAAAAACAAACAAAAAACAAAACAAAACAAAACAACAAACAAAACAAACAAACAAACAAACAAACAAAAACACAGCTGGCTCCACTCAGATTGGACACCTAGTCCTTTGGTCACAGAACTTCCTATTTAAAACAACTAAAATTGCCTTCCCAGAAATTAAGCCCTTCTTTTGACTAGAGACACTTATCCCAACCAAAAACACTTGCTGAAGACCCAGTGAGGGGGCCATTGTTATCTCCACTTTGAACACCTGAGAAAAATGAAGAACAAGGAGGTGAGTCTGTGAAGAGGTCATTTGTTTCTTTTGTCAGGTGTTTTACAACACAAGTGATGGCCTAAATTTAAAAAGTCTTTAAACAACTTGTACCCAGACTAATGAAAATCAAAGTTCAAGGGCTTGTTTCAATTCTGATGAGCAATCTACCTATTTGTAAGGATTTATTGACTAGCTGGGGAATATTTAAATTTGCATTTCACTTGCCACTTTAGGATTTTTTCCAAGAGGATTTAATCTTCTTTCCTCTTTCGCTGTTATTTAAAAGGTCTTGACTTGCTATTCTTAAATGAAATTATCCTTGTCTTCTTCTTCAGTTAAATGAAACCAACTTTAAATAACTCACCTAGGCAGTTGAGTTTTTAAACTTTTGAACAAACAATTTCTCTCCAAGTCCCTATATGTCGTGATGTGTTCTATTTTAACCTATTCCATTTTATTTCTTTTTATTTTTAAAATATCTTGGTAAAGACTTACTAAATTGGCTACTGATAAAATGATTTCTCTTTTCCAGAGTTGTTTGATATTTGTTTAAAAAATCTTTAAATTGGCAAAGACATTTTTTTAACTTCCTTCATCTTTTATCTAATCTAAGAATATTTTAAATCAGTGAATGAAGGTAACAGGACCAAGAGTCATGTGAGTTGTATCAGTTTCCCTGCACTTAGCTCCAAAGAGACTTTTCCAGTCATTTGCTTTTTGCACTTAGGTACATTTAGTATCCTTTCTCTGCTCTGCACAAAGAAGACCGATTCTATATTTCTCAGGTTCTTTTTCCAACTACCAGTTAGGTTGATCTAAAGGATGCATGGAAAATAAGTGGCAGGCAAGGGGAGGGAGGAATCACATTTCTTCCTCTCTTCTTGGTACCGGCTGTACGTACCATGTGATCCTCTCTCTTGTTGGTAGCCCCTATTCTGATTCTGGGCTTTTTGTTTCATACTGATATCTAGCTGATAGACTTGGCTCCTAGCTTCTGTAAATACCTCCTCATATTGTTCTCCTGTCCTAGGAGTAGATGCAGCTTTCTGTTATAAATCTATAGATTGTTTTCTCATCCCTTATTTGGCTTTGTGATGCTTCTAGTACTTTTGTTAATTAGTTCTCATACTAAATTCCTTTCATGGAACTACCTGGCACTCACTCTTTCTTTAAACTGACACATTAGACTGATGTGTTATCAATTTGGCCCACATCTCGAACTTTAGTTCTAGGAATAGGTGGATTCGAGAGATCAAAATTGTGGACAGAAAAGTATCATAGAATTTATGAGCTCAATATTCTGTGTGAAGTTTTCTCTTGAGGTATTTGCAAATTCCTAACAGGAATGAACAAGTATTTAACACATTAAAAAGCTAAGCAGAGATTTCCATAATCTCAAGGTATGAGAGAGAAAAAAGCTGTCTTAATTCCTGAGTAGATCAAGGTAGTCTTCCCAAGGTAGTCTGTCAGAAGAAAATTGAATTCTATCTAGAGGAATATAATCATCCAAAGCTTATGTATTTTAAAGATATACAATAAAACTAAATATGACAGAAGAAAAAAAGACCATATGGCTAAAAAGAGAAAAAAGAAAAGCAGGGCAGAGCTATAATGTAATAAAACTCCAGATATGCAATGTAACTCCAGAATTTGGAGTTATCAGACAGGTACTTTTAAGAAAATGTAGTTCACATATTTAGGAAAATTAATTAAAAAATTCAATGGAGAACTAGAATCTATAAAAAGAGTAAAATGGAAATTCTAGAACTGAAATCATTGTAATAGATGGGTTCAACAGAAGTTTGGTTGCAACAGAACTAATTAATAGTGAACTAAAATATACTGTAGAAAATATGTATATTGGTTCACAGAGAGAAAACAAATAAAGGCTAAAAATAGTACATTCCAGAATATATATAATTGAAGTCTCAGGAGGAAAGAAGAAAAAGAAAAATAAAAAAGGGCAGAAGAAATGTTTGAAGAGTTACAATCTAAGAATTTCACAAAATCTAATGAAAGACCTCAAGACCAAATCAAAGAGATTCTGAAAACCATAACCAGAATAAATACAAAGAAATTTATGCTTGAATACATTATAATAAAACAGCTATAACCAAAGGCAAAGTGAAAATCTTAAAATCAACCAGTGAAAAAGAAGGCTCGTTAAATTCAAAAGAACAACAATTAGACTGACACAAACAAAGTAAAAGAAGACCAAGTTCTGAAAGAAAATATTTGCTAAGCTGGAGTTCTATATTTTCAAAAATAATTGTAAAGTACTTTTCAGACAAACAAAAAGATAATTTATTGCCAATAGTCTCACACTAAAATAAAGAATAAAAATATAGAAACATGTCATAAAGATTAAAGGTTTTATTCAAATTATAAAGGCATACATTTATCTTCACATAATAAGAAAATAACATAAGCTTAAATATATACACAAGGCAAAATTAAAAGGATATCAATGAATACAAAATCATATTTGGAGATTTTAGCGTCTTTTTCACAGTAACTGATAATAAAAGAAGATATTAAATCAGTAGAGCCATAGAAGACTTTTTATAATCCAATAAACAAATGTAATACATATGTGTGTGTGTGTGTGTGTATACACATATATATATCTTACTATACCCAAAACTTCCAAGATATAAGAATATATTTTATATTGTTTTTTAAAGTGAACATGGAATTTTTACCAAAAAGGCCATAGGATCAGCCACTTCTACAAATTTCAAAGGAGCAACAATCAGACTGACACAAACAACATAAGATAAAAGAAGACGAAGTTCCAAAAGAAAATATTTGTTAAACTAAAGTTCTATATTTTGAAATCATAAAAAGTATATTCTCCAACCATGGTGGAATCCATCTAGAAACAAAATATCCAAATACTTGAATATGAAACAAAAATGTATCTAAATAAACCATGGGCCAGAGAATAAATAACAATGGAAATTAGAATATATTTTGCTTCGAATAATAAAAATAAAGCATATCAAAACTTGTAGGATGCAATTAAAGCTATACTTAAAAGAAAATTTATAGCTTAAGTTGATAAAATAAAAAGACTGAAAACAGATGCTTTGAAAAGCTTATAGCATGAATTACAAGAAGTCAGGAAAAAAATGCACAAAATAAATAAGGAATATTTTTATAAGATGAATAAAAATCAATAAAGCCAAATATTATTTCTTTGAAAATACCATTTAAATTGATATCCTCTAGCAAGACCAAACATGAGAGTAAAAAAGAAGGCTTACATAACCAATATCAGGAATGAAAAAGGGAGCATTACTGTAGATTCTACAGGTGTTAAAATATTTATGAGAAATACATTGTAAACTTTTGCCAAGGATATCTCCTGTCTCCACTTGCATCCGATATTGTATTGGAGGTCCTAAGCAGTGCAATAAGATTAAAAAAAAGAACCAAAATTTTTAAGAATTGAAAAGGAAAGAATGCATTATTATTTCTATACATGTGGAAAATTCAAAAGGATCGACAGATAAATTATTAAAATTTATAAATCAAGTAGCCAGGCTGCTGAACATAAATGAGATATACAAACAAATCAATTAGATTTCTATATACTAACAAAAATAATTAGAAAGTAAAAATATAAAATATATAACTTACAATAGCATTAAAATATCAAATATCTAGAAATAAATATAATAAACTATATATAAAATTACTGTACAAAAAAACTAAAAAGTGCTAAGAGAAATTAAATAAATAAAGGGAGGTATATACCATATTATGAAAAAAAAGAATTAATATTAAGGTGTCATTTCCTTCAAATATACTTATAGATTCTACTACTAATCAAACAAAGTCACCAAAATCATCCATTGCCTTAGTGGAAATTGATAAATTGGTTCTAAAACTTATGTGAAAATATACAGAAGTCAAAATAGCTAAAATATTTTGAAGAAGAATACAAAGTTGGAACATTTATATTACTAGAAACCAAGTATGATTATAAAACTACAGTAATTTAAAACTGCAGTGTTAAAAATGGAGAAATGCACAAACGAGACAGAATAGAGAATTCAGAAAAAGGTTCACACATCCAATATATGACAAAGATGTCACTGTAATAAAACAAAGTAAGGGTGCTCTTGATGATGAAATAAATCAAGACATAAATGAAAAAACAAACAAACTACATCTAGCCTCTATTGAGCCCACATAAAAAAATTACCGATAGATTATAGACCTAAATATGAAGTAAAATAATAAAGCGTTAGAAGACAATATAGAGAATGTCTTCAGGAGCATTAAGAAAGCCAGAACTTTTTAAACAGGACCCACAAAACACTAAACATGATGGAAAAGATTGAAGTGAACTTCATTTAATTATAAGTTCTTGTTTTCAAAATACACTATAAAAAGGGAAAAAATACAAGGTAGGGAAGATATTTGTTTTACATATATCTTCCACATGTTTAAAATACATACATACATACATACATACATACATACATACATACATACATACATACACATATTTATACATAAGTATGTGTAGTTATATAGTTTTAGTTTATATGTCTATAAATGATATAAATCTTTAAAAACAAGTTGAGTGCTATAGTTGTTAAAACAGCATGTTGGAAAAGATGGCTTCCACATGTTCCATAATCACAAGAAAAATTGATCAGTGTCATTAGTCATCAGGAAATATTACTTAAGGCATCAACCTAAATAGACAAATTTATATATTATATGTGAAAACTGTGTTTCTATAACAGGAAAACAAACTCATCATAAGTATTAAGAAAGTATGCATTAACTGGCACATTAATACAGTGCTAATGGGAATAGAAATGTATACTATACTTTAGAAAATGTTTTGATAATTTCTACTAAGACTTAAGTTTTGTATACCCTAGGACTCAATAATTCCACTTTAAAGTTTGTGTGCAACAGAGATATGTATCTATCTGCATGCGTGTAGACAATGAATAAGAATGAATAAAAGTGTTTCTAGCAACAGTAATTATAATAGCAACAGACTGACAAAACCAAAATGTCCACTAACAGTGCAAGAGATGAAGAATATAGTATATATTTAAAAGATAGTAATAAATTACTGTTACATACAAAAATATGGATATAACTTACAGACAAAATGTTGAGTGAAAGAAGCCAGACACAGCAGTATATGTTATATGCTTCTATTCATATAAAGTACAAAAAAAAAAAAACCCACAAAAATAATCTATGATGTTAAAAGTAGAATAGTCATTATTTTTGGAGGTGTAATGATATGAATGGCTATGAGGGATTTTTTGAGGTGCCGGTAATATTCTATAACAGGGGTCAACAACTTATTCTGTAAAGGACTAGATAGTAAATATTTCAGGCTTTGTGAGACATATGATCCCTGTTGCAACAACTCAACTATGTCCTTGTAGTGTAAAAGCAGTCATAGACAATATATATAAAAAAGAGTATGAATATTTATGAACACTAGAATTTGAATTTCATATAATCTTCATATGGATTTTGTAAAATATGATTCTCTTTTGATGTTCTCAACCATTTAAAAATGTGAAAAACATTCTTAAATTGCAAGCTGTATAGTAACAGGTAGCAGGCCAGATATGACCCCATTTTGCATGCTGCTTTTTACCTAGCTTGCAGTTAAGTGGATATGTTCACTGTAATAATTCATTAAGCTGTAAACTTAAAATTTGGTCTACCTTAATGCCGTATAATGTATTTCAATAGAACTCTTTTTAGTAAAAAATGCTGAAAAAATCTAATTAGTTTTTAGGTAAAACCCAAAAGTTTTTGCCAATTAGTTTTTAGGTAAAACCCAAAAAGCATTATCCTTGAAAGAAAAATGAAAGAAAAGCATTATCCTTGAAACAAAACTTCTGCTCTGTGAAAATTCTTCTTAAGAATGAAAAGACACACCATAGCCTGGAAGAAAATATTTGCAAAGCATATGTGATAAAGACCTTATGTCCAAAATATATAAAGAACTCTTAAACTCAACAATATGAAAACAAACAACCCAGTTAAAAATGAGCAAAAGATCAGTACAGACACCTAACCAAAGAGAATATATGGATAGTAACAGTGCATTAAAATACACTCAATAATATGCCATTAAAGAATTTCAAATTAAAAGAACAATGGGGTACCACTACACACTTATTAAAATAGCTAATATTAAACAAAATATTGACAAAAACAAATGCTGGAAAGGACATGGAGCAACAGGAGCTCTCACTCATTGATGGTGGAAATGCAAACTGATATGTCACTTTAAAAGACAGTTTGGTAATTTCTTATAAAGTTAAACATCATCTGACAATACAATCCAGCAATCATACTACTAGGTATTTACCCAAATGTGTTGAAAACTTATGTCCACACAAAAGCCTGCATGCAAATGTTTATAGCATTTGTAAAAATTCACAGAAGTTTACAGCACAAAGCATGAATCTTAATATATGCATATTTAAAAAAATAGGAGATCATGGGATCTCTAGACTATGGCAAAAGGACCTAACTGTATTACAAATGTGTTTAACAACCATACTTTAGAGAATAGAGGGATGGGTTTCCTGACATAAGTGACTTTGGAAATGAGTGGAACCTGTAAGGCTAAAGGCAAAAGGAATTGTACATAAGTACTGTATGCTAGTTGGTAAAGATTTTTTCCTCCATAGGGGTATAGTTTAACTAATGAAAGTGCTCCACATGTATATTGGAAATGAATGGTAGATGATGGGAACCAGATTTCTCACTATTGGAGTGGGAAATTACAGATAAGTCTGGAGAGAAGTCATAATACGTCTTCAGATTATACCCCTTTTTTTCATGTTTTTGGGTGAATCATCGCAGTAGGTAATAGGAGTATTCTTGGAAGGCATTCCAACACATGTAATAATCAATAACAATTTAACAAAGAAAGGACCATGAACAACATAAATATTTCTAATTGAAATCAAATGAAATGTATTTCTGTTTCACTGTTTTTTCAGGTAGAATCTCAGAGACATAGAACATCTGAAATGCCGTCTGTTATAAGAACAAATGCAACTGAGGTCAAGATGATCTAAAACCAATTACAGTTATACATAAAATGACATAACAATTTGGTCTGAAGAATTTTACAGAAACATTTTTTATGTGAACACATTGCTAGGGCCTTTCCCAAAGCCTTGGAAAGACCCAGGAAAATGTAGTTAAGCTTTATAAGTTTTATGGTAAATTCATCTCTGTTGCTACCTTTTTTTACTCTATGGCTTGCCTTTTGAGTCTTTTAATAATATCTTTGGAGACATAGAAATTCTTAATTTTTACATTATCCAAATTATCAATAATTTCCTCATTTTTAAAGTTGTGTCTTGTTTTAAAAATATTACCTACTCTAAAGTCATAAAATGTTTTCATGTTATCTTACGGAAGATTTTTTTCCTTTAAATTTTACAGATTTGTTTTATATTTTGATCTATAATCTATTTGAAATTAATTATTGTGAAATAAAGATCAAAATTTATTTTAATACAAATATTAAATATTATATATATCATTTATTGAAATGTATACATTAAAACAAAAATACATAAACACATCAAAATACATGTATTCATAAATGTATAAATTAAATTAAGTATATGAATTAAAAGTATTTATTACATATATTTATGGCTATATATTGTCCTATAATCATGGCTTTATTAAACCATAAATCTTAATATACTTTCTTTTATTATCATTTAGTTTAAAATATTTTTAAAATTTTCTCTTTGATTTCTTCTTTTGCCCTTGGAACATTTGAAAGAGTATCACTGTATATTTGAAGTCAGCAGTTATTCTTATTGACATTCTCTTGAATGTAATGAGCCTTTTTTATTTTAGTAATTTTAATTCTTCTATTTTCCTTTGTTTTCAGCAGCTTTGCTATCATGTGTCCTGGTGTGGTTTTGTTTATTCTGACTAGATTTGTAAATCTATTGCTTGATTTCTTTCATATATTTTAGAAAATTCTCAGCAATCAACACTTCACCTATAGCTTCTGCCTCATTCTCTTTCATCTCTTTCTAGAATGACAATTACATGTCAAACCGTTTCACTTTTATCATCTCTTTCTTATTTCTTTGTTTTCCATCATTTTGGCTATTAATGAACCAATTATTATATTTTCTTTTGACCTATCTTCCTTTTCCCTAATTTAATCTTTAATTGTGTTTAATCTGATGATAATTCTATTTGTTGAGTTTATGGTTTTAGT
>NW_011888801.1:10802936-10829699 GCF_000151845.1 Pteropus vampyrus
TATAAGAACAAATGCAACTGAGGTCAAGATGATCTAAAACCAATTACAGTTATACATAAAATGACATAACAATTTGGTCTGAAGAATTTTACAGAAACATTTTTTATGTGAACACATTGCTAGGGCCTTTCCCAAAGCCTTGGAAAGACCCAGGAAAATGTAGTTAAGCTTTATAAGTTTTATGGTAAATTCATCTCTGTTGCTACCTTTTTTTACTCTATGGCTTACCTTTTGAGTCTTTTAATAATATCTTTGGAGACATAGAAATTCTTAATTTTTACATTATCCAAATTATCAATAATTTCCTCATTTTTAAAGTTGTGTCTTGTTTTAAAAATATTACCTACTCTAAAGTCATAAAATGTTTTCATGTTATCTTACGGAAGATTTTTTTCCTTTAAATTTTACAGATTTGTTTTATATTTTGATCTATAATCTATTTGAAATTAATTATTGTGAAATAAAGATCAAAATTTATTTTAATACAAATATTAAATATTATATATATCATTTATTGAAATGTATACATTAAAACAAAAATACATAAACACATCAAAATACATGTATTCATAAATGTATAAATTAAATTAAGTATATGAATTAAAAGTATTTATTACATATATTTATGGCTATATATTGTCCTATAATCATGGCTTTATTAAACCATAAATCTTAATATACTTTCTTTTATTATCATTTAGTTTAAAATATTTTTAAAATTTTCTCTTTGATTTCTTCTTTTGCCCTTGGAACATTTGAAAGAGTATCACTGTATATTTGAAGTCAGCAGTTATTCTTATTGACATTCTCTTGAATGTAATGAGCCTTTTTTATTTTAGTAATTTTAATTCTTCTATTTTCCTTTGTTTTCAGCAGCTTTGCTATCATGTGTCCTGGTGTGGTTTTGTTTATTCTGACTAGATTTGTAAATCTATTGCTTGATTTCTTTCATATATTTTAGAAAATTCTCAGCAATCAACACTTCACCTATAGCTTCTGCCTCATTCTCTTTCATCTCTTTCTAGAATGACAATTACATGTCAAACCGTTTCACTTTTATCATCTCTTTCTTATTTCTTTGTTTTCCATCATTTTGGCTATTAATGAACCAATTATTATATTTTCTTTTGACCTATCTTCCTTTTCCCTAATTTAATCTTTAATTGTGTTTAATCTGATGATAATTCTATTTGTTGAGTTTATGGTTTTAGTTCATATATTTTGCTTCTGATTTTCGTTTGATTTTTTTTTAACATTACAAACTGTCAATATCTTCCATCTTGCCTTTTAATTTCTAGAGTGTCAATCTTAATTATTATAAAATATCAACTAATACTCATATTAGAATATTCTGAGTGTCTTAATTTCTTGCTTATGATTGCTTTTTTTTTTGGTTGCCAAGTTATTTTTTATAGAGTCAGTCATTACATATGAATAGAAAGATGTGAATAGCTAGATGATATGTTCTCATTTAACTCTGTGTCCTCTACTTTTTAGATATTGAAATAACAGAATTTAATTGTATTGGCAATTGTCTCATTTCATCAAGCATATTTTTAAATATTTTGTCAATATTTACTGGTTGTTCTGGATGGAAGTATTGATCCAAATCCAGCTAATTCTCTATTGCTTATAATAGAAGTAAATTGATCTATTTTTTCAAATTGGATCTAGTTTTTTGTGTGTGTGGTTTTATTTTTTACTGATATAGGTTTTGTTATTTCCAAAAAACAATATTATTTCAATTATTATTGGCTTATAATATGCTTGTATAGTAGATGTCAAAAACGATCATAAAATTTTCTCTCTTTTTAATGTGACTTTGAAATCCTTCTCACCCAGAAATGGAATATATTTCTATATCCTGGTGTCTGGGTTTGGCCAATTCTTTGGCTAATGGAATATTAGGGAATATGATGTAAACAGAGATTTAGAAAGCACATATGCATTTTAACATTCTCTCTTTTGTAACCACCATTATTTACCATGTGATTGAGCCTGGGATATTTTAGAGATATGAATGATTAGAGATATGGCACTTATCATCCTAGATGACTTTGAGCCAGTCACCAGATATTTGAATGAGACCATTTTTGTCCATATAGTCCCAACAACCTAACTAAAAAAATCATGAAAAAAAAAAACCATATTATTATTCTAAGTTTCAGAGTAGTTTATCATTGAACAAAAACTAACTTTTACAGAAAACAATGCCTACAATTGGGATGCTACAATAATATAAACATAAAACATTTAGCATTACATTTGAGACTGGGTGATAAGTAGAGACTAAGTAATGTGATATGAAACTAGGAAGGAAGGACTAGAGAAGTTTTGAATAAATCAAACCTAGTAGAAATTGGGGGGGGGGAATTGCAAGAGATGGCTATAGCAAGATAAAGGAAGTTTATGTGTTATGTAGCAGCTTTTAAAATTGTCCAAACTATCATTTTGGGTGACTAGAAGATAGAAAATATACTTAGTGAAATTTAAGTATATGCTATTGGTAAGACAGAATATTAAAAGAGAAAATTACCTTATTTTAACGAAGAACCATTTTAAGGATAAAGAGATAAGCTAAGAAGTGAAATAGTCTGTTTGCAAGAAATTAGAGGCAATAGAGAGCTCTTGCTGAGTTTGAAAATAAAACTGTTTCTGATTTCCATTTTCCTATGCAGCAAAATATTCTCAAAGTGAGAAAATACCTCAATGTAAAAATCATAGAAATGATTTTAAGACCTTATATTAAGATTTTAAATAGATAGGTAGTGCCAAGTGATCCTCTTGGCTATATCAAAGAGTTTTCAAGATTTGTTGCAGTGTTGTTGTACAATACCCTGACATACCAAAAAAGAGAGAAGCTTGTCTCAAAAAAAAGTTTTGGATGCGGTTTTAGTGAGTATAGTGGTTTCAAGTCAGACACAAAGGAAACCCACAAGTTATTAAAATAGTTATATTTGGTAAAGCACTGACATTTTAAGCTATAAGGGATTGTGATTGTTCAAATTATGAAAAGTCTGGGACTTCGACTTGCTATAAGTAGCAAGAAGGCTTAAAAACCTATGTTACTGCAAATAGAGGCTATTGTATATTTAAAAAAAAAGAATACCGTTCAGATCAGAGCCAAGAGATGAGAAGAACAATGGAGAAGGTGCAATAGAGTATATTAGAATGGAGAGCTGTTCCCAGGGAATAGCATTGGTATGTATTCCATTACTACTCTCTGTCTGAGATCCACTAACTCCTCTGATCTCATCATATTCCTTTCATCACTCTTCAACCTTTAACCAACCTTAGGTCCATAAACTTTTGGTGGGAGACCACCACCATGTTTCTTCTATATATAATCATGAAAAAATCATTCAGTGCACAGAACCACTCTACTATCTAAGGATGAGTGCTACTGCAAACCCAAAGCAAGACTTTGACCCTAATTAATTCCCCCTTTATAATTTTATCACATTCTTTTCATAATGAAATGAATAATAAACTCTATATGCTTGTATGAATAGGGGAAGAAAAAATGAGTTACCCAGAGAAAAGAAAATATAATTGCTATCTCAAAAATATTTTTAGTCAAAACAATTTGACTAAAATAAGCTTGTCACTGCCTATTTTCAATTCTTGTTTTATAGCTTTCAAAATATTTTAGGATTTAATATATAAAGTTTATCAAATTTTTTATACTTTTAAATAAAATTCCAGCTTCTTAGTTGATAGCAGAGTGTCCTTAATTTAATTGTGGTTCAAGAACTTCTCTGATGAAGATGCTATCTGAAAACCACTTGCCAGCAACATAAATAGTATTTGGAAAGTCATATATAAACATGAGTCGGGATAGATATTTTGATAATCATTCTTGCAGATTTAAGAAGTTTTTGTTTGTTTGCTTCAGGTTTAATACATATTTCAATGGGACTTAAGGGATGATATAAATGACATGTATTAAGTCCATAATTTCTGGTTGCTTTCCTAAATGGTATTGTCTTACTTCTCAATTAAGAAGTCTCAGTAGTAGTAAATTTTACTACGAAAAAATATTTTTTAAATGCCTTGAATTTAAACCATAAATTCACTTACTCTGGCATATTTCTGTTTATTTTTCTAGACTTATTCTTTCTCTGTGAGCTAATTGGAAATGTAATTTGGTTTTGCTGTTATGATCTATTCATGCCCTTGGCCAAATTCGGTTCTTATCTTTAATGGGAGCAATAAGATACAATTCTTATTTTCTACCTAGAGTCTTAGTCTCTTTACTTTGGCCCTTAGGAATTAAGATGATATGGTGATTTCATTACTCAGATAGATATTAAGTGTGCAAAATCTTTTGTTCCCCATGTATCTTACTTTTTAATGTTTCCCAGATGCCAAACAGCAGTCTGCACTTTGATGTGAGAAAGTCTCATGGATCTTTCCTGATCTACAGCCATAATGCAACCAAAAGTTTGGTTTCCTCCTTTTCCATCCAAATAGCCTCTCTTTGGTTGCATTCTACATAGCTGAATATCAATTTCCAAGGATATTTGAGTCTTCAAATCACCTTACACAACTTTCAAGGACCATGACCCAACACCTTCTGAAGTGAGGAAGGCAGATAGTCTCCTTAATAGAGGAAAAAAGATTTTCTTAATAGAAGAAAAATGGATAGTAATGTTCTTGACTAGTTTGTCTAATTTACATTTCAACAAGCATATTCTCACCATGACCACACATGCTTCATATCTCCAATGGCAGCTCAAATAGAAAAAAGTTTAATTTCGGCCATATAAAAGATTAATGGAAACTTCAAATGAGAAATCTATTTAAGTTTAGTTTTCCCTGGATCATATGATAAAAAAATAAATAAATAAAGTTAATACAGATAAACAGATGTGCTAGGAAATCTATTTACTAGGGTTCACTCAGGGTTAATCTATTTATTAGTGCTGCATAACAAATTACCCTAAAACTAAGTAACTTTAAACCATCTCTTTATTTTACTCACAATCTTGTGGGTTGGGAATTTGAAAAGGACTCATATAACTTAGATTCTGTGATGTAGGTGCAATCAAATATTGGCTGGTGCTATACACAAGTCTTTGTGTAAACTCGACAGGATGGACATAAAAAATAACTCACAAGGTAATCATTTTTGGCTTTCAGCTGGGAACTCATCTGAGCTGTTAAAATGGGGTGCCTATACATGGCTTTTCCATTATGTTCATCTCAGGGTAGTTAGATATTTTACACAATGATTCAGGGCTCCAAAAGTGAGTGTTCTAGCTCATGAAATGGAGACTGCATCACCTTTTATGACTTAGCCTTAGAAATCACATATATCACTCTGCACATTTTATTGGTTCTATGTTTCACATTCCTGCCCAGATGCACAGAAAGGGGAATTAGACTCTACCCCTCATTTTATTAGTTAATTTTTTTTTAATTTTTCAATTAAAGATGACATTCAGTATTATTTTATATTAGTTTCAGGTGTACAGCATAGTGGTTTGACATTTACATAATTTACTATGTGATCCCCTTGATTAGTCTAGTACCTACCTATCACTATACATAGTTATTGCAAAATTATTAACCATATTACTTATGCTGTACTTCACAATCCCATGACAATTTTGTAACTACCAATTTGTACTCTTTAATCTCTTCACATTTTGCACCAGTCCCCTAACCTCCTTCCATCTGCCAACCATAGGTTTGTTCCCTGTATCTATAAGTTTGTTTCCATTTTGTTCATTCGTTTGTTTTGTTCTTTAAATTCCACATACAAGTGAAATCATATGGTATTTGTCTTTCTCTGACTTATTTCATTTAGCATAATACCTCTAGGTCCATCATGCAATATATTTTCCCATCCTCTTACTTTTAGTCTGTGTGTGTGTCTTTTAATCTGAAGTGAGTCTCTTGTAGGCAGCATATGTAAGGGTCTTGTTTTCTTATTCATCCAGCCACCTTCTCTATTGATTGAAGCACTTAATTCTTTTTAATTTGAAGTATTTGTTAATGAATAGGTAGTTATTGCCATTCTTTATTCATTTTTTGCTACATATTTTTTTTTCTTCTTAAAGAAGTCCCTCTAACATTTCTTACAGGTGCTCTATTTTTCTCTTGCTGCTTTTAAGATTCTCTTTTTGTATTTAAGCTTTGGCATTTCGGTTCTGATGTGTATTGGTAGGGCCTCTTTGGATTCATCTTTTTTTGGACTCTCTGAGCTTTCTGAGGTTGTATGTCTATTTTCTTCACCAGGTTAGAGAAGTTTTCCATCATTATTTCTTCAAATAGGTTCCAAGTTCTTGCTGTACTCCTTCTGGACCCCTATAATGTGAATGTTGTTATGTTTGATGTTATCCCATAGGCTCCTTATATTATTTTTATTATTTTGGTTCTTTTTTCTTGTTGCTGTTCTGATTAGGTGTGCTCCACTATCCAATCCTCTTTATTGGTGTTTCAATCCTGCTCTTCATCCACTCTGTTGATTCCCTCTAATATATTCTTCATCTCAGATATTGTATTCTTCTCTTTTGACTGGTTCCCTTTTATAATTTCCATCTCTATTTTATATTTTACATCTCTTTGTTGAAGTTCTCACTGAGATCATCTATTCTTCTAAGTTCATTAAGCTTCCTTATAACCAGTGTTTTGAACTCTGCATCTGGTAGATTGCTTGATTCCATTTTTTCCTGTTCTGTTATTTCATGTAGGACATGCTTCTTTGTCTCTCCATTTTGACTGTCTTTCTGTGTCTGTTTCTATGCACTAAGCAAAGATCCTAAGTTTCCTGGTCTTATTAGTGTGGCTTTGTGTAGTAGGTGTCCAGTGGCACAGTCCTGAGAGGAGTCCATCTGTAGGCCAAGTTTAGCCCAAGCCTGTGCCCCTCTGGGGACACTTGGTAAGATTCACCAAGCAATCCCCAGATGGCTGATACTCTTGCTGTGCTTATAGTTGCCTCAAGAGGCCACACCAGAAACTGGGGCTGGGTGCCACCAGTGTGGGGCTTGGAGCTGCTCAGCAAGGGGCACAAAACATGCCAAGGACCCCACTGGATGTGGCTTGGGTAGGGCTGCAAGTTGGGATGGGCAGAAATTCAGGGAGTCCTGTGAGCAGAGTAACCTCTGTTATCTAGTTTGATGACGTCTTAGCTATGGTGGCACCTATGTCTGCAGGCTGGGAGTGGGGAGGACTCAACAGACCAACAATGGATGCCACCAGCACTTCTTCCCTGGAGAAAGCCTTGCCTCTGGTCCTTGTCCTGAAACTGACAACTCAGCATGTCTATTCTTTCATTTAGAATATGTTTCTTTGTTTTCTCATTTTGGCTGCTTCTCTTTGTTTGCTTCCAAGGTAGATCTACTATGTCTCCCAGTCTTGGTTGGGTGGCTGTATGCAGTAGGTGTCCTGTGTGGCCTAGTGGTGTAGTCTCCATGATCACCTAAGCTTGATGATCCAGGAATTTCCCTTATATCTGTTTTGTGTGCCTTTCTATTGTAGTTGAGTCTTGATTGCTGTTGGTATGTCAATGGGTGAGATTGACACTTAGGCTGACTGGCTATGAGGACTGGCCACAGTGTATGAGCTGCTGTCTGGGGACTGACCCCACAGAGCTGATTTTATCCCAGTGGGCCCATATGCCTATCGAGGCCACCTAGGTTGTGCCATTTGTTGGGCTAATCAGGTTGTTCTCTGTTGTGGCCTGATGTCAGTCTCTGGGTGTGTTGGCTCTAAATGCCCTTGGGAAAGGCTCCTGTGCAAGCCAAGGTCTGCCTCTACCTGTGACCGGCCTGAGGCTACCTGGTAGGAACTACAAAGCTATCCACAGTTAATCGGTGAATCTGGAAGCATGTGAGAGAGGCCTTTCTGTGAACCGAGACTGGTCACCATTACTAGGCCCAGGGCAGTTCAGCAAAAGTTCCTGTGCATCCCGAGGCCTGACGCTTCCTTTCAGCACCTGTAAAGCTCAGCAGCTGAAAGAGCCTTGGGTAGTATGCAAGTTGGGTGAGGCGGGGTCTTAGGTAGTTACCAGAATGTTCCTCAGGTAGTGCAGATTCAGGTTTGGTGCCAGTCAGAAGCCTGTAGCTACTTACAAAAATCTCAGATCACAGTGAGGCCAACCAATGCCTGTCTTT
Source organism: Pteropus vampyrus (assembly GCF_000151845.1). Lineage (NCBI taxonomy): Eukaryota > Metazoa > Chordata > Mammalia > Chiroptera > Pteropodidae > Pteropus > Pteropus vampyrus. The sequence continues at coordinate 10,811,057 of NW_011888801.1, forward strand.
GGCCTGCAGACTCCTGAGATTTGTTCAAGAAATACTGCAGCTCTGTGTGGAGCTGGTTGCCCTCTGCCAACAGTGTCTCTGGAGGTGCACAAGCCAAGCCTGTTGATTGCTGCTGAAGGAGCCTCCTGCTGAGAGTGCATGGTGGGGCTAGTTGCTTAGCCATAAAAATGCTTCTAGTAATGCCTCAGTTGGGTAGGTTGGGGTCTCAGGGAGTCATCTAGATGGAGTGAGCAAAGTTCACCAGGACAATGCAGATACAGTTTTGGCCCTGTAGGGGAAGAGCGCAACACAGGCAGATGGCGCCCACATGTAAGCTGCACAGGAGGAAAGCTCAACCCTGAGATAGTGATGAATCTCCCTCCAGCCCTTGCCATGAAGCCACACAACTATGTCTCTCCCCATATATCTCTGGTAACCGCCAGAGTTGCTGTCCCTCTGCCAGAGCCCAGGGTGAATTCTTGCTAGTGAGTGAGTCTGTGTTCAGGCTCTTTAAGAAGACCTCTGGGTCTCCAGCATTCAACCATCTCACCAGAACAGTAGAATCACCACTGATTTATTTTCACTGCCAGATTTTGCAAGGACTCCTCTTCTAGCATTGGAACTCTGAGTTTGAGAGTCCCAGCGTGATACTGAGGCTCCTCACTTCTCCAGAGGGTCCTCTGCAGTTGAGATATTGTTCCTACTGCTCAACCACCACAAATGGATGCCGGTCATTCCGATTAGCATCTCTACCCCTCCGACCAACCTCAATGTGGCCTCTAATTTATATCCTTGTCTTCAGGTAGCTCTCCAGGTTGATTTTTCTATAATTTAGTTGTAATTTTCTTGTGGTCATGGGAGGAAGCAAGCACAGTGCTTACATACTCAGCCATCTTGACCAGAACCTAGACTCTGCCTCCTGATGGTGAAGGGGCAAAGTCAGAGCAAAGGAGATGAAGTGTTGAAATCAACTTTGAGAAATATGATCTACCTCGCAGGTAACAAAAGGTTGGAATCTTCAGGTGGGCCAAGAGGTACCAGAAAAGTCATTGCTGAATGTCTAACTGAAGAAGGCAGCTGGGATTCCAATAAACATACAGAGACAAAAGGTAAGCTGAACATGGGCCAGGAAGATGGCTGAGGCTTCCATGTGAGTGTTTTCTCTTTCAAAAGGACATGGACACCCACTGTTCGAGAAATTTCCTTTGTTTCCCACTTCTAGCTACCCTTAAGGATCTGACCAAGAAGACTTTAAGTCAAATATTGAGAAAAAAATATAAAAACACTCACTTTTATCACTAGTAGAGTCATAAAGAAACATCGCTTAAATTTGTTATCTACAAACTAAAGTAAATGTTGTTTCTCTGAATACTCTAAAAATCAATCAAGAGAACTGATTAGATCCTTTTTTAAGTGGCCAGTGACATATCATTCTGAGTAGATGGAAGGAAGGTAACACTTATGACAGAGTTGCTCATATAGGGTTTAATTTGTATTTTCTTTTAAGAGGCTATGCTAGTAAATAGTATTTTAACACTCTGAAGACTTGATTTCTCTGCTATGGGAGGGGATGTTTTTGTAATGCTTTAGAAACCCTCCTAATTGGGTTATTGCACAGGCCATAGTGAAAATTTCCTGAGGGAACCTTACTTCTATACCACTGGAGAAGAAAAGTGAGTTTTGATGACCATAAGAGTGAAAATAATGTCTTTTTTGAGTGAGACATTGTTTTGGATGGCCTATTATCTCATTTTATCTTCAAAATAATCCTATAATAATAATAATTAAATAATAATAATAATAATATCCCCCTTGACAGATGAATATATGCTTATCTTTAAAGGACAGATTCTGAGTAAGGTTCTCACAGTTAGTGCTCTATGAATCATAATTTTTAAAAAGATGTGTTAAATGCCAAAACTCTGGTCTCTACACTGCTTTTTGATGCTTTTTAGTATTCCAGTGAAGTTCAGAGGAATTATTTGCCATTAATATTTTTGTTCTTCTTGGTCTTCTCTAGTGCTATTTTGATTTTTCCAACTCACAGAGGAAACTTCAACATAAATGAAAACAAAGCCTGTAGCAGAGAGAAGCTATAGACATTTCTCCTTGTAATCAGACTGAAATCCGAAGCTGGTAGTTGATCCCTGTAGTCAAAGGTGGGTAGGCTTAAGACAGTTTGAATGAGAGAGAGCTACAGTTGCACCTCTAAGACTCCAGTTGAGAGGCACAAGAAAAAGGCCTTGGGCTCCTTTACAGATATTGCTCCTGTGTTGATGAAGCAAGTGACAGCACATGACAAATGGGACTAACCCAAAGCTCAGTGGATGAATGATTTCAGGCCTGAGTTGTCAGAGAATAGAAAGAGAGCATTCTGAGATTCTCTGCATCTCTACTTGTATATAGGTTTATGGTAACTACAAAATTTAATAAAATTGAATTTTATTTAGCACTACCAATTATTTTACTCATTCATTAATTTATTCATATGTCCAAAAATGTGTACTGAGATTCTAATATATGCCAAGTATTAAGGGTGCATTGGTACACAAAGAAGACCTGATCTTTGCCTTTATGGATAGTCTAGTTGAGAAAGCAAACAATACATAACTGAAAAAGATTGTCATGAAGTTATCAGTTTTGATAAGTACTATGAGAGAAACTCATAGAGAGCAATGATGGGAATTAACATGACTTACTCCAGAAGGTTCAGCAAAAAAATGTTTTCCTGTGAGACTGAGATCTGAGTGAGATCAGGAGCCATGAGAAGAGTGATCTAGGCAGAGATACAAGGTCTATGGGAATGAAAGTCCAAATGTGGGAAAGTGTGTACTACCTTTCAAGAACTAAAAGGTGACTATATTTGGATCATGGAGCACAAGGAGGGACATTACAAGAGTGGGCTGGAGGAGATAAATTATAACCAGAGCATGCAGTACCTGTAGGCCATGTGCAAAGTTTTGATTTTATTCTCAGTGCAGCAGGTAGCTGTTACAGGCTTATTGAGAAAAGTGTGACATGATCTGATTTGCATTTAAAATAGTCATTTGTGGGTAAAATGAATGTTTGATCCTCAGTAGTTTTCTAAAGGCTTAAATAATAATGAAATGTATCGATGCTCTTTTCCAGAGAGCCAATAATGTAAAATCACTTACTTCCTTTTGTTTCTTCTCCATTCATTTAAAGTCTTGATCATCAAGGTAACAGGAAAAAGAATTATTGGTTACCAATAAACTCAAGTTCTTATGCATAGTCCTGCTGTAACTAGCACTAGCCTAACCACCTGGCATGATGAAGTCTCCTCAAAACAGAATGTAGTGAGCTGAACTTAGATGGGTAGGAACTGATAGGGAGTTGTAGAGGTGAGAACATTCAAACTCTGATGCACGTTCAATGATGTTGGGGTTAATATATGAGAAGTATGATCTATAGGGGAAGTCGCTTGTTCAAAATAGGAGCAGTTCTCAGTAGTGGGTGTTCTCTTGAGTCAAGAGAAAACTTCCTATGCATTTGGTATCAGATGTAAAACTCATTCCTTGGTAGAAGTAGCTGGCAAGACTAAGGTTGCTACTGGTTAGATGAGTGTTTAGGTTAAGACTTAAAGCCTAGTGAATGCTACGACAAATACAGTAGCAGAGAAGAGGGCCATATGAACCCCTTCTGTCATGGTTTTTGAATTTTGGCTCAGCTACAGCATCAAGTTTAAGCAGATGCTATCTTACTCACTGGCGAGGAGGAACCTTCTTGGCCAGGGTCCCAAAGGTCAAGGTTGGGCCCAGACTGAGCCGGTAAGGTCAGCCTTACTGGCAGCTGGGTGGTGCTGAGAGGATTTGGAAGTGTTTTTCAACCTTTGTTGTTCTGAAATTGTCTCCCTTAGGAAGATTTTACTGCTATCAGGCATGTGAAGATATTGGTGCTTAGCTGTGTACAATAACACTGTGGTTTGGTTTAGATATTATGGGGTTGTTGGTTTTGGGTTTTTTTTTTTTTGGTATTTTAAATAATTATCTTTCTTTTCCTCCTCCAACACCTCCTTTCTACTCCTTTTTCTTCCTTTCCCCCTCTATACCCCACTTTTTCTCTCCTTCCCTTCCTCCTCCTCTTCTATATTCTTCTTCTCTTCCTCTCCTACTTCTCCTATTCTTCTTTCTCCATCTTCCTCCTTTCCTCCTCTTCTTTTTCCTCCACTTGTTTTTCTTCTTCTTCTTCAACATGTTCTCTGTTCCCCCAAAAGAAAATAATAGATAACACAGTGATTTTTAACACATGGACACACTCACAGTCCTTTATTTTCATCTATTTTGTTAATTTTTAATCAATTTCAAACCGGACATTCTTGAGAGGAACAGTTTACCATTGGCTCATAGAGTTGTTTTGCACCTGCCCTCTAGATAAAGTCCCAGGATCTGCAGGAGGTCCATGGGTGAGAATATTCACCACTCATGAACCACCTTGCCCAGGGAAGTCAACATCAGAAGCAGAATAATGTCTCCTTAGTGTATGTACTTATAAAAGTCCAAAATCAGTCGAGATGAGAGGAACCTGGGAGAGTGAGACTCATGTAAAGTTGGGGTTAAGATTTATTCTTGGTTAATGTTTAGTTAGATTTTATGTTAGGGACCAATTAGGGTGTAGGTTAGCAATCAAGGTGTAGTCAGCTTTAGAGAATACTCCAGAACCAGATCTTAACTGCTCTGTGGTTTGCTGAGGATCCATTCTCTTTGGACATGTCTTCAGTGTGTTGCAATAGTGAGAGATTAGTCTGGGCTACAATCCAGTGACTTCTGACAGTAGGACAGTACTTTTGTTCCCCACCTGACCTTGGGAAGAGATCTAGTGACTACTTTTTTTTTACCTGATGTGTTTCAAAGTGCCAGGTCAAAATGTCTCAAAAGGAAGGATAGTGATGTTAGCCTTTTCCCTGCTTCCCAGCCCTGTAGTGGTGGAGGGGAAAAAAAGTGACAATCCTGAGCCTGTTCAGTGAGATGTGAATATCAAAAGGCCTATTTCAAGCTAGTGCCTTTCCCATTGCTCTGTATGTCTAGAGTAAAGCCTAGGCTAGGGAACAGCACGGTGCTGACATGTCACTGTGAAATCACAATTTCCCAGCAGGGATCTTCCTGCTCAAGAAGAGGCAGCAAGTCATTCATAGGCTGGACATGGTTGCTAATGGGGCAACCAATGAAACAATCAAACAGACTGCTGAATTTTCTTCTCAAATAGCTCCATGCAATTTGGCCACTGCCCAAAATGCACGAGGAGGAGACTAAAGTCAAGAGAAGCCCTCTGGAATCATAAAAGACACGGAAAAGAGATCCCTAACAATCAAATTCTTCATGAGATAATAAAAAGTAAATGTGATCTGCAGTGCCTAGTCCCTGGGGCAACAATGGCACAGCATAGAGGGGCAGGATGGAGACACCATCCTGACCAGGGCTCAAAGTGCTTTCTATCCAGCTTGATAGGAAGAAGCTGAAATACCAAATACAGCATATTTTTGAGTCTCTCTAGTTAACAGTAACACTTTTTAAGGTTCCAAATTTAAATAAACACGAGAAATGGGAAGAGAATAATATAATGGAGAGTGGTGGGGATTTTGAAGAACACATGTTAGTCTGAAGTTCAACAACAATTAGCTATTCAGGTCTGGCAATCTATTGACATGTTAAAATCTGGAGCCAGTATTAGCAGATCTTTCAAGGTTTAAGAATAGCCTTGTATCTAGAATTTAAATGGACTATTCTGTTTTTAAAATTATTGTGTAATTTTGTTGAAAAACATTGTGTGGACAGAACCTAACATATCTGCAGAATTGTACCTGTTCTGGGGCTATCATTTGTAACCTGGAGCTTTGCAAAGATAATGGTTATGTATGGTGGTTTTCCTTCTCAATCTAATCCAATCTAATTCTCTGTGAGACTCTGGGTCTGCTGGTAAGAATAGCAACAAAGTGAGTTTTATACACAGCAAATGAGATTGTGAATAGATGACTTGGCTGTAAACTCCTTAGATACTAGAATAATGTGACAGATTCTCATCCCTGGAGAGATAGCTCTATGGGACTATAGTGTTTTCCCCCAGGGCTTTAAGGACCAACCCATCTTTCAAGATTTGAGCATCCTTAGAAACTTGGCTTCAGAATTTACAAACAACCATGTATGATGAACACAATCTAGCATGTTCTCTATACTCTCAGCCTAATCTGATCAAATCCCCCATGTCTATCAGCCAGGGCTCTAATTACAACTGACAGATAGTACAACTTTAAACAAGAGTTTTTACAGCCTGGAAAGGAGCAGACAGAAGCTCCATACAGGGACAGTGGCACAGGAAGCAAAGGTTAGACATCATGCCTGGGCCCCAGCTGCAATTTCAGTCTCAGTGGGTTCCAGAAAACAGCTCTTGGTTTACCAATTTATTGCAGCCCATTTCTTTGGGAAAACGCCTCTAAATATTTCACGGGAAGCTCAGTGCTTCTCTGAACTTCCACATGAAGTTCAAGTTCTTCCTCCTTGTCTCATTAATTCACAAAATGTATTTTGTTTCACTTGATGAAAAATTCCTTTGTTAGAGAAGGAGAAGAAGCATAAGAAACATTGTTGTGTGGAGAATAGAATGCAAAACATTGCCCCAGCATCTGTCTGAGGCCAGCCAGACCTCAGGGAATGGCCAGGAGAAAGTGTGGGCTGTAGCAGTCCACTCTGCCCTGCTGCTCAGTCCTCTGTAGTTCAAGGGAAGCTGTGGGTAGAGAGTGGTGGTCACCCAGGACAGAGATTCCTGAAATCCCAAGGTCTGTGAATTGGAGTTGTGGAAATCTCAAGTCTAAATCCTGAAAAGTCTGCTTTTTAAGGAAGCCCATGAAAGAGGGACACACACACACATACACACACTGCTAGAGACCATGCTTTGGAATGCTGCCTGTGGGAAGCTGTGCTCAGTTCACTGTTTGATGAATATATATACTTTGGTTGTGAAACAGCAGACACAGATGAAATACATGGCTGACCTCACCACCTGGCATAAACTCTGTTTATCACTCTTCTTTTGTGCAGCTCCAAGGCTATTGAAAACATTTTCCATTGTGTTCTGAGTCCCGGACAGAACACCTGGGCCAGAGGGAGGGCACAGAGTTCATTAGCTGGCTCTAACCTTTTCTCTGCCTCAGGATGAGCATGGGCTAGCAGCAGGTTTGTAAATTACAGCCAATGCATTTCAAATATGTGTCAGCATCATTGACCCTGATTCAGATTATGAAAAAGTAAAGTAGCCAAATTATATCTGTATAGGATTGCAAAGTTTCTAGTGTGACCCCTCTACTTGTTCCCTTCAGACTGAAGAGATAGAAAATCATCCCTGGAGAATTTCTAACCAGAATGGGCATACTCAGTCTCAAGAGCACACACTCACCAAGGAAGGGACACAACATGACAGAGACATCCATGGGCCAGTGAACTTTCTCTCTCCTCTACTTTTATCAGCCAAGTGCTTCAAAATACATGACCTCTACATCTCAGTGGCTTACAACACAAAATGCTTATTTCTCACTCATATCCCATGTCTTCAGTGGATAGAGTGTGTCTATGTCCCACATTTTTCTTTATTTCAGGGTCAAACATGTAGAATCAGCCCCTATCTGGTAAGAGAGTAGTGGGGAATCAGACTATGGCTCCTACAGCTTCAACTTAATGAGTAGTGTCAATTTTTTAAACTCATATTTTGTTAGTCAAAGCAAGTCACCAGACCAAGGTGGAATCACTAGAAAAGTGAAATAAAATACTCTTGCCTGAAGAAATAGCAACTTCTTGGAAAGGATAACAAATTATTCCACACCCTTATTCCTTGCAAGGTATATCCCTGCCTTGAAAAAGGAAGCATAAAGCTCAGAAAAATAATCTATTTATTAATTTAACTAATTTAATTGAATACTCATCAAATGGCAGACACTTACAGCCATAAAGGATAAGACAAATCAGGACAAATTCCTACTCTTATGAAACTTATATTCTAGGGAAGAGATAAAAAACAAAGAAACTTGTAAACATATGGTATATTTATAATTAGTGCTATAAAAAATAATATAACAAAGTAAGAGGGAAAGTTTCAGGATGTATATATGTGCATATGTGGTGTTTTATTTAGAATTTGGAAGCTATTGGCTGGTAAAGGCATGGTGTTATCCTACTGGTCCTAGTGACTTCCAGTTACTCTGGTTGCTGTTTGACAGAAGCAGAAGCAAAAGGACATGCTGAAAGCTTTTATGGTAAAGCATGCTAGAGTCAGTGGTGGTTTGGACCAGGATGGTGGTGGTGGTGAGAAAGTGTGAGGAATGGTCAGATTCTGAGCATATTTTGAAAAAGACAATAAATTTGTTGATGGATTATATCTGGAAGTATGAGAAAAAAATTGAAAATGACTTGAGTATTTTGTTTTGAGCAACTAGAACAGATGACTTGCATTAATTGAGATGGTGAGCTGCAAGGGAAGAGGTTCAGGGGTAAGGGGAAGAAGGCACCCAGGAGTTCATCTTTGATCATGTGACATTTGAGGCTCCTATTAGACTTCCAAGTAGAGGTGTCATGTAAACAGTTGTAGACGTGGTTTTGGAGATCAGGGAGATATTCAGGCCAGAGATTAAATTTTGGAGTTATCACTTGTTTGGTATTTAAAGACATGAGGCCAGATGAGATGACTTAGGGAGTGGTATGAGCAGATAAATGGCCTGAGGTCAGAACCTTGGAGGAGGAGGGACTAGTGAAAGAAGCTAGGAAGGAGTGTCAAATGAGACAAGAGTGAAGCTGGAGGGAACTGAGCATGGCCACTGCTTGTGGCTGAAGGTAACAGAGAAAAGATGCTAGCTGTATGAAGAAAATTTCTAGGGGAAAAAGTGGCACAAGGTTCTCACCTTTCTGAACCAGCAGGCTATCAGCTGTGTCAGACTTCAGTCTGTGGAGTCTAGAGAACTTTTTCAACTGCTGGGTCTCAGGCACTCACTAACTCCCTGAGTAATGTTTGTTTAATCAAATGTAATCCACATAAAACAGGCCCAAATACAGAAAACTGCATTCAGAAGTAAAACTAGTATGACATCCAAAGAGCATTGACAAACAATAGAATTTTTTTCTGAGGGTTCTGTAAGAAGTACTAATGAGGATTCTTGCTTAACCAAATCCAAAATTCTGAAATCCCTTTCCTCAGTCTCCCTTCTACCCTTTCATTTATAAGGTGCTGAAACTGCCTCTCAGTCTCTCCTCTCACATCTACAAACTTCCATAAACCCTTGGTAAACATGACCTAGGCTGGCTCTTTACTCTCTTCCCTTCTCTTCCCGTATCCTTGGGTCTATTGTCTATTTTTGCTATTTTTTTTTCCTGTCTTGCACAGCTTTCTGCCCTTTCTAATGTAGATTAACTTAGCCTTTTCTGGTGGTCTTTCAATTTTCCTCTCTGCCATAACAAGATCAATAAAGCAAAGGCCAGAAAGCTGGCCAGGCAAACATAGAAATCTACTCAAATGGAAAGGAAAATAGGAAAATGATGCACCATGGTTACCCATTGCAGTCTGTTCTGCTTGGATTCCCATATGCCCTCAACTCTCTTCTTGAGCCAGGAGCACACAGGAGCCCACATACACCTCTCTGAATCTTTGCTTCCTAGGTCCATTGAGGGATCGCTAGTCAAAAAGCATGGATCCTCCTCTTGAACTCTGCCCACTGCTAAAGAATTAAATTTTGCTTCTGTTTTGACCTGTTTTTCCTTCTTCTGGCACATGTACGTTAACTTCCTCTTTGAGGATTTTCCAAAAGTAAAAATAACAACCCCAGCTGTCTGTCACTTGAACAAAAAGAGATTTATTTGATTTATCAGAAAGCACATAGTGTAAGAGAGATAAAAATACAAGGTTAACTTCAGGTCAGACGGTCTCAACTCCTGTCCTGTCAGGCCTTCCCAAGCAATCATTTTTCAGGCCCTATAGCTGTCTTGCTAGGCTAGGCATCTGACCCTCAATGAGCATCCAGGAAAAGGAATCAGAGGCTCCTGAGGAATCAAAGCTGCAGCCCTGGGAGTCTCCCCCAGTTCTCTGTGTATCAGTTGGCTTTAGAGCTTTAGCAAGATGAGAAATTGCTGCATTCTCCCACTTGTGTTATGTGTGGTCTGTTCAGAAATGCAAGGTGTGATGGGGACTTGCTACCTTTACTCCTGCTATTAATTACAAGGTCATTACAGGCATGAAGTCAGCTTTCACATGAACTAATAGAAATGAGGAGTAGGATCTGCTGCTGGTGATTTCTATTGCCACTTTAGACTCCTGTGGGAGCATTGAGAGTAGTGAAGAGTTAAAATCAAAAGTTCCACATAAGTAGCAATCAAAATTTACTTAATATCTCTTTAAACACACAATTCTATACAATATTTTTTTGGAATAAAAACAATCGTCATTTCTATGGTTACAGAGACCCATTTTCTAGGAAAAAATACAAGATATTTCAAAATAAATAGTCAGAAGAGAAAAGAAAGTTTGTGCATATGTGTATGATGTGTGTGTGTGTGTGTGTGTGTGTGTGTGTGTGTGTGTGTATCCTGCCCCTATGTGCCCTGACCTCTTCCACTTCCTATTCCAAAGCAGAATTGAGCATCACCCTTATAAGAAAGCAAGTTCTGTGAGGACAGTCATCATATTTATTGTGCTCACTTCTGTTCTTTCAGAAGGAAACCAGAGGTAAGTGTGTTGAAATGATGAAAGCAGAGAATCATCAGGGTCACTACAGTTATATCTGCTTGAGTGAACACTTCCATGCTCCCTGGTTGTGTTTTACCTACCATATTTGATTTCTGCAAGTAAGCTAATGCCAGAACTGTTTGAGTTTGCAACACCTCCTGAGATGCTTGGATTTGGACTACCCCCTGACCGCATATAATATGGGATGAAAGCAACCCTTAACTCATGACTCACATATTTCCACTTTCATTCTTTTTCTCCCTCAGCAATAGTTTGAACAAGACACATGAAAATGATAAGACTAAAAAAAAATTGTCAATTATAAAAAAGTATCTTAAAGATGTTAGTATTCAAGATAAAGAACAGCTGTAATGGATTTTAGGCCTCTCTTCCTATGATACCCATTCCCCAGGCCCTCAAACCTGGTCCTCACTTTCTTCTTGGTGTATTATGGACTGAGATGGAGTAGTAGCCAGGGCATAAGAGGGCAAGACATTTTTCCAGGAGCAGGTAACATGGCTATTTCCTTGTATGAGAGGCAATGTTGATAGGGAGTGGGATGGGTGGTATGATGTGTTCACCAGGAGGCATAGAGAAGTTTTTCTGGGAGTTTTGAAGCATGTTCCTGAGGTATGCAATCAAATAACAGAGGTTTGTACAGTAAAATATCAGCAATACAGAATTAAAAACCCAATTGCTCAACTGGGAATTCTGCTGTCACTCTGGTCTGATTTTATGGAGCATAATTTGCATGCTTTGCCCTAATACTGATTTCATTATTTTATATAAATATATAATATTCTATTGAGTATACTTTGATTAATTTAGCCCATTCATTATTAATGGACATTTAGATAATTATTTTTGTTGCTGTTATAAACAATGCTATAATATGCATGTAGCATTATAATTTATGCTACTGTTTCTCAGAATATATTTCAAAAATTTAAATTATCAGGTCATAGAAGAAGACATTTTAAATTTTGGTAGCTATTACAGTTACAACCTGGAAATTTGTAGCAATTTAAGTCTCATCAATAAATGAAAGATCCCCACTATAATTATCAAAAGTCATAGTTCTACTTATCTACGTGACAATCAATATCTAATTACTGTGTTTATTTATAAATAAAGTATACTATTTGTTCATATTTTATTAATTCCTGATATGCCCTTTTGTGGAACTTTTAATAAAATAGTTGACTTTTTTCTTATTGAATTTGTATTGGTATTTTTTTATTTGCAAGAAATGTTTTGCATATTATGGATAAGAAATTTATGTCCACTGTATGTGTTACAAAATATTTCCAAGACAGAAGGCATATATGTTTTGCCCATAATAGTTTTCTATCAATTCATACAATACTGATCCAGAATGGGCACTCAATAAATATGTGTTAAATGAACGAATAGAGGCACAATACTATAGAAGTTATTAATGCAAAGACTCTTGACTTGCATCCTTTTTGGCATTAACTTACTGACTAATATCAACCTCCTTGTCTGCCTAAGCCCCAAGATTATGCTTTGTTCCATCCTCGACAAAGACAATGCCTCCTTGATAAACTTCAATATTTTCCCCCATGGGTTCCTTCCAGATCATTTATGGACTTATACTGAGGTGAACACAACTTCTCTTCAACCTATTGACAGAAAATGATGATAGTCCAAGAAATGATTCTCAATGATGAATTGCAGAATTACTTGCGTATGTCAACTTTGTTCTCTTAGTGATGATTTGACCATTAAATAAAATATTCACTGTTATTTCTTTGGAGTTTGGCTTATCATCAATTGGCCTCCTCCAATTGTTTATATGTTGGTTTATTCAAGGGAGACATTATTTTCAAAAGAGAAAATATTTTCAAAAGTTGATTAGTCTGAACAAAATATAAGTACATCCTGTACATGATAATTTTATTATCTTAAACACCCAAACCACTAAGAAAGACAATAATACAAATGAATGTTTAACTATATTTTCTTCAATGGAAAAATTCAAAGTTTTTAAGGTAATCTTAATCTGTTTCCTAACATTCCTAGAAAAAGCCTGAATTACCATCTTCTGTCCAAATGCATAAAAAATCTTGGTGCCAATAGAAACAGAGCTGTCTTCAACCTAAACTTGGAATTTAATAGCATGCCTAGGCTGTAATCTGTCAATCATTCAACTAAACACTAAAACTCCTAGTGCTAGTTCCCACTCAGGAGGGCTCACAGTGTATTAGTGTAAGCATTATCTCCCCCTACTGCGAATAATTTGGAGCACATGACAGTGAGATAGGAGGCACAAATAAAATTTTAGGACACATACCTTGACAGCAAGAGGCCTGTTAAAGAGGAAGAGGTTCTCACTCATTTATTCATATCGCACGTACTGCATGTCATATTACACATACTATATATGAAGAGGTTGAGGATGGGGAATATTCAGTGGACCAGGGAAGTAAAATTTGTAGAAACACAGGAAACATTGTCTTCCTATTAAAGCAAAAAAAAATCTATAGTAAAGGTCAAAGATATTTATAAAGATTCTATTTATTTTAATTCATCCAGAAATTCTTGCATAGCCAGTATGTACTTAGAACTGCATAAGATAATGGATAAAATAGTTTTTCTACCTTGGGAAAACTGAAATCCAATTGATGAGTGGAAACTTACACATTACAACTAGAATGCTACATAAAAAAAAAAAAAAACATGTAGAATATGGTGTTAGGTTCAATTCAATTGAACTCAAGAACAAAGTTTTAGCACATAATGCTGGTAAAGCACTGTAGAATATAAGATAAAGAAAACAAGTTCCTGTATCCTGGAAGTTTACCATTAAATTGCCAATAAATGCCTAGAAAGGTCATAAATCTTATAAGCAACTTTTGAAGGGAGACAACATGACCTTATGACAGCATGGTCCTCTCTACCAGGGATCAATGGGGACAAGCTTTTCAAAACATATTTTTAAACTCTGTATGTTTCAGTTTCCTTGGTTGGAATGAGATCTTCCATTCATCCAGTGAGTCAATGGAAATGAAAGCACCATGTAACTGCAAAGAATGAGATGTTTGAATACTGTAGGGATTCTTGAGATGTTAATTTTTTAGAGGTAATAGTTGTGATGAGCAGGAGAGACAAGATATCTGGATAGTGACTATACTACTCTTAGACTGAAGACAATAATCTTTATCCTAATCTATAACTTGATCTTCCAAGAATTATCCTACCTGCCTGCTTATTATTTGGTCTTATTTTTGGAACTCGATTTTTTGTGAACTGAACCAGGAAAAAAACAGAACCAGGAACCCCAGAGTTATAGTGTGACTTCTAAACAGAGACAAGAGATATGTGACATGAGAATTGAGGAATCCTATGACCAGAGATTCACTTGTGTCAGTGCTTTAAGCAAAAGTAGAGATCAGGACCTTTGGAGAAACTTCTTGGCTAACAGAGATCAGAACTAAAGTTATATTTTCCAGCTGTTTACCATGAGCTTTATATTTTCTCAAAATCTACCTCTGCTTTAGTTTATTTTGACCTAACAACTGAAGGCAAAGAGTATTAACAATGTTTGGTTTCTATTTGATCCCAGCTATGAGCTGATATGAAATATTTTACTTCAGATAAACAACCAAACCAATTATACATCCATTTAAAAATTTGGCTTCCAGTACAACAAGCCATTGAAGTCAAATTAGAATCTTTTCTGAACATCTCAACAGGTTAAGTGCATGGCTCAGGATTCAGGGTGGGCAGAGGTCTGGGAGACAGGGCAAGTAGTGGGGCAACATTGAAATGATTCCAGCCCTCAGAAAAGGAGAGGATTCATTGGAAGACATTGAGGAAGGAAATGAAACAGAAGAATAGACCAATGTGAGCTGTGGAGTGTTGTCATACATTGTGGAACTGGCCAAGACACATGGTTACTTGCTGGTTCTTACTTCTGATCTTCCCACATCTAATTTGCCTTTCCTGACTCTGGGAAGACAATTTTAAAGCTGTTATTAAAGTATAGATGGAGTCAGTGGAAAAAATATGCAGTCACAGCATATTTATAATTTAGGATAGATCCATGCATTATGCAAAATGGTTCTGTTCTTTCCAAACCAAAGATGATGACTGACAACAGAAGGCTTCCCATGATTCTGCTGGGGAACAGAAAAGAGAATTATTTAGGACAACTGACAGGGAGGGATACAAACCCCATCCCCAAACTTCTATCATTTATTTTCTTGTCTGTCCACCCTCTCCTTGGAGGATTTGAGGTGGCAAGCCAGACAAGAGGTGGACTTTACTACTTGGATCCTGGAGTCAGAATGGAAAATGGCATATGTTTTATCTTCAGTTATCTTTCAAGAGCCAGAAAGTGAATACTAAATTTATGTTGTTTAAAGATCATGAAGTTTAGACCAGATAGCCAATTCTAAACATGGCTGTCAAGTAGGGGGTGGGAGAACATGGTATTCCTGGGAATTTATTGCAAATTTAATGAGGAGAAGAGGGATCTTAGAGAAACAATAATGTCAATAGTAACGAAAAAGAATTTAGGGTAGACAAATAACAGTCACAAAATTCCATTGTTTAAGATCTCTAAGGTCTCGTGTACCTCGTTGATTTGTGATCACGTGGGTTTATAAGAGCTGGGTCAGTTGTTTCAAAGAGCTGGTCCAGAGAGCTCCTTCCTTCCTTCTATTACAGGCAAATGTCTTTCTTGCCCCGTGGTGCCAAGTGGGGGTTATAGCTGTCATTTTGTAAGAGGAAGTCAAGGAAGTGTGGAAACATCATTAATTACATACAAGGCCCAAGTTCACTGAAAAAGAGGAAAGGCTCTGCTAGTCTCTAACAACATATTTAGAAATATGAGCGTGTGTTTGTCTTTCTGCATTCCCATCGGGCTTGGCTGCTGTTCCTACAATACCAGACTTTGAGAACCTGTAATCTTCAGTGTTTTCATGGCCCAGCACTGACAGATTCCTTCGGATGTTAATTCAGTGAGGGGGAAACAAATACACAACTTCAAAGCCTTTAAGAAGAACTTGTGATTCATTGTAAGAAAAATATTCTATCTTGGAGAATACCAGTACATTCTCCAACTGCAAGAGCCTCAGTCCATTCCTCAGCCTGGATTTTCACACCCCACTATTTAGGCAACATTAGGTGACCACTGCTTCAAGGTTTCTGTGTCCTTTGTTCAGTCTAGATGCTGATGTCCATACTTCCTCCTGCCTGTGACACTCAAAATCTGTTCTGGTGGGGGCTGTCTCATGGAGACTTCAAGCTTCCTTCAACATTTTGGAGTTCCTATTTCTGACTGTGACCCTAAATACATTAGTTCTTTTCCTTAACCTATTTTATATTCAGACAAGCATGGTGGCAGGGCTGTGATTCTTTGCATACTTCAGCCTTTTCATCTGAGCTTATACATCTAGGACAGAATAACCCTTGCTTTTGAAAATGCCATAAATTTCTCCTTCATCCAGTTACTAATCAAGTTGTTGTCTTTGCCTCCTTTCTAGGCTATGATTGCTCTTGTCCCCTTGCACTGCCATTATCTCCACAGCCCATTGCAGTCTAGCTTCCTTTCCTACCACCTCATAAAAAAACTGCTTTGTGGCCCTGACCCCATAGACAGGCATCTGAGACTTCACTACAGTGTTCAACACAGTGGACTGCACTTCACCCTTGAAACCTTCTCATCCTTTTTTTTCTTAACATTTCATTGCCCTGGGTTTTCTCTTATAATTTTCATTGGTCTCTCTTCCTCCACTTGCCTCCAAATGTTCCTGTTCCTTCCCCAAGTTTCTTTCTTGTCAGTTGCTGGCTGAGGGTAAGTGTAAGTGTTGGCTAAGCATTTGTGCTGTGAAACCAAACTATCTGGTGTGAATCTTAGCTTGGCCACTTCCATTCTTGGACAAGTTTTCAAACTCCTTCTGAGTCAGTTTTCTGTGTATAGGAGAAAACATCTATGGCACCTAACTTACAGAATTGTTGTTAGAATTAAATAAATGAATATACATAAAGTGGTCATACAGTGATGACCCAATGTTTTGTATCATGTTTTGATTATTAGTTTCTTATCTTCTCTAAGAGCTTTAACTACCAGCTCTATACTTTTGAGTCTCAAATCTATTTCAATAACTTCAAATTCACCTGTAAGTTTAAGACCTATATTTCCATACATTCCTGGATTTACCAGAACACACAGATTGGCATGTCCAAAGCTAAATTCACTATCTAAAACCAGCTTTTTTTTCTGCATTCTGTATCTGCGTTAATGATACTGTTGTCCATTGGGCTATAATCATTAGAATTCTTGGAATCCTTATCTATTATTCCCTATCTCACCTTCAATTGTCAATTTTGAACCAAACCCTGACTATTCATTTTTCAAAATGTTTCTTAAATCTTTTTATAATCCTTTCTTAGTGTCAAGGCTTCAATTCAGTTTCCTTGTCATCTCTCACTTGAACTATTATGATATTTTTCTTTCTCCATTTTTACTTATTTCTTCAAATATTTCTTTTTAAACAATGATCATGTTTCAATTCTGTTGTTAAAAAATAAATAAAACGACAATAACAACAAAAGTATCTTCATGGAGTCTCCAATGCCTAAGAAGGAAGTTACAGTTATATAGCCCTACATCCTCTTAGCTCCAAAAACTTACTACTTTGAACTCACATTTTCCACTTTTTTCCTGAAATGTCTAAACTCTGGTACTGAAAAAAGTATGATTTTACAAACAAGTCACACTTTTTTTTCACCTCTCTTTGTCATTATTTTTCCCCTCTTATCTATTTGACAAAAATCTTACTCAGGTTTAATATTTATTTTTCTGAGCAACTCTTCTCCCCCAGCACCCTAGCTCTATGTCCCAGTGCCCAAGACAGATGAACCACTCCTTCTTTTAAGCTTTGTCAGCTCCTTGGATACTGAACCTATATTAATACAGTGATGTTATTTGTTTCTGTGTCTTTTTCTTAGCTGTGTATTCTTAATGATCTCTTAGCACTAAGTGTGTATATTGGTTGTATTTTCTGAGATTCTTTCTTCCTCTTCTCAACTTCCCTATCAGGGCAGCAAAAATTCATGTTTCTTCCTTTTCCATTCAAGCATTTACTTGGTTTCTGCTGAGTGTCTGTGTGCTGGCACTGGGTTCTATCATCTTGCTGGCATTGTCACCATGATGGGCATTTTTCTGGGAGCAAGCAAATTTGTCTACAATTATTTGAGTAAAATTAATTTGGTTAATGGAAACTTTCATAATGATGCTCATTTAAAATCCATAATGCAATACATTTTATGGAATATACACAATATTATACTTGTTAGGATGACTGTTTACACCCTTTTAGAAATATTTTGATTTACATTATCTACTTTTGAATATTTTAAGTATTTTTAGATTCTGAAATTTTCCATTATAAATTTTACATGTGCTATATGCAATTCATCAAATGCATCCCTTTGCTGTTTTGACCTACATTTTGCTATTTGGGGGTTATTTTAGGAGACTTTATGCACTATGTGGACCTATAAAGCAAATCATCTGATACCCAATTTGCTATTTTTTCGTGGAGCATTATACTTTAATATCATGAATTAAAATAATTTATCTCCATTTTTGTTCAATAATCTGCATCATAAAGTAATGTTTAATCAAAAAAGTCACATGTCACAACAAATTAACCTAAAACTTTGAAATTTTTAGATTTTGTTATTAACATAGTATATACCATTACATAAAAGTTGGAAAACATGAAAAGAATAAAGAAAATAAGGCTGTCTTGGTTATCCTTCAAAAATGAAAGTCCATATTAAGATATTTTATTTCTAATCTTTCTCTGATCATTGTTGCAATTTTTATTAAATTTATTGAGGTGACATTGATTAATAAGATTATATAGGTTTTAAGTGTAGGATTTTTATTTGCCATTTTATTATTAATATTTAT
>NW_011888801.1:10830569-10850233 GCF_000151845.1 Pteropus vampyrus
TCCTTTCCTGATGCCCTTGCTTCTCAGCCTTTCCTTCCCATCCCCAGGCAACAATTGATTAAGTTTCTATCATTATAGATTAGTGTACATTTTCTAGAACTGTATATAAATGGAGTCATACAGTATATAATGTTTGTGTTATTCTTTCACTCAGCATAAGTATTTAAAAACTGTCATGTTTAAAACAATTCCAATCCTTTTTACTACTGAGTAGCATACATTGCATGGATATATAAAAATTGGTTTACTCATCGATCTGTTAATGTACGGTTGGGTTGTTTTTAGTTCTTAGTTATTTCAAATAAAGTTTATGAACATTCATAAATTCTTGTATGATCATATGCTTTCATTTCTCTTGGGTAAATACCTAGGGATGGGATGACTGGATTATAAATTGGTGCACATTAAGTTTTTAGAAAATGGCAAAAATATTTTTTAAAGTATGGTATTTTACATTCCCATCAGCTGTGTATAGGAGTTCCACTTGCTCCACATCCTTGTCAATACTTGGTATGATAAGTCTTTTTAAAATTCTATCCATTTCAATAGGTGTAAAGTAGTATCTTATTACAGTTTTAATTTGCAATTCCTTGAAACTAATGATGTTGAACATCTTTTTAAAATTCATTTTACTGGGATAACATTGGTTAATAACATTATATGAATTTCAGGTGTGCAACTTCATAATATGACACCTTTGTTCTCTATTGTGTGCTCACTATACAGTCTAGTCTCCTTCTGTCACTATGTGTTTGACCCCATTTATCCTCTTCATACTCTCCCACCACCCTTTCTGTCTGGTAACCATTGGCCTGTTGTCTATATCTATGAGTTTGTTTGTTTGTTTTGTTTTTTCATTTGTTGCTTTTTGTTTTGTATCCCACATATTAAAGAAGTCATATGGTTCTTGTCCTTTTCTGTCTGACTTATTTCATTTAGCATAATTCTCTCATGATCCATCCGTATTGTTACAAATAAAAATATTTCATCTTCTTTATGGCTGGGTTCTATTTACTTAACATCATAAATCTTTTTTTCCTGAAATCTTTCATCCATTTTCCAATCGAGTTGTTTGTTTTCTAATTATTGAATTTTGGGACTTCTTTATATATTCTAGATATAAGTCATTTATCAGATATTTTCCCAGTCTGTGCTTCTCTGCTTCTCATATCATTCTGTTAACAAATACTTTTAAGAAACAGAAGTTCCTAATTTTGATAGCATCCATTTTATCATGATTTAAAAAAATATATATGTTTATGGTGTTTGTATTAGTTTCCTAGTGCTGCTGTAACAAAGTACCACAAACTAGACAGCTTACAAAGCAGAAATTTATTATCTCATAGTTCCGGAGTCTTTCTGAAATCTGAAATCAAAGTGTCAGCAGGATTGCTCCCTTTGGAGAGGTGTGAGAGAGAAGCTATTTCATGCCTCTCTCCTAGCTTCTGGTGGTTTGCTGGCAATGTTTGGCATTTACTGATTTGTAACTGCATCATTCCAATCCTTTCCTTTCATGAGATATTCTCCCTGTGTTTCTTCTCAGTGTCTTCCCTCTATACATGTCTGTCTCTATGTCCACATTTTTCCTTTTAATAAAGACATAAGTCATATTGTATTAGGGCCTACCCTAATGATCTCACTTTAACTCAATAACTTCTGGAAAGACTCTATTTCCAAATAAGGTCAAATTCTGACATATTGGAGATATATTTTGAGGCGTGACACAATTAAATCTATAAAGTGTTGTATCTAAGATACTTTTTCCTAACATAACTTCACAAAGATTTGTTTCACTATTTTCTTTCTAGAAGTTTTATAGTTTTATATTTAAAATTTTAAGTCTAGATTCACTTGACTTTTATATATGGTAAGAGGTATAAACATAAGTTCTTTTACTGTTTTCTATTTTTTAGTTTTGATTTTTGTTTGCATATGGTTATCCAATTTTCTACCACTATTAAAAAAATACTATCCTTTCTTTATTGAATTACTTTTGCATTGTCATAAAAAATCAGTTGTCCATATTTCCATGGGTCTATTTCTGGACTCTTTATTTTGTTTATCTTGACACCAATATCACACTGTCTCGATTAACTATTGTTTTGTCTTTTCAGATAGATTCTCTTTCTTGATATCTCATTTCCTCTAGAATTCCAATGGATCTATGTTAGACCTTTAATTTTGTAGGTTTATTAAATTTTTCTCTCCAGTTTTCTGTTCTTATTCTTTATAATTTCATTTGATCCTATCTTTTAGTTATTTTACTCTTCAGGTTTGTTGAGCTAGCTGTTGAACTTAGATGTTGAATCTTTTAACTTTAATTACTAGTTTTATTCCACTTCTAAGATTTCAGTTTGATAATCTGAAAAATCTATTATGGTTATTTTCCATATTTTTTGTTCTTTAATCATAGTTTCATTTTTTCCTTCAAGTTTATATTCTTGAATGATAATTCAAATATTGCTTGTTTCACAGATCTGTTTCTTCTGTCCTTTATTCATGGTACCTTTTTTTATTTTCACTATATGTCTTTTGTTTTAATCTTTAACCAAGAAATCTCATTCCTTAAAATTTAGCGTATTGAAATTCTTTGACATTTATTTTGAATTTGCTTGCTCCAGAGAGGAGTTGCCATTTCTTCTATCAGATTTAGGCTTTTCTATTTGTTTTTTCAGTCAATATCATTGATAAAAGTGAAAGAAATTTTTGCTATGTTTACCAAGAACTTTTTAAAATTTTTATGTATTTTTATTATGGTAATATTGGTTAATGAAATCCAGTAAGTTTCAGGTGTACAATTCAACAGTAAGGCATATATATATATATATATATATATATATATATATATATATATATATATATGTATATATATGAGTATATATATATTTATACACACACACATACACATATATACATATATGTATATATATAATATATACTGTATATACCACATTGTTTACCACCCATAATTAGATTTCTTTCTGTCATCACATATTTGACCCCTTTTTCCCCATATACCTACCAAGAACTTTTAATAGTTTTTAGCATTACTGAGTTCCTAGACTACCCAAAATATAAACATTTAGGGGTTTTTTATGTCGCAATTTGCCTAATGATTCATGTGCCAAGAATGTAATTATATAGTTAATACCTATTGAAAAAGCATAGGTTTAAGCCTCTCTCTACATTTAGTTTTTTTTTTTTTTTTTTAGGGCCCTTCTAATTTTTTAACCATTTTTTATTTGTATTTTTTTCAATTACAATTGTCATCCTATATTATTTTATATTAGTTTCAGGTGTATAGCATAGTGGTTAGACATTTATATAACTTACTTACAAAGCCCTCTTCTTGATAAGTCTAGTACCCACTGGGCACCATACATAATTATTACAATATTATTGACTATATTCTCTATGCCGTACTTTACATCTCCATGACTATTTTGTAGCTACCAATTGTATTTCTTACTTCCTTTGCCTTTTTCACCCAGCCCCTCACCCCTCTCTGGCAACCATCAGTTTGTTCTCTGTATCTATGAATCTGTTTCTGTTTTGTTTATTCATTTTGTTCTCTAGATTCCACATATAAGTGAAATAATGCAAATTTTGTCTTTCTCTGACTTATTTTACTTAGCATAATATCTTCTAGGTCTATCCATGTTGTCACAAATGGTAAGATTTCATTCCTTTTTATGACTGAGTAATATTCCATTGTTTCTATGTACCACTTCTTCTTTATCTAATCATCTATTGATGGGCACTTAGGTTGCTTTCATATCTTGGCTATTATGAATAATACTGTAATAAACATAAGGATGCATATATAGTTTTGAATTAGTATTTTGGATTTCTTTGGATAAATATCCAGAAGTGGGATTGCTGAGTCATATGATAGTTTTATTTTTAATTTTTTGAGGAAGCTTTATACCATTTTTCACAGTGGCTGCATAAATTTGCAATCCCACTAACAGTGCATGAGTGTTGTCTTTTCTCCATATCCTTGACAACACTTATTGTTTGTTGATTTATTGATGATAGCCATTCTGACAGGTGAGAGGTAATATTTAATTGTGGTTTTGATTTGCATTTCTGTGATGAATAGTGATGGTGAGCATTTTTTCATTAATGATGTGGTGAGCATCTTTTCATATGTCCTCTTTGGAGAAATGTCTATTCAGGTTTCTCTGCCCATTTTTTAATTGGATTTAATTTTTTTTTAGTGTTAAGTTATATGAGTTCTTTATAAATTTTGGCTATTAACCTCTTATCAAATGTAACTTCTCCTAATTGGTATATTGTCTTTTCATTTTGTTGTTTGTTTTCCTGTTCATGAATAGGGAAAATTAACATAGTTAAAATGTCCATG
Organism: Pteropus vampyrus; assembly: GCF_000151845.1. Classification (NCBI taxonomy): domain Eukaryota; kingdom Metazoa; phylum Chordata; class Mammalia; order Chiroptera; family Pteropodidae; genus Pteropus; species Pteropus vampyrus. The sequence goes on from NW_011888801.1 coordinate 10,834,936, forward strand.
TTACCCAAAGCAGTCTATAGATTCAATGAATGCAATCTCTATCAAAATACTAATGGCATTTTTCTCAGAACTAGGACAATTAATTCTAAAATTTATATGGGACCACAAAAGACCTTTAACAGCCACAGTAATCTTGAGAAATAAGAACAAAGTCACAGGTATCATGCTACCTGATATCAAACTATAATACAGTAAACAAAATGGCGTAGTACTGGCATAAAAACAGACACATAGATCAATGGAACAGAATAGAGAGCGCTGAAATAAACCCACACCTATATGGTCATTTAATCTATGACAAAAGAGGCAAGAAGATACAATGAGGTAAAAACAGTCTATTCAGTAAATGGTGTTAGGAAAACTGTAGAGATGCATACAAAAAATGAATCTAGATTATCTTATACTATATACAAGAATACACTTAAAATGGATTAGAGACTTAAATGTAAGACTCAAAACCATAAAATTCATAGAAAAAAATGTTACTCTTAGTAATTTTTTTTTCTGATATATCTCCTCAGGCGAGAGAAACAAAAGAAAAAATAAACTAATGAGACTATATCAAACTAAAAAGTTTTTTCACTTACTGTTACCTTATGCTCATTATTGCAATTACTACATAACCTATAAATACCAACTTTGAGATTTGTATATAAAAAATGTCAATAAGTTAATATTTTCCAAATTATCGGCCCTTTAAGTTTTTATTTTACATGTGATATTTATTTTGAGGTTGTCAAAAAATTTTTTCCCTTTGTTCCACTGAATCTTAGCTTCAAAGGTCATTCCTGCAGAAGTTGAATAAATATAAAGTTTTATTTTTTAGAGATCTATTGCTTTATTTTTTTTAAATGTCTAACTCTTCAGTCATCAGGAATTCATCTTTTTGTGTTACAGGAGTCTCTAAGCACATGCCTGTTTACAGCCTCCTAAAGGAAGGAGCCATAGTGATCCAGCACGCCTCTCCTTTTCACCTCCTGTTTATTCATTCTCCTCAAGGCTCAACAGAAAGTAAGGCAAATATGCGCTCTGAGATGATCGTTGTTCTACTCAATAAAAGAAGACGTTGTCAGTTCTTGTATATTCGTTTTCTTCCTCTGAATATCTAAACTTTTAATTACTACATTGAAATTTTTTTTCGTTTTAAATGCTTAAAAATAGACTAGTTGCAAAAAAAAATACCTAAAGAAATATTAAAAAATGGGATTAAAAATAGCTGTTTTAAAATCAATCTATCATATAAATAATATTTGATGCACAAGAATTTCAAATGAATGTCTCATTTGACAAATTGTTAGTATAATTTAGTAGATTTGATGTAAGCAAATTTCCCAGAAGCTAGAATTCTCAGCTGTTCTCAGGGTCCAAATAGTCTTTGACTTCTCCCTCTAGAAATGGTTATGCTAAGTCTGACCTCTATAGATTTCTCTTAAAAATTTCTGTGGCGTGCAAATACTTTGTCTTTTATCATAGGTGGCTGGTCATCTTACAGTCCTGCATACAACCTTGATACTACATATATGAGTTAGAGACTCTGGCAGCCTTCTCCAGGAATATTGTCTGCTTCAATATTTGATGAATAAAGCACTTTTAAATGTAACTTGCCTAACAAATTCTTATTAAAAATGTGAAAACTATCCATATGTTGATAATAGGTTTTCTGTAGCTTTTTATCTAGTTTATTAGATTCTGAAGAGAAAACTGAAATTATCAGACTTTCAGTTGTGATCCAGAACACGAGGTTTTTTTTAAAAAAGTAAATTTATTTATTTAAATTAGTTTCAAGTATACAGCACATTGGTTAGACATCTCTATTGTTCATAAAACGATTCCCCGATTGCTCCCTCCCTCCCCTGGCCCTCCACTTAGCCATCATGATAATGCTAATTGCATTCCCTGTGCCGTGATCCCCATCCTCCTGCCCAACTATCCACTACTAATTTGTACTTCTTTAATCATTCACTCCATTCACCCAGCCTCCCTACTCCCTCTCCTCTGTTCATCACCAAATTGTCCACTATATCTGTGAGTCTGTTTTTGATTAGTTTGTTCTTTTTGTTCTTTAGATTCTACATATAAGTGAAATCATATGATATTTATCTTTCTCTGTCTGACTTATTACACTCAGCATAATAACCTCTAGGTCCATCTATGTCATTGCAAATAGTAGGATTTCATTTTTTTTTTTAATGACAAACCTACAACTAACATCATATTTGATGGGGAAAGACTAAAAGCATTTTCCTTAAGATCAAGAACAAAACAAGGGTGCCTACTTTTACCACTCCTCTTCAACATTGTATAGGAAGTCTTAGCCACAGCAATAAGACAAGAAACTGAAATAAGAGGCATCCAAATTGGAAAGGAAGAAGTAAAACTCTCGTTATTTGCCAATGACATGATACTATATATAGAGAACCCTAAAGATTCTACCAAAAAATTGTTATAACTGATCGATGAATTCAGTAAAGTAGCAAGTTACAAAATAAATATTCAGAAGTCACTGGCATTTTTATACATCAATGATGAACTTTCAGAAAGAGAAATTAAGAAAACAATCCCATTTATAATTGCATCAAAGCTATAAAATACTTGGGAATCAAATTAACCAAGAAGGTAGAAGACCCGTTTTCAGAAAATTATGTCATTGAAAAAAGAAATTGAAGAAGATACAAATAAATGGAAGCATATAACCTGTTCATGGGTAGGAAGAATCAACATTGTTAAAATGGCCATACTATCCAAAGCAATCTATAGATTCAGTGCAATCCCTACCAAAATACCAATGGCATTTTTCAGAGAGCTAGAACAAATAATCCTAAAATTTATATAGAGCCATAAAAAACCCTGAATAGCAATGGCAATCTTGAGAAAGAAGAATAAAGTTGGAGGTATCACACTATCTGATATCAAACTATACTACAAGTCTACAGTAATCAAAACAACATAGTAGTGTCATAAAAACAGATACATTAATCAATGGAGCAGAATAGAGAGCCCAGAAATAAATCCACGCCTATACGCTTATTTAATGTTGATAATAGTTTTATGGAAGGTTTCCAGATCCCTTAAATCAAGTAGATTGAATTATTTCATAAGAAAGTGCTAGTGTTAATCATTTCAAATGAGCTTAATTTTATTATACAATTTTCTTTATTCCTAAAATAAGAATTAGGTATTTCTCATTTAGCTGAATTCAGTCCATGCCTCTCCAGCTACATAGGCCAATGTAAAACCTCTGGGTTATTAGCCTCAAGGCCAATGACTCTGGCTTGAAAACTGCTGAATTGCTTCTGCTGTCGCCATTGGGGACATTTCTCCTTGTCCCCTCTTGTGTCACTGCCTCATTGGTGGCTGGGCTCTTGTCCTGGGGTTTTGTTTATGGAGCTCTAGGTTGATTAGGAAAATCTCCCTTTACCTATACAGAGATTTTGTTGTTTAACTTGCCTCTACTCAGACCTGAAGAGGTTTATACCAAAATATTTCTCTTATATGTGCACCATTGTCCATGCCCATTGCTTCTGTCTTGGTTCAGACTTTATCACAGGAATTTTCTTGTCAGCCTTAGTTTATCAATCTCCACACAACCTGTTAACCACACTAGGACTTGGATAAACTTCTCTAAGACACAGATGCCCTTTGACCTTCTTGTAAAAGTCAGATGCTTAGTCAGTGTCTAAGGTCTCCTGTAATCTTGATAGTGCCTACCACCCCAGCCACTCTTTTTTCTGCTGATTTTCACAATCCATGAGGCCAAATTGCCTATGTTCCTCTGATGTTTCTGTGCTTTTGTGAAAGAAGTCTCACTATATCCCTTCTCAGTAGCTCCCATTTATCAAGACTCAACCAGTCATTGCACCTTTTGGGAAACCTCCTATTTCACTTGAGGTCCTTTTTGTCTCTGTTTAGTAACCTGAATGTGGCTTAGAATGCATCTCCTAAATTGAAGTTGCCTTTCATTTTCTTGTGCTTATCCCTTGGTGTGGTGTATGATAGTGGTTTCCAAAGGCAGAATTTGAAGCAGTCTAAATTCTCATCCTTACTGTGCTAGTAACTAGTCATGCCATCTTGGATACGTTATACACTTTCAGCCTCTGACTCATGTTCCTCATCTGTACAACAAGGATATTAATGATATGCAATTCATAGGGGTGACATGTTGATTAATTACAAAAAAAAAATTAAGTACTGGGAAAGTCTTAAGCAGAATAAACAGTGAATATTGTTATCATTTGTTAATATCAAAATCTTTGTTGATAAATTGAACACACATTCTATATAAGACAATGTCAATGACTAGCGTGTGAAAAAATAACCCCAATATGTCATAGCATATAAAAATTTATTTACTTAATTTTTATAGCAAAATTGTGAGGTAGGTGCTATTATTATTCCTATTTATATATAAAGAGATGAGGTCTGGAGGAAGCTTATTAAAATTGCTCCAAGTCATAAAGCAGATATATGGTGAAGTGAGATTTGAGTCCAAGCAGCCTGACTCTGGAGCTTCCAGTCTTAACCACTATTCTAAACCCTTAACAAAATATTTTGTTGTTTCCCCAATGCATATTTGTTGAATGGATACATTTGAAAAATGATATGTAGATTTCCTCTCTATAGATTATATGGATCTAGATATACATGATGTGAAAAATTACAGGAATGTCCTAATACAAAAGATCCTCAGAATTTTGTAATTTCTGAAATTTATTGCATTAGGTATGGAAAACTTCATAGTCATGGACTAGAGTGATGGTTTGGGTATACCATAGATTAAAAAGATGTATGTTTTAAAGTAAAGTTTCTACAACAGGAGGCAGAGAAGTGGTGAAGAGTCAGGAGGCAACATTGTGTAAGCAAGCCAGACTTAGTGATAAGGCAGATCTTGTTTCTAATTCAGTGTCTGCCATGTATTAGCTGGCTTATTCAGTCAATAGTTTATCCATATCTATTTAATATGTGTTGCAGTCCTGGTATGTCTCAGGAATTGCTACTTCTTTCTAAACTTCAACTTCTGCTTATGTAAAACAGTCATGGTAGTTCCTATCTTGAAAGATTTTTTTTAAAATTTCAGTATAAAATAATGGAAAGTCATAATCTGGGAGCCTACTATATGTGAATTTCTTATTCCTTTACCAGGCTGTCCCTAGCTGGGGGCCAAAGTATGGGTTCAGGTATACATGAGGAGTCAGAAAAGTGATTATAAACCCCAGAAGGAGAAAGGAGTAGACCATCAAGATGAGGTCCAAGGTAAACTGTGGAGCAAGTTGGTGGAGCCAAGGTCAGATAACTAAGTCAGGTCAGGAAGCTAAAGATCTGAGGCTCAACAACAAAAGGAATTCACAATAGATTAAGTTAGAAATGGAGCAAGAAGTGTTCTTGATTGTTACATTCATCATTTGCTAGTGTTCGAGGTTCATTTGTATGTCTGGCCAGAGTCTGAAAATAGATACTATTATAAGGGAGAGTCTTTGCTTCATTCCTTCTATCTTTGAAAGGATTTTCCTCTGAAATGTTCCTGTACTCTTGCCCTGCAGTTTACTTCTTCCTATTAAGATGGGATGAGTTACTTGGGTAGAGGACAATAACCATTGGTACACATTTCTCAATAGATAATCTATCAAAGATTCCAAACATGGGGTATGCAATCTCTCCTGTGCATTGTAGCATGTTTATCCCTAGCCTCTAGGTACCTACAGATACACAGTAGACACCCATAGTATCCCCACAGTTGTGATAACCAAAAATGTCTCTAGACATTGCAAAATCTCATCCTCCACCCTAGAACCCTGCTCTAGACAGATGTAGGGAGTTGGGAGATCACGTGAACCTGACACCAGATTGTGTCCTCTAATTTAGCTTCATCAGCAACAAAGCTGATATGTTGAGCTCTATTTTAACTTTCTTTTAACAATGTATAACTTATTTGGAACCCAGATGAGAGTCTCTTCAGAGAGCTCACAGTTACTTAGGCTGGGTTTGTATGTCTCAGTTAGAGTGGACCTGTCACACGAGTGCTTCCTCCTTGGGATACATTATTTTGCTTAAAGATGGTATTTGAACAGTTATAAAAGAGAAGGTCCTGAGACCTGCCACTTACTTGACTTGTGGCTAAAGTTCCAGAAGAGGCTCCATTGGGTCTCCTGAATATCCAATTCAGATGAGTCATGTAATCTCAAAAGGTGGGTCAAAGACAGGCACAAATAGCAGGTTGGTGGCCTCATCTCAGCAGCCAGCTGGTAGGTAGACCAGTTGGCTCTGGCCCCAGCTACATTTTCTGGAAAGGCTTTTTGAAGCTGGGGAAGTTCTCTGAAGGACTTTGGTGGACAGTCAAAGGCCAAGGGCTAGGCCTGTGAAGTTTGAAGTGGACAGTCCAGAGGCTGTTTGCCAAACTTGGGTATTGATCCTGGTTGAGCATTGCCCACAGCCACTGTGCCCCAGACAGACCCAATCTACAGAGCAGAAAAGCTTCATTTTCAACTGTGCAAAGGCAGCAGCCTTTAGGCTAATTAATAAATCATCAATGCATTTGTGGTATGAAAAATGAAATATTTATGCTCACCAGAGTAATATTTCTGTCTTGCAGCCCCATGCTCTGTTGATGCTTGATGGAGGATGAAGTAAATACCAGCTGGTGTAGAATGAGTGGAATATAATTACTCTATATAAAGTTAAGTGAATATTAAAACACAGAAGTCACAGGCACTGGCACTCATCCCTCTCCAACTCCACTGCCCAGTAAATGGCATCCAGACCTAATTTTGGCATCCCTACTACTTCCAACAGGGATCTCAGTAAAGGATTTGGTTGTCAGTGATGTGAAAGCAGCTGGAACACAGGCTGCTGAGAAAGGCAGGGAGTCTACCACCTTCCAGGAACATGGGGGAAGATTTCCCTGATATCTGACAGTGTGATATTGTGAAAAGAATGTGGCTTTGAAACTAGAGAAACCAAGTTTTGTGTCCAGCTTCTAAAATTTACAAGTCATGTGACCTTGGTCAAGTTCCTTCACACCCCTGTATCTCAGTTTACTTATCTAGTAAATAGGGGCAATCCTGCATTATATGGTAAGAGGATTGTGCTTCTGAAATTAATAAACAAAGTTTTTCTTGGTTACATAGAGGTAGAGATGAAATGTGAGGAGAGCAGTAAGGAGATTGGGTAAATAATCCACAAATGTTAATATTGTGGCAATGGAAAACAGAGGAAGGAAGAGTTGTGAAAGGCAAAATTGGCATGTGATTTTATGACTGGAGTGTCAAAAAGGACACAGTTGTGAACCTGAGCAGCTGGGAAAACAGAAGTGCTCCTGAGAGATTGGGATGTCCAAGAGAACATGTTTAATGAGGGGAAAGAGCAGAGATTGGGCTGTATTTAGGGGGAAAATCGAAGTAGATAGTCTAAGAAGAGTAAATAATCAGTGAAATTTCTCCAGCCTTGGAAAAGTGTGTGTTTTGTGTGTGTGTGTGTGTGTGTGTGTGTGTGTGTGTGTATGCAAGGTTTCTAGTCCCCTTCTACTCTCCATACTACATAAGCATAAGCACAATCTCTACTCAGCAAAATTTCCACCACACAAAGAATACATGGTTCTTTCTGTTCCATTTTGAGCTCTTCTCTGTCCTTTGTTTCCCATGTTGACTGCCTCATAGTCAATCCAGGGACTGCAGATCAGGCCTATATATGTTTTGGGGAACACTCTCTCATTATAGTCACTCTTTTACTTTCATTTGAACTTCATTGTGTCATCAGCCCTGCCCAGTGTCCCAGGCAGCATGTACATGATGAGCCTGAATGTGATTTAAAAGAAGATATCCATATCTTCTATGGGATCCCACAGGATCTCAAAGTCCCTTCCCTTAAAAAGTGGAAGCTGTCCTCAAGATACCATGTGATATCCAAGAAACCATTAGAGAATGAAAAAGTGTGTTCAGTTGAGTGTTTTAATATTTAATAGGCTGTAACTATTACAGGAAGAAGAAGAAAATCCACTTTTGTTATCACCTGCTGCATGCAATCACTATTCTAAGAATATTACATAAATAATTTCACTCAATCCTTATAGCCATCTTGTAAAATAGGCATTTTACTCTTGGGAAAGCATCCTCAAAGATACTAATTTGCCTTTAATCAAAAAGCATGGAATTTAACAGCAGGGTTAAATTCAAGTCTATTGTCTTCAAGTTCTATGTTCGTTTCATCTTTCCTTCTACAGTCATCCCTTTCTTCCTTCCCTTTTTTCCATTCCCTTCCTTTCTAACCTTATCTTTGTCCTCATTCTCAAAATATGTTACAAATATGTCAATATTGTTAGCTGCTTACCACTGATTGCATTCAAGTTGAAAATGTGTTAGCTTAAAAAAATAGATCTCTTATAGATAAACATGGCCATGGGACATATTCTGGCCAATGATATTACGTTGAGAGGATGAACTCAGATTCTCTGATGCCTGGCTGTTTTTCTTCCCTTTCCTTGAAGGATTACTAGATGCTCAAAGTAGAGCACTAGGTGATGGGCACATAAGACTACCAGAAATCAAACATAGGACCTTGATCCTGAACGACATTGTGAATCTATCACCCCTGACCTGGCCTGCATGCTTTTGGATTAGCTCAAATTACTTTATTCAAGGTTCTGTTTCTTGTAGTAGAATGCAATTTCTTAGTTCCTTTAGTTCCTAAAACACTTGTAAAAGAAGCTCCCAAACTCCCATTTTCCACCAAGAAGAAACCACTGAAAACAGAGGATTGGTGTACTTCTTCCTATACTCATTCTATGCTTGCTTCCTTTATAAATACATATACTTTCGCATATAACTTTTTAGTAAAGCAAGGAAGTGCTCTATTTTTCTGTAACATACTCTTTCCACTTGTGTGAAACTATGATTTGGAACCCTACTGTTAAGAGCATTTAGATATTTACTAAGCACTCTTCCCTGTACATTTGTGGAATAGTGATTTCTAAAACAAATAGGAATAATTTTGCCCAGCCCCAAAGGAGACATTTGGCAATGTTTTGGAAGTATGTTTGGTTGTCACAACTAAGGGGAAGGGATGCTGCTAAATATCCTGAAAGATACAAAACAGCCTCCCACAACAAAGAATTATCCAACCCCAAATGTCAAGATTCATATTGAAATCTCAATACCTAGGTGCTATAGAGTGTTGCATAATATAGTTGTATTATACTTTGTTTAAACAGTTCCTACTAATCAACAAAGTAAGATTGTTTCTAACAATGCTGAAAAGACTGCCATTTACCGTACATATTTGAGACTGTGTATAAATATTTTGAAGAATACATTTTAATGTATGCAATTAGATAAAGAATATGCATATCTAATGTTTTGATACTGCTGACAAATCACTACCAAAAACAGCTTCCTTAATTTACACATCCATCAAAAGTGCAATAGACATTGTCTATTTCCCCTCACTAGTATTAGATATCATCAATCTTTTTAACCTTTGTGAACCAATAGAGTTATTGTTACTTAATTTGCATTCTCTGACATGAATGATGTTGGGAATCATTTTGTCTGTTAACTGTCCAAGTTATTTCTTTTTATGTGAAATACTTTATCCATTTTCTTTGCTCACTTACTTTCTGATTATTGTCTTTTATTATTGATTTGTAGGCACTCCTCTCATGTATTAAATATTAACATTTTTTTAAAATTGATATGTTAGAGCTATGTTCTATTTACATTTTCCTGCTGCTTAATCATTTAGGAAAAAAAAATAAAGGTTGTAGAAGTTAGGAAACATTTTGTTTATCATTATTAATTAAATATGATTTATCTGGCTGCTTCCCATAGGTCAATGTAGGTGCCATGGAAATGAAGTTGGTAATTCAGTCTAGATGCAGATGAAAAAACATGCACATATTGCCTTTACTTTAATCTTTATTAAGAATCAAATGCCTAATGATAGTACCTCTCCTTCATGCACAACTAGCTAAATTTATTGAAGATTAAGACAAAAAAAATAGCAGAAGGAATACCAAAATAGCTCTTCTTTTACCTATAATAATGGCACTAGAGAGGGAGGCAGATATTTGCAGATCATGGCCCTAATAATGATATCCAGGATTGGATACATGGACCTGTTCAGTTTTTGTTTAGTTGGCCACATGGAGGTGGAGAGCATGTACCCTATGCTGGCAAGCCTTACTCCTGAAGGGAGGAGGCCTTCAGATAAGTCACTCCATACATTATTGAGGAAGGGTAAGTGAGGGTACATAGAGAGACCAGGAGTATGATGTTAATGATGACTTTTGACCTGGAAGGAAAAGAAGGGACAAGGAATAAATGCCACCTACTTCTCTGTTATAGCAAACTCCTGAAGAAGCTTTACTTCCTCTGCCAATTGTTTTTTCAATTTGTCTGACGGTGTGTTTACTTTTTTTTTTTTAAATCACCTCTGCTATTCAGTGTATCATATTCTTTCTTCTTTCTACCCTTTGCACTAATCAATGGTATCGATGTTGTGGTAGCTTTCTTCATGTTCAAAGTTCTCACATTTATATCTATGACTTCCCCTAACCATCCTCTGTCTTCCATCTTCAGCTGTCTAGGTAAGATATTTTCATATACATAAGTATTTAGGATAGCTTACTAAGAAGACCCTTGTGACATTTTTGTTGACAATATACTAACCTCCCTTTAAGTAAATATCTAACTTCCCTCCACATTCCAAGAGAAACTTTATGTTTATTCATCATTTATTCTAGGTTTTTTTAAAAAAAATTCTGTCTATATTTTCTCTCCATTCTCTCTCACTATGTAAAGTATTGATATTCTCCAGGGTACAACCCTCAGCTTTTTTCTCATTCTCTATGCCCTGTAAATGCATGATTTAGTGTCAATTATATAATAACAATTTCCAAATTTATATATCTTCTAGCCTAACTTGTGCATTCATGCACACACATGCACACACACACACACACACACACACACACACACACACCCCTGTGGTTTCAGTACCTCGTATATATTTATATCTGGCTGTTACATTGCTATTTCAAACTCAACATGAACAAATCATATTTTTCTTCCTATATTTGTCTCAGTTCATATCATTAGCTCCTGTCCAATTAAAAATTTAGGTTTCATCTGCAATGCAACTTTATCTATTTTATAAACCATAGATTTTATTATTATTTCATTAGAACTTTCAAGGGCTATGTATTACCCAAAAAGATTAAAAAAAACAAAAACAAAATCCTTGGAATTCTAAACACATCTTTTTGCTTTATAGACTTGTGATGGTTAATTTTATATGTAAACTTGGCTGGTCAAAGTGCACAGATATTTCGTGAAACATAATTCTGGATATATCTGCAAAGGTATATTTTGAATGAGATTAACATTTAAATTGATTGACTTAGAGTAAAACAGATTATCCTCCATGATGTGGATAAGCATCATCTAATAATTCAGAAACCTCCATAGAACAAAGACTGACTTCTCCTGCACTGGAGGGAACTCTGTCAACAGATAGCCTTAAGACTTGAACAGCAGCATCAGTTCTTCCCCAAGTCTCCAGCCTGTCTGCCTACCTACAGATTTTAGATTTACCAAGCCTCCACAATTGCGTAAGCCAGTTCCTTAAAATAAATCTCTCTATATAGATGCACACATATTCTGTTGGTTCTGTTTTTCTGAAGAACCCTGACTAATACAGGATGTGATCTTCTAGCCTTTAATGAAAACTTTCACATTTTTGAATATTAAAATTAAAAAAATCAATCAGATAAACAAAAAATCAACAAGTGGAAAAACAATTAAAAAAATACCAATGAAAACTTGTGGTTCAACCTTGTCAAAGCTCTGTCATTACAGATTCGTGACACATTCTTTAATGCCTCTGTGCCAGATTACATGCTGCCCTCCCATTCTGGAATACTCTTCCATTTTCCTTTACTTGACTTTTCTCAGCTACTCCAGGTGGATTTAGATGTGAACTTCTCTGCTTCCATAACACTGTGTCCTTATCTTTATTTAGGCAGTTCCTACATGTATGGCAATAATTTATATTTGCCTTCCTAACTAGGGCTCACAGCCCTAGCACCCAGTGTGTTCTTGGTAAATCTTCCTGCTGAGTTCAGTCCATTTACATTTAGGGTGATTATTGAAATATGAGGTATTTTTTTAGCCATTTTATCTTTTGCTTCCTGGTAGCTCGGTGTTTCCATTGCCTTCTTGTCCTTGTGTTTCTATTTTCTTTATTTTGGTTGAATTTTCTGGGTTTTCCCTCTAGTTCTTCTTGTTTTATGTTGTATATTTTAGTTCTGAAAGTTCTGTGTGTGGTTACCATTATGAATATGTAAAGAACAGTCATATATATAGTCATCCATTTTCTTCTGTATGTGCCTTATCACCATTCTCCTTTGCGAATTTTGATCTTTGAATCTTCTCCTTTTCAGTCATTGTTATCTCAGTTTCTCTCGATGTATGCTGAACATTCATTACTATCTTGCTATAGCAATTCTCTTCTTATTATTTAAGCTTATAATGCCCTGTTCTTAGTAAAGGTTGCACTCTTCTGCTTCTATTTGCCTGATAGTCACTTAACTCCTAATTATGTATTATTTTTGTTGTTGTTGTTATTTTGTTTTAGGTAAGCTGACTCCTTTCAGTATTTCCTATAGTGCAGGCCTAATAGTGGACAATTCCATCAATTTTTGTATGTCTGGAAAGATCTTGATTTCTCCTTCATATCTAAAGGAGAGCTTATCTGGATACATTATTCTAGGCTGGTAGTTCCTTTCACTTAATAGTTTAAATATTTGATTCCATTTTTTCTGGCTTATAAGGTTAGTGCTGAGAAGTTCGATGATAATCTAATGAGGTTTCCTTCATAAGTTACTATTTTCTTCTCCTTAGCTGCCCTGAGAATTCCGTCTTTGTTGTTGTAATGCACACAAGCACATCTGAGCATGGGATCTGCACATAAGAGTTACCACAGGTCAGAACCCCAGGAGTCTGGAGATAGACTGGGAGAAACAGAGAAGATACCTCTCCCAGCCACAGCTCCCTGCAGGAGGAGGGGGAGGAGAAGAGGCACAGAGTGTTCCCTGAACAGCCCCCCCTGGGAGAGCTGTGAGCTCCATGCAGCTGACCAGCAGTTGTGCCCAGGCAGAAGGCAGAGAAGCAGGGACAGCACAGAAACAACAGTTGCAAAACTGAGGCTGAGCCACAGACCTCATCCTCATATCCAGAGGACCCCTCCCCCCATATGCTCAGAGACCAAACACCACGGAGCTCCGGAGGAATCTGAGCAAACGCTACTGAAACTGTCGCTAATACTGACAGGGACTGAGACTGAGAGTAGCAAGCATGATTAAACATATTTAAGAAAAAATAAAAGGCATCATTAAGGCTTTATATAAAGCAAGGATCCAAGAGGCTTAAATGCCACCTACAAAACAAAAGAAAAATGCCTTATTTGCAGCAGACTAAAGAGAAACCTTTATATATAAATCTTCTGTCTGGAAAAAAAAAAAGCAGAATACATTTCCATTAATGTGCAGGTGGATAAATGGTCCATTAAACACGATGAACAACCAACGTGACAAGGCATCTCAGAAAGAAAAGAAAAATCTCCAGGAAATAAGCTTACAGGCATAGAAATATGCAACTTAAATGACAAAGAATTCAGGATGGTATCTCTGAAAACACTCAGTGAGATCCATATCAACGAGTCATATCAACAATTTCAGGAATTGAGAAAACACCTAGATGAGCAGAGCAAGGAGATTGAAACCCCCAAAGGAACAGAATAGAAATTCTGGAGATGAAGAACACACTGAAAGAGGTGAAAAATGAAATAGCAAGCCTGGGAAATAGAATCGACCAAATAGAGAAAAAGATCAGTGATATTGAAGATAGAAATCTAGAAATGAATCAGAAGGAAGAAGAGAGAAACTGGAGAATGAAAAATAATGAAAAAGAAATTCAAGAAGAGGAAACCTAAGAATAATGGGCATTACTGAAGGCGAGAAAAAGGAGCAGAGATTAGAAAGCATTTTCAGACAAGTACTTGACAAGAATTTCCCAAATCTAAGGAATGAACTGGAGCTTGGAATTCAAGAAGTCAACAGAACACCCAATTATCTCAACCCAAAAAGGCCTTCTCCAAGACACATTGTATTAAATTATCAAAAATCAATGACAAAAAAAAAAAAAAAGAATTCTCAGGGCAGATAGGGAGAAGAAGATGGTAACCTATGAAAGAAACTCCATTAGATTATTGTAGGACTTCTCAGCACAAACCTTACAAGTCAGAAAGGAGAGGAATCAAATATTTAAGCTATTAAATGAAAGGAACTACCAGCCAAGAATAATGTATCCAGCTAAGCTCTCCTTTAGATATGAAGGAGAAATCAAGACCTTTCCACATATATAAAAATTGAAGGAATTCACTATGAGGCCTGCATTACAGGAAATACAGAAAGGGGTAAGCTCATCTAAAACAAAATAGCAAAAGCACACAAACAAACAAACAAAATATAACTCTGAGTAAGGCGACCAACAGGCTGATAGAAGCTGAGTGGTTTCTGTTTCATTTCTTCAGAAGAAATGGAGAAGTCAAACTGTCACTATTTGCGAATGACATGATTCTCTACATAGAAAATCCTAAAGACTCCACAAGAACACTACTATAAACAATAAACAAATATAGTAAAGTTTCTGGATACAAAATCAGTGTTCAAAAATTCATAGCGTTCCTATACTCTAATAATGAATTGTCATAAAAAGAAGTGGAAAAATAATTCCTTTTGCAATTGCAACAAAAAGAATAAACTATCTAGGAATAAATCTAATGAAACATATGAAGGACCTATATATTGAAAACTATAAGACCCTATTAAAAGAAATCGAAGAAGATATAAAGAAATGGAAAGATATTCCGTGTTCTTGGATCAGAAGAATCAACATAGTTAAAATGACTTTAACAGATTTAATGCAATCCCCATCAAAATCCCATCGGCATTTTTTAAAGAAATGGAACAAAAAATCAGCAGATTCATATGGAAGCACAAAAGACCCAGAACTGCCAAATCCATCCTGAGAAAAAAGAACAAGGCTGGAGGCATCACTCTGCCCATCTTCAAATTGTACTAAAAGCAACAATAATCAAAAAGGCATGATATTGGCAGAAAAACAGACACATGAACCAGTGTAACAGAATCAAGAGTCCAGAATTAAATCCATGTTTATATGGGTAAATAATTTCCTACAAAGAAGCCAAAAATATACAGTGGAGAAAGGAAAGCCTCTTCGATAAATGGTGC
>NW_011888801.1:10850283-10864254 GCF_000151845.1 Pteropus vampyrus
TTCATTTCTTCAGAAGAAATGGAGAAGTCAAACTGTCACTATTTGCGAATGACATGATTCTCTACATAGAAAATCCTAAAGACTCCACAAGAACACTACTATAAACAATAAACAAATATAGTAAAGTTTCTGGATACAAAATCAGTGTTCAAAAATTCATAGCGTTCCTATACTCTAATAATGAATTGTCATAAAAAGAAGTGGAAAAATAATTCCTTTTGCAATTGCAACAAAAAGAATAAACTATCTAGGAATAAATCTAATGAAACATATGAAGGACCTATATATTGAAAACTATAAGACCCTATTAAAAGAAATCGAAGAAGATATAAAGAAATGGAAAGATATTCCGTGTTCTTGGATCAGAAGAATCAACATAGTTAAAATGACTTTAACAGATTTAATGCAATCCCCATCAAAATCCCATCGGCATTTTTTAAAGAAATGGAACAAAAAATCAGCAGATTCATATGGAAGCACAAAAGACCCAGAACTGCCAAATCCATCCTGAGAAAAAAGAACAAGGCTGGAGGCATCACTCTGCCCATCTTCAAATTGTACTAAAAGCAACAATAATCAAAAAGGCATGATATTGGCAGAAAAACAGACACATGAACCAGTGTAACAGAATCAAGAGTCCAGAATTAAATCCATGTTTATATGGGTAAATAATTTCCTACAAAGAAGCCAAAAATATACAGTGGAGAAAGGAAAGCCTCTTCGATAAATGGTGCTGGGAAAACTGGAAAGCCATTTGCAAAAGGATGAAATTAGACTGTTGTCTATCCCCACACACCAAAATTAACTCAAAATGGATTAAGGACCTGAATATAAGACATGGAACAATAAATTGCATAGAAGAAAACATAGAAATTAAACTCAGAGACCTTAGACTTAGAGAGGATTTTATGAATTTGACCTCAAAGGCAAGGAAAGTAAAAGCTAAAATAAATGAGTGGGACTACATCGAACTAAAAAGCTTCTGCACAGCAAAAGAAACTGTCAACAAGGTAAAGAGACAACCATTTGAATGGGAAAATACATTTGCAAGCAATGCCTCCGATAAGGGCCTAATATACAAAATATACAAAGAACTCATACAACTCAAACAAATGATCCAATCAAAAAATAGGCAGAGGACCTGAACAGACACTTCTCCTAAGAAGACGTACAAATGACCAACAAACATATGAAAAGATGCTCATCATCACTAGCTATTAGGGAAATGCAAATCAAAACCACGATGAGATATCATCTCACATCTGTTAGAATAGCTATAATCAACAGGACAAGTAATAACAAATGTCAGAGGGGATGCAGAGAAAAAAGAACCCTCATACACTGCTGGTGGGACTGCGAATTGGTACAGCCACTATGGAAAACAGTATAGAGGTTTCTCAAAAAAACAAAAATTGATCTACCCTACGAATCAGCAATCTCTCTACTGGGTATTTACCCCAAAGACTTGAAAACTCATATCTGAAAAAAATATTTGCACACTGATGTTCATAGTAGCATTATTCACATTGGCCAAGACGTGGAAGAGACCAAAGTGTCCTACAATAAACAATTAGATAAAGAAGCTGTGGTAAATATATACAATGGAATATTACTCAGAAATGAAATACTGCCATTTGTGACAATATGGATGGACTTCGAGATAATGATGCTAAGTGAAATGAGCCAGACAGTAAAAGTCGAAAACCACTTGATATGACTTATATGTGGGATATAAACCTAAAAGCAACAAACAGGACAAACAGAGACTCATGGACATGGACAATAGGCTAGTGGTTACCAGAGGGTAGCAGGGAGGGAGAAGGTAGTTGGGGTAAAGCGGTCAAATATGTGGTGACAGAAAGAAATTTAACTATGGGAGGCGAACAAGCAATGTCACCATATAAATAAATAGATAGATAGATAGATAGATAGATAGATAGATAGATAGATAGATAGATAGATAGATAGATGATAGATAGATAGATAGATAGATATAATAAAGAAAAAAAAAGTATGCAATAACTTTTGAGGGAAGCTAGGAAGAATCTTGTTTTTTTTCCAATAGCTATATCTATATCATTACAAGCTATTACTTCATCAGACATCATATGATTTAGCATGAGATATATAAATTTCAATTTTGACTTTAGCCTTACTATGTGATAGCGGACAATTATTGTCCCTCTTTACTTTCAATTTCATCATCTGTAAATTAAGTCTCATAAGTCTCTCCTCACAGTTGTGAAGTGTATTTGAATTAAAATATGACAAAGTGCCCATTACAACTCCCTTAATAAAATGGTTGTTGAATCTGAGTCTTCAACACCCTCTTTATTACAGGCAATCACCGTTTTCCCCCCACTCTTTGTGCTGTAAACCTTGCCAAAACACTCGGACTATATTAACCTTGCAGTAATAAAGAAAAGCAGCAAGCTAATTTGGGAACTTTCCAATAGCAAAAATGTCTATTAAAATTTGAAAATGGCATAAAAACTATATGACCACAATAGCCTCTTTCTGTTTTCCTTGGGAATCTAGATGAACATCATATTTCTAGTTCTTGGCTTTCACTGATTGCTTTCAGAAAAGACAATTTAAGTGCTGGTTATTAGAGCCTGTCAATAAATTTCATAAGTGAAGCAAATCTTCCTGAACTGACTGACAGCTACAAATTATTTTTTTTTCTTTAAACAGCTAACCAGCCTAATGTTCATGCAGCTGACAACCCTCATTGTGTGTGCTCCCCTGGCCTAGTGCTGCGTCGTCCAAATGTCACT
Source organism: Pteropus vampyrus (assembly GCF_000151845.1). NCBI lineage: Eukaryota > Metazoa > Chordata > Mammalia > Chiroptera > Pteropodidae > Pteropus > Pteropus vampyrus. Next base: position 10,853,061 of record NW_011888801.1, read on the forward strand.
GTAGTGCAGATTATGTTGCCTTCGCAATGGGGAAGACCCTACAGACTGTTAACAAACACATGGGTGATAGAGGTCTGCAGTTTAGAATTTGACTATTGAGAAATACATAGCCATGCTAGGAGATGTTTATAGCAGGAATAGCTCACACTTGAAGGGGCTTTCATTCAGCAATATTTGACCAAACACTACATTAAGTGCTGGGATGAAAAAAAAAAATGCCACTCAATCTCTCATTACAAAGATGCCACAGGCTAAGAGTAAAAACAAAAACAAACAAAGAATAAGGATCATATATTGTAATTATAGCTGTAAGAGGCAGTAGGGACATAAAAGAGACAGTGATTATTTTATGGGTAGAGGTTGGGATGTGGTGACAAACCTAATGTAGGGAATGTTTCCCCCAAAATACCTGCCAACAGGTATTTGTTGGCATTTGTTTTCTTTTTAAGTGAGACATAACATACATACAATAATGTATGCATCTTTATTGTATATCTCAATAAATTTTTACACTGTGTACACACTAATAATTACCATCCTGATCAAGATATCGAATGGGAGTTTCCATCTCCCACAAATGCTTATTTGTGTGACCCTTCTTTGTCAATTCTCTCCACCTCCAGAAGGTAACTACTATTTTATCAGTATAGATTTATTTTGCCTGTTTTTGAATACATATAAATGGATTCATATGATATGTTCTCTTCATAACTGTCTTCTTCAACATTTCTCTGTGAGATCCATCCATGTGCAGTATATACCTGTAGCTCTTTTTATTGCTATGAAGTCTGTCATTATAGACATTGGTATTTGAAAGATGGATACAAGTTGGTCCCAGGTGGACACTTGGGAGGAAGCACGGCATAATTTAAGCATGATATATTTGGAGGGTAGCTGTATTATTTTGTAGAGATTTGGGGGTTCATATAGAAGATAGTGCTGAAAAAAGGATTGGGCCACACTGGGAAAGATGTGGACTGCACAGCAAAATGTTTGAACTCTGTTTTCAGAGATTATCCCTTAACATATATGAGGGTGTTTAAACAAGAGGTGTCGTATGGTCAGATCTAAGTGTTAGACCCATTATTCTAATATAAACATGGCAAGTGCAAGGAAGCAGAGAATTCAGCAACAGGGAACTAGAGAATATGTCAGCATAGTCACCTGGGGTCGGGGGGACGGCTAAATTGTTAGTCGATGGAAGGAGAAACGTGGAATAATCAGAGTGAGGTTAATATGTTCAGAGGTGGACAGAAGAGAGGGAGGAATCAAAGAAAATGGTTGGATTTCTGGCTTGAAACACTGAGTTGTACCATGCAAAGCAGAAGCAGTTGAAGAAAGAAGAAGTAAGCCCCGACACTGCAATTGAGATATGAGAGTGAATAAGAACATCCAGGTTCTTCTGCAACCCCTTCTGTCCTCCCCACTCTCCACCACAGCTTTATCTGCCCTGACCCAGGCTTATCTTAGCAGCACAACCCCTGAGGAGATGGATCAAAGTGCCCCACAGAATTATGTACATTTAATTTACATTTGGGTTTGAATTCTCTTGCCTGCTTTTCTGTCATTTTGCCATTTCAAAGAATAACATACCAGGGCTTTTTATTTCAGCCCTGTGGTGGTGCCCTTTTTGAGAGAATAACCCCAAGTAGTGTTGCCAAGAGCCAGTGACATTTGCCATGTTTGAAAAGGCCTTATTTTGAAGAATGATTATTGATTCTTTTTCACATTTCAGGTCCTTCCTTTGATGAAGTCTTTAGCCCTGGCGAGCAACCCTCAGCAACATTCATGTCTCCTTGACACAACAGTCAACCTGAAAAGAAGGCAGTATTTTTCCCAGTGGCACTCACCCTGAGCTTGACCACTGGAAAAGTCACTGTTTCTCTGAATATTTCATCACATAGAAGAGCTTCTTCAAGCCTCGGTAGGGTTGTTAAAATATGCAGATATGCTTATAAATGAATACAGGTCATGATGGAGTCTGTGAAAGGAGGACTGAGAGGTGTCAGTGCACTTCATTAGGATGAGGATAGCAACTTTGGGATTACATCATTGCTGTGGGCCTGCAATTTCCAGAGAGAAGTAAGATTGGAAAGACAGGGTAGCAGATGCCTGTAGTAGATCAGCAGAAAATTATAAATGGTCCACAAAAACTACTCATAACATATTGACTTCCAAGTAATAAATATTGAAAAGAACCACAGTGTATGAAGTATGTCTCTGCAATAGAAGGCCTTGATTTCCGGATTTTAGAATCAAAAAGCCACTAGCCCATGTATCTCAGGAATCTTGACATCATCTATGAGTGCTAGAAGTGAAACCTCACATTCAAAGGCAGTGATGGTTTTGGGAGCCTAATAGGAGCAGTAAAAAGAAATAATGAGTATTCAAGTCAAGGTATATACTGCGCATATTTAAAATATGTTGTTTATTCTCTATTACATACGTCCCTTGATATTACGTTGCCTTCAGGGTGTTGGCAAGGAGAATGGAAAGGACATTGGATGCCAAAAAATTTCTAGGACTAGGAAAGAACTTTTATCAAATAATTTAACTTCTCCACAGTAAGGTAGGGATAGTATCCCAAATACAGCAAATCCTCACTTAACATCCTCAGTAGGTTTTTGGAATCTGTGACATTACATAAAACAAAGTATAATGAAACTAATTTTACCATAGACTAATTGATGTAAACAAGAGTTAAGTTTCTACAGCACTATTTCTGGTCACAAAAACATCACCACACTTCTAAATAAATACCCAAACACTTTAATATTAAACATTGAAATAAATGTGAGCTATACATACATTTGAGAAAGGTTAATAAAACAAGCAAGATTATAATTTCCCAACCTGCTGATTCCAGGAAAGGGTCACGGGTGACCAGAGCCCTTTCTGGCAGCTCAGGGCACCAGGCAGGACCCAGCCCTGGACAGGATGCCCTTCTGTCACAGGATGCGCTCACACCCACACCCACATTCATTCGCACTGGAAAAATTTAGACATGCCGGTTTACTTAATGTGCACATCTTTGGGATGTGTAAAGAAACAGAGTCCCTCAAGAAAATCCACACACAGACATGGTGAAAACTTTCGAACTCCACACAGAAGTGGCCCTGACTGGGAATCAGTTTTTTTTTTTTCCTCTCATCAAAGTTATAACAAAACAATATTGAATAAAATGATGTTATTCAAGAATCTGCTATAAAGCAGAATATATAAATATATAGTGCATATTTGTAATATATGTAAAATTACATATAGTTGAGTACTTACCATTCGAAAGGTAGTCTTAAATTGTGAATAAAGTACTTAGCATAATGCACAGAACAAAATAATTATTACTCCTTTTTTCCTTCAGACCAACTCCCAGCAGTGGCTATGGGCGATTCTGTTTTAGACCTTAAGATCCCAAAATTTTAATTTTATTATTCTTCCAGCACTGAGATTTTTAACTGGAGATTCTATGAAATCAGCTTGGTATTGGGTGGTTGAAATGTATCCACAAAGGATGGACAACCTCATGACACTCCATCTTTGTCTTTTCCGGATATACCCTTTCCTTATGCTGGTACCATCACAGACCCTGATATTACTTCGGAAATGTAGCATCTCCCTCACAGATGTTTGTTCACCCAATTAATAACTACAGTGGAATGCACTGTCTCCAATCTATATGACTGAAGTATCTGGGCAAGACTCTATGTACAAGGACAGGATGTGTAATTTAGGTATCTTCTGTCAGATAATGTGATATGTATTTTTCCCCTTCAAAATGCTCTATGTTTCCATTTCCTATTTAACATTACGACAAAATATTTCCATTTATATTTTTGCATCAGCCTTTATGCTACCTTTTCATGAATGCTATGTCTTACAATTTACGGCTTAATACAGTAGGTTTCAAGTGTTAGTATACATTATAAGCACATAGAAAATTGGTTTATAGTACACTTGTCCAAGCCTAGCTCTAAACTTACTCAATAGACTCTCTAGATAATGTAAATAATAATAATAACAATTCTGGCTTAATAAAAAATTGGCTTATTCAACTTGAACTTTTCTTTAAAATTTACCCTAACTTCAGGCTTAGAAGCAAACACATCCTGTGACTGGACTGGGATCTGCTTCTCCAAGTTCTTACCACTCCTGAGAGTTGTTAAGGCTTTTGTCTGCCTGCAGCAAGATTGGTCAGTTTGTTTCCTTCACATGTTTTGGATTATTAGAGATGTGGCTTTCATTTGCCTCTCAGTGAAAGGGTTGATTATTGCACATATCATGTTTTAAGTGCATTGGGAAGGAAATAATGAACTTGCTCATGATGATTCTATAGTCACCAATTTCCCTTACAGGAGCATGGAGTAAAGAACCCAATACTTCAGACAAACAACCAGAAAGCACAAATATCAAAAGCTAGGAAGTGTGTCAAATTAGTAATTGGTAATGTGTCAGAAATAGTTATCAGAATTCCAAAGTGTGTCAAAGCCAAAAACATCAGAGAAATCATTTCAACAAGTAGAACAAGTGTGCCTGTGATAAATTCCTCTGTATATTAGACACAGGCTGCTATTTCACAGGGTTTAGATTCTCATTTACCCAGGCAGATGTTTCCACTTTTTGGATGACTTCAAGATCCCAAAAATGTATGAGTTTCTTTCTTTTTAAAACAAAATATTAGTTAGAGCAATGTTAAATACTGTAATAAATACTCATGAAATTTCAGTGCCGTAAGACAATAGAAATATATTTCTTGCCTGTGAAATAGTACAATGTGGATGTTCATGTCAATAAGTGGCTTGTCTCCAGACAATGATAATGGAATCCAAACTTCTTCCAAGTTTTGCTTTCACCATTCCCTTGGGCCTCAGTTTCCTCTGAAAATAGCTGACAGATGAAGAAATAAAGGATGCAGACAGTATACCCACTTCTTAAATGTTTCTGCCCCAAAGTAACAAGTAGCACTTCCACTTATTTATCTTTGGTTAGGCCTGAATTCAAGGAGTTATAGAGTCAGCAACAATAATCTTTGGCTGGTCATCCACTTTCTAGCATCAAATCAATGGCAAAACTGAGTTTTTAATTCCTCATTAGGTGGTTCTAAATCTTGAGACTAGTGTCAAGATGAAATTCTCTTTCATATGCGTGTTGTATATTTGTATTCATTAATGATATAAAGATGACCAAGAAGGTCTTTCTTATGACATCTCTGTCTGAGTGAATCCTGCCTTGCCTCAGTAGCCATTTAACAATGGTCTTCCCTTGCACGTACTGCTTGAAATTTTGTTATTAAATGAATTCACTTAGTAATACTAGTTGACTTCATTAATGTAATTTTTAACTTACTTTTTTCCTACAAAATTCTTCAGAAATTGTCTTCTAAAGGGACCTAGATTCCTTCTGAGACAACATAATTTTCAACAATGTACAATCAGAAAAGAAGTGTTATTAAACAGATTTTTAAAAATATTTTCTTTTGCAAATTAAAGGACAAACCACTTCTGAAATAGATACGTTGGAGAGTCTGTATTCTAAGGAACTAGGTATTCTTATGTCCTACCAGTGTGTGGCGTAGTTCTACATATTTTATACTTGGTCGTGAAGTTAAGTCAATGTATATGCCCAGACTAGGTATTACCAGAATGGTCTCTTTCTCAAGGCTGCCTAGTGACTGGAAGTTGCTAAGGTGATGATTATATGATCCTGCAAAAGCTTTCCCAGCAGCAGAGACACCACTCTTTGTTTTAAACAGTGTAATTGGGGATCAGAGTTTGGCTCTATTTGAAAAGCCTGCAGCTGTACCAGGAAAAGCTGTGTGATGCTAGAACTTGAATGACATCTTGCCTCTCAGGCTAAGCCTGAAAAGGCAGCAGATGGTCTTCCTATGCTGTATCAGGATCAGTTATATCCTTGATCAGTTTTGAGAAAAATTTCATTCTGCAATTGATGTAGACTTTGCAGCGATATCAGTTATCTGTGTTTTAGTGATAATGCAAGGCACATATGGATATATACAGATTTTGACTCTACTTCACTGTTAATAGTCATAATGACTGAGCTGTGGCACATTTTTATTGAGTACTTACTATGTGTCAGGCAATATAATAGGTGTTTGTGAATACAACAAAATCTAATTTACATTTTACAATAACCTTATGTGAGGGCATATATTATTTCCATATTACAAAAACACCAAAGCTTAGAGATGTTTAGTTTCTTGTTCACAGTCATAGAACAATTAAATATCAAATTTGTATTTCCATCCCAAGCCTGTTCAGCTCCAAAGCCTGAGCACTAGGCTAAAGGTGCTACAGGTTTGGCTTCTCATACATGCTTCTTCACTTATTGATCCAATTTACAAATATTTATTAAACAGATTCTGGGTTAAATGTTGAAATGATACCAGAAAATCCAAAAGACATGGTCTTTTTTAGTATTAAAAATACATGTTATAGGAACAATGGTAATTAAGTGAAAATTTCTTAACTAATCATTTAAACACGTTTGTGATAAGATCTATATAAAAAGTTCAGGGTGCTGTAAAGATATTTAGGAGGGAGATAAGGTATCAGAAGTGTCCTGGAGGAGGAGGCACCTCAGCTGGGGCCTAAACCTACCTAGAGATTAGCCTCTAAAGAAGGGAAAAAAGCATTCCAGGCAGAGAAAGTAGTGTGCAAGCCCAGAAAGGGACTGGCTGGTAGAGATCCAGAAATGGGGAAAGACAATGTCCCTGGACCATGAACAACCAGGCAGAGAGGTGAGAGAGGAGGATGATGAGGCAGGCAGGGCTGCACTTATGAAATCTCAGAATCCACACAGATGGTAGAGAAAAGTGCAGACCAGTTCTCCGACTGTGTGTATTGTCAGAGATTATGGGAGGTTGAATGCTCCTGAGGGTTCTGGTTTATTTAAATATCTTTATAAACACAATCATTGACAGGGCATTAACTCTTTGTGACAAGGCATTTTACAAAGGAATAGCCTATTTTATTCTTTCTTACAGAAGTTTTGGGAGAATAAAGTGTTCAAAATGTCATAAACAGTTAGAAAATCAATTAAGGCATATTTTCCAGAATAGTGACTTAAGAAATGTAATTTGTAGATTATTAAATATATTGGATATATGAGCAATACCATTTTGGATGACCAAATTGCAAATAATTAGAATACAATTAAATATTTTTTTAAATTAAAACTACACACAGTTTATTTTTCTCTGCAGCTTCCAGTTAAATATAGCATCTTACTAGATAGTATGTATATTCTCTTGTTCAGCTTCTCCCAACTTCCCACCAAAAACACAACTGATAATATGAGAAAATAAAAACATATCAAACAAATTTAAAAATGTATATAAAATTAAAAACACTAATTTCTGGAAAATCTGAAATCTGGAAACACTCTGGATAATAATTGTCCATTGAATACCTAGTAGGTACTGTGTTAAGCACTTCATATATTAAGTGTTTCATATGCTTTATAATCTTTTCAACAATCCTGTCAGTTAGGACTTTTAATTTTTCAATTTTAAATGATAAAAATAAATGTTAGTAATTTGAGTAACTTACCCCAAATCACAAAGCTGATAAGCAGTAGAACTGGACTCTGGTGCTTGTGCCTTTACCACAGAGCCTCATATCTCATGGCTTCCCCAACTGAGAGATCTAAGATGTTAGTGAAAATCCCCTAAACAGAGACAACAAGGGATTTTTTTGTCCAGTTTGCCAATCACCTATTCCTACTGGCTACTGTTGTTACTGATCCCAAGATAAATGCCAACTTATTCTCCAGAGAATTTGAGTTCTGCATGTGCGAGGACAGACTATTGCTAACCTACCTTTCCCTTTCCTTTCCTCCAACCCACCATTTATAGAAAGAGCTAACTCACCTCCTCCTCTTCAGGGCTGCAGCCCAAATATGGTCTGTGATCTTCCCAGCTGGGGCTCAAGCACTACTCACCCTAGGTGTCCTGGTTTCATATATAATATTCTCCTGTGCTGAGCCAAGATGCTGGGTAAATCTCATCTGTTCTTGTAGCTCTTGGTCACCTTTTCAGCAGTGGAATGGAACAGTGAGTGTTTGGGCTGGGTCCTGATCTGTCTTATTCAGTAGGTGAGGCAATATGAAAGATGTAGGGTATATTTTAGGTGTTGAGAGAAAGCTCAGCACTGCAGATAGGATATGAGACAGTTCCTGATAGTTCCTTGAAGCTCAAGCATCTTATTTAGGTGTATTCATACCACAGGTGTTTTGCCCTTGGTATGCAAACAATCCTGTATGACAGGCCAGCGCAGGAGGAGAAGTGTTGCTGTCCCTGAACCCTGCTCTGTTCTTCGTGCCCCACCGCACACCTGAGATTCTGTAATGGCTGCACTGGTTCCTGACCTGGTCAATATAACATCTGTGACATAAGTCAAGTGAGTGTCCTAATCATCTTAATATAGTGTTGTCTCTCTTACATTAGGGGCATTCAGAGATGTGGAATTAGGATAAAAGTGCAAAATATTAACCCTCTATGGGTCACACCAGAAAAACTCACAAAAGAAAATGTTATGGGAAAGAGGGCTTTTGCAGCCAGACTGATGGGGGAAAGAGGACATAGAAGAAGAGAGTTTTATGGACATGAAAGAATGTAACTTACTCAGAGAATTGAACAAACATGGCATTGTTAATATAAATTAATCTGATGGTATGGATATTATGAGAAATTCTGTGGTGAGCATTCCTTGTGGCCACTGCATATGTTCTTTGGCTTGCAAGCAGATGCAATTTATGAAAGTGTGTAGGAGTTTCTGAATCACCAAAGAACAAGGAGTATAGTCCTTTCCCCAGTATCAATTCGGGGACTATTCTCTTACTAGTATCAGAGAATAGAAAATAGGAAATGCAGTCAGCATTAATGCAATGGCTAGGTGGAGCTAGAAGAGAGAAAGAACAATCAGGGGGATCATTTCATAAACTATGTAAATGTCTGACCAATGTACTGTATACCTGAAACTAATAATAAAATAAAATTAAAAAAAAAAGAAAATTGGGGATGATAAAGAGAAGAGATTATTAGCCTATAATCATGGTCATTCTTTAACACGAAAAAAGAAATAACTGAAAAGCATTCTTGTTAAATCTTCATGTATTTCTTCTTTAGTTAATAGCATTCTTGCTCCCTTAGATATGATCATCTCAGTCTTCTTCGAACCTCATTCAACCCATTGCTTTCTGATTTCTCCTTACTTCACACGAACTGCTCTTGCCGGGTTACTTGTGACCGCCTTATTGCTAAACCCAGGGACTCCTGTCAACCCTATGGTATTGGATGTTCTGCAGCCTTTGTTATTGTCAACACTTTCCATCTTTCTTTGAAATGATCCTAGCATTTTCCTTCCCTTGCCTTTCATGGCAATTTCCAGGCTTCTTTCTGTTGTGGGCACATACCCGTTTTTATTTCTGACACCCTTTTATCCTGATAGTGGTCCCTCCCACTCCAAAGCCCATAAACACAATTGCAGTGAGAGCAATGTGGCTCTAGCCAATGTGGGCCAATGCAGTGGTAGGAGTCTGAACTGGGTGGGACTCATATCGTCTTTTGTACAGGAGAGAGCACAGGCACTGAGGGAAGCAGTTTCAAGGTGGTTTTGATAAAGAATCTCTCATTGGATATATGAATTCTCGGATACAAACTGCAGGAACTGACTGATGGCAAATTTCTTACTGTGTGCACTAGAGAAATGGATCCTTAGTAAGACAGTGCTGGATTGAGCAGACTCAGAGAGAGAAGAGGCAGAGAAAATAACTGCTAGCCTGTTCCTCATTGCAAACCCTCTCTGGCCCTTGGTTTCCTGTTTCAGATATAGCAAAAGAAGACCATGGAGATTTTGAGTCAACAGCAGCATGGGCAATAAAGAAGACTAGTGTCACAGCAACCATATTACCTTAGGATCTGGGAAGGAGATTCTTGAAGTCGCTACTCTTGGCAGAAAAGATGGAATGAACCCTATGCAAGTAGAAACAGCAGATGTGCCCCGCAGAGAGGCCTCACTCAGATATTTTTTTCAGCTTTCATAGAAATTCCAAAATATTGGTATAGATGCATAGGTTAAGGCTCATACATGTTATGAAGATTATACATAGTCACATAGATAGTTAGAGTTGTGAGAGATATAAAACTGAAACTGATTTCTACACTGTCTGTGCTCTTTCCAATGTAATATGAATTTTTCAACACCTTTATTTTTTTATCATTGTTTATTTTTCTTCCTCATTCTTCTTCTTTGTCTTTTTCTTCTCCTTTCTCCTCTTCCTTATTATCCTTACCTTCTTCCTCCACCTCCTCCCTCTCTTCTTCTTTCTTGACAGAACAATTTTTTTTTTTTTAAATGAACTCTTATCCAGATATTTAACATATAAGTAGATCTTATCTGGTAGAAATGAAAGTTGAAGCCGAAGCCTCATCCTCTCCTCTGGAAAGTTCTTGGTCTTGATTAGTAAAAAAATACCATGTGGGTTGTTTTTTAGTCAATTGATCAATTTTTAATCAATCAATATTATCTCTCTTGTATTCTGATTGCCAAAATGATACATCATATAAAATTCAAACATATAAATATCCAACACTGAATATAACCAAACGTCTTGGTTATTGATTAACAGGCAAGAAATGATATAGCATTACATTTTTGATTTGCATCTTCTTTATTATCAGTATGAGAGAAAATAGTTTAATATATTTCTGAACATTTATATATTTTGTTTTTAAATTGTCCATTTTGTCATTTACCTATTTTTCCGTTTGTTTACCTTTTATCTTCTTGATACAAAGAAGAATATTATAGAATGTAGACATGAATGCTTTATGTGTTATATATGTTGTAAATCATTTTCCTCAAGTTTTGGTAGCTTTTAACCTTGTTTATAGAATATTTCGAAATTAGTTGAATGAACAGAGAGAGGTCACTGTGAAGGGGCACACTATTTTTATGTTAGAGGAAGATCTGGATTTGAATCTTGACTCCTCCCCTCTCTGTCTGAACTTTTCAAAGTTGTCTATATCTCTCTCAGCTTTTATTTATCTTAGATAAAGAAAGTGGATATTATCTGACTAATATAGCTTTGAGAAGATTAAATAAGATAACTCAGCTGAAAGTTCCATGCAGATATTAAAGCACCATTCAAATTTAAGTGGCCTATTTAGGTTACAAGA
>NW_011888801.1:10865221-10867440 GCF_000151845.1 Pteropus vampyrus
TATTTATTTTATTTAGATTTACAAGTATACTTACACATAATAGCTTTTAAGGTTTTTTAAAAATATAATTCCTTTGATGTGTGTGTGTGTGTGTTTGTGTTTATTTGACTGACTTGCCAGAATTTTCTATATGTTTGCTGGTCTTTTTAGGGGGAGAAACTTTAAAGCTTATTTATTAAATTTATTTTTACTATTAAATTATGATGTTATAATTTGTTATAATCATTATGTTCTTTCTTTTATTTTATTTGAGTATTTTATTTCTTATCTCACTTTTTGAGTAAAATATCTCCTTCCAAATTCTACTTAAAAAAATATAAAATAACAAAGGGAGCCAAACAAGGTGTGTATTGGCTTCATTTAGAGGTGTCTGATAATGACTAGATTGCATGATATTGGGGGTGTACAAGAAGGAAAGATTGTACCCTACAGGAAGAGCCAACCTTCCTCTGTGACTCAATTCCAAGCTTCTTACTCTCTGGTTACAAGTTAAATAGTTAAATGGACACTAACTTCTTACCAATATTGTTGTGTAGATTATTTATTCTTGAGGGAAAGGGTGAATAAGAAGAGGATTGGAAGAGGAAGTGTGAGGCCTCTAACACCCTACAAGTGTATGAGAGAGACATGTCTTTCCTGTGATTATCAAGGAAGTCATTTCACCTGGAATAATCTATGTATTATGCTCTCTAATCCTAATCTAATGTAATTGTGAAGACTGGTCATCCAGGTTTGTGCAAATAACTTTAGAAGAACATTCAAAATGTTATTTTTCCATATGCAGTTCCTCCTCATCAGATATTAAGTACTATCATCAGACTGGGTGTGTCCTTTTAACTACATATTTGCATAAGAATATATACATTATGGCAAACTTTTAGGAGATCAATTTATTTATATTGATGAGATTATTCCATATGAGTTGTTCTTTAAAATGCCTTTTAAAATAATATTTGGCAATGTATCTTAAGATTTTTCTAATTAGTAGATATAGATCCATATATATTTTCATAATCATAATACTCCAATTTAAATGTATGAAATAATTAAATGGATTACTTTCCTACTGACAATATTTAACTGCTTTCTAATTTTGGCTGTTATAATCAATAAAGTAGTAAACATTCTTGCATATGAATTTTTATATACCTTTGTAGTTACCTCTGCACTTTGATAGATAATAGACAAATTCTTTCTAAAAGTTGTCACCAATTTGTATATATAATGTGTGAGAGTACCCATTATTCTCAACCCTCACCAATGCTTCATATTATTCTATATATTTTTTTTACATTTCTACTCTAATAGCTAAAAATCATGACATGTAATTTGTATTTTGAAATACATTTTCTTGTTTATTTGTCAAGTAAGCATCTTTGGTTTCTATCTATAAACTTTTTATATTTTGTGTGGTGGTTTTTTTGTTATTTACTGATTCTTAGTACTTTGTTTTGGATGCCAACTTATTGCTGGATATAAACATTGCCAAAAATATGTATACAGTTTATTTTCTAACTTTATTTTTGTAATATAGAACTTTTAGTATTAGTGAGTCAATCGCATCAAATATTTTGCTTGAATTTTGCATGTTTTGCATCTTACTCAAGAATTCCTTCACCCTGTTTATGCTTATGTCTTCTACTAAAATTTTAATTTTTTCATGTGCAGCTATTTAAAGTAACATGTAATTTATTTGGAGATGGTATTATATAAGGGCGTATTTTTTGTGTAATTACATTTTAAAAATATTTACCTTCGTATACGTCAACCTTCCCGATATATGTGAATTTTCTGGTTCTCTTTTACTTTTTCTATCATTGGTGATAATTTGCTTATGTTTCTAGACTACTGCTGCAGTATTAATACTCTAGTTACTACATAACTTTATAGTAACTCTTAACTAAATAACTCCTAAATTTAAGTTTATAATAACTGCTGGAACTTTATTTATTTGTTTTTTAAATTAATTTATTTTTTATAGTGACACTATTTAACGAAATTCAATAAATTTCAGCTGTACACTTTAACAGTAAGGCATATATATATATACACTGTGTGTTCACTTCCCATAGTTAGATTTCTTTCTGTCACCACATATATGACCCCCTTTACCCAGTCTACCTACCCCCTCCCCCCACTCTCTACCCTCTGGTAACCATTAATCTATAGTCCATGTCCATGAGTCTCTGTTTGTCCTGTTCATTTGTTGCTTTTAGGTT
>NW_011888801.1:10868795-10871406 GCF_000151845.1 Pteropus vampyrus
CCCCCTCCCCCCACTCTCTACCCTCTGGTAACCATTAATCTATAGTCCATGTCCATGAGTCTCTGTTTGTCCTGTTCATTTGTTGCTTTTAGGTTTATATCCCACATATAAATGATATCATGTGCCCCTACCCACTTTAGATACAGGCAGAGGGAAGAATGAAAATCTTCCTTCCAGACTCGTTCTTTTTTCTCAGGATGGCTTTGGCAATTCGGGGTCTTTTGTTCTTCCACACAAATCTGCTGATTTTTTTCTTATATTTCTTTAAAAAATGCCGATGTGATTTTCATGGAGATTGCATTAAATCTGTATAATGCTTTAGATAATACAGTCATTTTAACTATGTTGGTTCTTCCAATCCAAGAACTTGGAATATCCTTCCATTTCTTTTATTTTCTTTAATATCTTCACTACTTTATGCTTATAGCACTTGACCTTCCTAGATGGTCTCCCATCCAAGTACTAACCAGGTCTGACCCTGCTTAGCTTCTGAGATCAGATATTGTGCTTGTTCAGTGTGGCATGGCCAAAGAACATGAACTGTGGCTACACTGGGGAGTGAACCCAGGACCTTCTGCATGATCCAATTTGCAACCGCTACACTATGGAACCATGTCCTCTTTAATTTCTTTTAATAGGGTCTTACAGTTTTCATCATATAGGTCCTCCATATGTTTCGTTAGATTTTTCCTAATTATTTTATTCTTTTTGTTGCAATTGCAAAAGGAATTACTTTTTCCACATTTTTATCTGATACTTCATTATTAGAGTATAGGAATGCTATGGATTTTTTAAACACTGATTTTGTATCCAGAGACTTTACTGTATTTGCTTATTGTTTCTAGTAATGTTCTTGTGGAATCTTTAGGGTTTTCTATATAGAGAATCATGTCATCTGCAAATAGTGACAGTTTGACTTTTTAGTTTCCTATTTGGATGCCTTTTATATCTTTCTCTTGTCTGATTGCACTCACTAGGACCTCCAATGTTATATTGAATAACAGTGGTGATAGTGGACAGTTTTATCTTGTTACTGACCTTAGAGGGAAGAATTTTAGTTTTTCACTATTAAGTATAATGTTAGCTGAGGGATTGTCATATATGGCCTTTATTATATTAAGGTACTTTCTTTCTATACTGATTTTGTTAAGTGTTTTTATCATAAATGGGTGCTGTATCTTATCGAAGGCTTTTTCTGCATATATTGATATGATCATATGCTTCTTATTTTTTAATTTGTCTATGTAGTATATCACGTTAATTGATTTGCATATGTTGAACCATCTCTGTTCCTCTGGGATGAAGCCCATTTGATCGAGGTATATAATGTTTGAATATGTTGCTATATTCGGTTCGCTAGTATCTTATTTAGGATTTTTGCATCGGCGATTACGTGAGATATCGGTCTATAGTTTTCTTTTTTTGTCTTATCTTTACCAGATTTTGGTATCAGAGTAATATTGTCCTCATAAAATGAGTTGGGAAGTATGGCCTCTTCTTTGATTTTTTGGAAGAGTTTGAGGAGAAGAGATACTAAATCTTCATTGAATGTTTGATAGAATTCACTGGTGAAGCCATCTGGTCCTGGACTTTTACTTTTTGGTAGGTTTTTGATGATAGATCTATTTAGATTTTCCAGTTCTTCTTGATTTAGTCTAGGAAGATTGTATTTTTCTAAGTACTGGTCCATTTCTTCTAGGTTATTAAATTTGGTATTATGTACTTTTTCATAGTATTCTTATATGATCCTTAGTATTTTGTGGTGTCTGTTGTAATTTCTCCTCTTTCATCCCAGATTTTGTTTATTTGTACACTTTCTCTTTTTTCTAGCCAGGGGCTTGTCAATTTTATTAAACTTCTCAAAAAACAAGCTCTTTCTTGCATTTATTTTTTCTATTTTTTTTGTTTGTTTGTTTTCAACTTCATTTATTTCTGCTCTAATTTTGATTATTTCTTTCCTTCTGCTGAATTTAGGCTTCGTTTGTTCTTATTTTTCTAGTTTTTTAAGATGAAACATTAAGTTGTTTACTTGGGCTCATTTTTGTTTTTGGAGACAGAGTGTGATGATGTGAACTTTCTTCTTATGACCACTTTTGCCGTGTCCCAAAAGTTTGATATGTTGTACTATCATTATCATTGGTTTCTATGTATCTCTTGATCTCTCTTTTTATTTCTTCTCTGACCCAGTTATTCTTCAATAGCATGTTGTTTAATCTTCATGTATTTGTAGTTCTTCCCACTTTCTTTTTACATTTGATCTCTGGCTTCAAAGTATTATGATCAGAGAATATGGTTGGTATGATTTCAACCCTCTTGTATTTGTGGAGACTATTTCTGTGTCCCAGTATGTGGTCAATTCTTGAGAATGTTCCATGTGCACTAGAGAAGAATGTATAAGCAGCTGTTTTGGGATGAAATGTTCTGTAAATGTCAATTACATCCAGTTGGTTTAATGTGTCATTTAAGGATGTTATTTCCTTATTGATTTTCTGTTTAGGTGATCTGTCCATATCCGATGGTGGGGTATTTAGGTCTCCTTCTACAATTCTGTTTTGGTCTCTTTCTCCCTTTAGTTCTGTTAGTAATTGCTTTATATATTTTGTGGCTCCCT
>NW_011888801.1:10871456-10872829 GCF_000151845.1 Pteropus vampyrus
TGGTGGGGTATTTAGGTCTCCTTCTACAATTCTGTTTTGGTCTCTTTCTCCCTTTAGTTCTGTTAGTAATTGCTTTATATATTTTGTGGCTCCCTGATTGGAAGTTTAGATATTAATAAATGTTATATCTTCTTGGTGCATGATTTCCTTTATCATTATGAAGTGTCCCTCAGTATCTTTCTTTACATTTTTTTTATTTTGAAATCTATTTCATCTGATATTAGTATCGCTACTCCTGTTTTTTCTGAATGCCATTTGTTTGAAATATCATTTTCTACCCTTTCACTTTGAGTCTATATTTGTTTTTGGAACTGAGATGTATCTCCTGGAGGTAGCATGTGATTGGGTTTTGTTTGGTTTGGTTTGGGTTTTTTTTTTTTTTTTTTTGATCCAATTTGCAACTCTGTGCCTTTTTATTGGTGAGTTCAGTCCATTTACATTTATATTGATTATTGAAATATGAAGTTTTCCTATAACATTTTATGTTTTGCTTTCTGGTAGCTCGATATTTCCATTGCTTCCTTGCCCTTGTGTTTCTGGTTTTCTTTCTTTCTTTCTTTCTTTCTTTCTTTCTTTCTTTCTTTCTTTCTTTCTTTCTTTCTTTCTTTCTGGTTGAGTTTTGTGGGTTTTTCCTCTGGTCCTTCTTATTTTATGTTATATACTTCAGTTCTGAATCTTTGTCTTTGTTCACCAGTATGAATATGTAGATGATAGTTATATATACATAGTATTCTCTTTTCTTCAGCATGTGCCTTATCTCCATTCCCCTTTGCGAATTCAGTTCTTTAATTCCTCCACTTTTCAGTCATTGCTGTCTCAATTTATCCCTATGTATGCTGAATGTTCATTACTATCTAGCAAATCTCTTCTTATGTTTAAGCTTACAATACCTTGTTCTTAGTAAGAGCTGTACTCTTCTGCTTCTATTTGCCTGCTAATTGCCTTACTCATAATTATGTATATTTTTTTGTCATTTTGTTTTAGATGAGCTGACCCCTTTCAGTATTTTCTGTAATGCAGGTCTCATAGTGGAGAATTCCCTCAGTTTTTGTATTATGGAAAGGTCTTTATTTCTCTTTCATAGTTATAAAAGAGCTTTGCTGGATACATTATTCTTGGCTGGTAGTTTCTTTCATTTAATAGCTTGAATATTTGATTCCATTCCTTTCTGACTTGTAAGGTTTGTGCTGAGAAGTCGACGATAATCTAATGGGTTTTCCTTTATAGGTTACCATTTTCTTTTCCCTGTCTGCCCTGAGAATTCTTTTTTTTTTTTTGTCATTGATTTTTGATAATTTTAATACAATGTGTCTTGGAGAAGGCCTTTTTGGGTTGAGATAATTGGGCGTTCTGTTGACTTCTTGAATTCCAAG
>NW_011888801.1:10874349-10881677 GCF_000151845.1 Pteropus vampyrus
GTGTTCTGACCTGTGGTAGCTTTTATGTGCAGATCCCATTCTCAGATGTGCTGGTGTGCAATTTGGGTGTTTTGTTGTTGTTGTTGAGTTTTAGATGTTCAGCTTATTGTTGTTTCAAAGGGAGAGATCCAGGGACATCTCTCATTCTGCCATGTTTCTGATGTCCTCTTTTTCAAGCCAATTTTTTATTTCACTATTTCTCTTTTTAGTTATATCTATTCTGCTTTTCAATCTATTTACTGGATTTTGAGTTTAAATGAGTATAATTTTTAATTTCCAAGGGTTTTTTAATTGATTTATTTTTCAGATACGTTCTTCATAAATAGCATTATCTTTATATTTTAAATTATCTTTTATTTCTTTAAATATTTTAAGTAAAGTTTTTATGTTTTATATCAAATAATTCCTTTAAGCTCCTTGAGATTTAATTCTCTTGATTGTTATTTTAGCTTACTTTACCTCATAGTAGTTTCTTTCTTTATGTGAACTCACTTTGACCAGGTATTTATTTATTACAAAGCAGAGATGGCTGGGTTTTTTACCCTCCTAAAAAGAGTGTCAAGGACCTGGAACCACTTTACATTTACATCCAGAATTTATACTTTTTGGAACATTCAAATAAATTTAACCCTCTTACCTGTGTATGGGCAAGACTGTTTATAATTTCTAGAAAGAATTTTTTATTTACTCTGCACTGTCACAAAAGTTATCAATATTTCTTGTTATCTGTCTTTGAAAACAGGTAACTTTCTCTGAAGGCATAACCCTGTGAGAGATTTATTTGATAGATTCGGTCTAACACCCTCTCATATTCACCTAAGACATTTTATCCTAAAGATCTTAAGGTTGCTAAGAGTTAAATTTGAGTTTATTATAACTGTAAATTGACCTTAGGATGGCCTAGTCTTCAGTTTTAGCTTATGATCCTGACTACTAGTTTCATTCTAGATGTTTAACATAAAGATTTCTCTAACATTCTTGAGAATTCAGCTAGGCAAGTAAAATAATTTTTATTGTGTTTTATCTGATATTTACAGGTGTTTTTATGTTAGAGTGTTTTTCTAAAATATAATCAATAATATTTCTAGATGCAGGATAGAGTTTTTCCTTTTTTTATTTCATTGAGTTACAGTAGATTCTTTTTCCTTGATCTGAGTTTTGTTAAATTTATCCTTTTGCTGTGTTCTCATGGATTAGACTTCCTATTCCATGTAGCTATTCTACTAGTTGTTATATTAACCTTTAAGCAAACACATTTAAATGTAGAGCTTCCTATCAATGTCAAATCTAGATTCCCAATTACAGCCCATCACTAGGCTCCCATAGAACAAGGCAAAAATTATAGTATGGTTTGAATATTTCTCTTCCTCCTGGATCCCTTTTGAGGTGAGGGGGAAGAGAACACTTATTTAGCAGCTAAATCAAGTTCCATGGCTTTATTATCTGTACCTATATAAAGTTAACTACTTTGTCATTACATATTTTTGCCATATTAAGATTTGTTTCTCAGTTTGCAGGGGTATGTTAATAAATATATTTTGTAAAAAAGGAAGTGTAAACATATGTAGTTTCTTTCCATTAATGTCTAAATAGTCTATTCTTTCTCTCACTTTTGAATCAATGTTTTGATAAAGATAGGATCTTTTAGTTCAAAATTCGTCATTCCTGTTTGCTATTTTCTAGAATCCAGTGTTTTAAATGAGAAATTGCTGTTATTCTGAATCTTAAAAGGATATTTGTGGGCTATTAGAGAACTAACTTCAATGTCTTCAGCTTTGTGTCTTTTATTTCTTACTGCTTGAACTTTTAAACTGTATGTTGGGATAACTTTTTAACTTTACCTTTTAAATCAGCAGAATAATCTTTATCCATGGCAATTCTGCTATCCAATCTTCGTATTATTGTAATTTTTAGTTTTAGTAATTATATATTTAGTTTAAAACAAAAAATTATTTCCTATTTTTCAGAGAATCCTTTCACATAAATACAAAATAGTTAAACTCGTTCTGTGTTCAATGCTAACTCTGATTCCACTAGTTAGTTCTTCTGTTTGTTCATATTGATTTCTACCTTTCATGGTGTTAGGGTTCTTGAATTATTTTTTATTGCAATGTCAGATGATGGTTTTTTTTTTGCTTGCTCATTTCCATGTATTGATGAGCATGTAGATTCAGCTATGATCTTGTTCATGAGAGTTTCCTTGGAACACGTGACAGTTATTACTGTCACAGCAATGAGCACTGAGGTCAACTGTGTGCAGTGGACAGGAAGGTAAAAGCAAACAGGCTTTGCCTTAGAGGTGCAGAAGGAGTCTATCTAGATAATGTAAGTGACCTTGCTCCCCACATCGAGAGCCCAAAGTCACCCCATTATAAGCCCATTGGCAGAATTCTATGGTTTAAAGAGAGGTCCTACAGGCTTTATTCAGTTAGAAAATGTTAATAGACAGCAAGCTTGAAAGTGGGATGGGGGTGTAGCAACTATTTTATAATATTTTAATTAATTACACAGTAAAAAAGTCTATATTCTCTTACAGCTTCTTGTTTTTTCTATGATCTTGTTTTCAAGGAATTCTTTTGAAAACACTTAATTTTTCAGAGGTTCTCTCTTCTGTTTTTATAGGTTTCAAGATTCCTCAGCTAAAATAGGTTTAGGGATCAATATTGTTTTATTAGCATAACATCTTCCAGAAATACTCTATATTTCTTCCCTTTTGAAAGCATTATTCTAAATGTTTAGCATTACCATTTTTCCCTGTGTCAGAGTAATTACATTATTTTCATGAGGTTTTGAGAGAAAAAAAGGAAATATTTATGTTCAGTGAGTTATATGAGAATTCAGATTCTCTTTTTTCCTTTCTTTCTTTTAAATTGAGACTTCACCATCACCAGTCTGGGTAGACCTCTTTAATAAAGATTTTCAGTGTGAAACCTCAATCCTCAACTCAATGAAATTTTTGTCTTTATTTATTGCTTATTCATCTGTTTATAGGCCTTTTCTTAAATGTGCATGTCTTAATACATAAGTACTTTGTCTTCATAGATTCTATCCTTGAACTTATATCTGTGTCCTTTTCATTTTCTGCTGGGCTCTATTTGTTATTTCACAACACGTATTTTTAATTCACTGTTTGTTTTCTACAGTTTCTAACTTGAGACTCCCTACTTTCATTGACTTTACAGTTTTTGATAATTTAATTTTTCAATGAAAACTATTTTTTGATTGTTCATTTTTTCACACATTTATTTTAAATTCAAATCTCAATAAGTATGTGAATTAAAATATTTCTTGAAGGTTTATTTTCCTTCTTAGAATAATTTGTTTTAGAAGAAAACACTTCATCTCATTCCTAAGTTTATTTAAAACCATATATATATTTTTCTGTTTGCTCTAATTAAAGAGGGAGCTAGCTCCCTGTTTGTTTAGTATTGGGAATCAAGATGGGAATGATTAGAGACCAAGATGAGCATCTTTTAGATTTTGAGAGCTAGATCACTGAGAGGAACATAATTGATTTGCTGACTCTATCTTTTGTGCATGGATGTACTGTGGGCTGGGTACACAAGAGAAAGTTAAAGAGGTTAATGTACCTTTGTGCTCTGCTGAAGTCTTTCTCTGTTTTTTTTTCTCTCTTCTTCCTTCCTTTGTGTGTGTGTGTGTGTGTGTGTGTGCGTGTGTGTGTGTGTGTAAGAGAGAGAGAGAGAGAGAGAGAGAGAAAGAGAGTGCAAGCTTAAAGATACCTAGACTAATATACCCGTTTTGTAAAGAGATAGGTCTTCCTTCATTAGGAGCCAGTGGGGGCAGACCTCCTCCTTTGTTAGCCATGTGCATAAAGTGCAGGTTACCACTGGCCTTGGTAAGGCTGCATTTGAACTGTGTCAATTATGCCTTCAGGCCCTGCTTCCTGAAACTTGTAATTGATTTTGAGAATTTGCTGGAGACTTCCACTCATCCTTAAGTATAGGAAATCCTATAAGAGTCAGTCGGCTCTTTATTTTATCCAGAGCATTTGCACTCTAGTTCACAGAGTCTTTGAATTTTTGTTTTACCTTTGGATACCATGTTTATTTAGTTTTAAGTGGTGATACATGTTTCTCCCACTTTTGTATTTTGTTATTTATTTTATTGGAGCTATTACAGGATCTAGTTAAATGTGCAATTTAAAACTGACATTTAAATTGAAAGCCCTGCTGATTTTATGTTCAGTCATTTCAGTTCTGCTCTTTTTTATTCTCTAACATAGATTTTAATTCTGTTTTTTAGTTTTTCAAATGTCTTGTAAGTCCTTCTCTAATCATCCACCATCCTATACATCTCATTCTCTTCATTCCTCATCTCACTCTGTTGAATTTTCATCTCTGTCTCATCTGCTTAAGGTTTTTCTGCTCTTGTTTCACTGAGGATATGTCTTCTATTTTATTAAAGATGTCAAATTATTTTTGACATTTTATTTGTAACACGTTGTTGACACATCTTTATTTCCAGAGCTTTGCTAGTCCTCGTTTCATTCTATGGTATTTTATTATGAACCCCTTGTATGTGTTTGATTCTCTTTTTTACTATTAAAGTCAAAATATAATTTACCATTTACAATGAGACAATTTGAAAGAGGTGATACCTAAATGATAAAATTATATCATTTAAAAATATTTATGTATTAGTAGACAACTTGGTTTTATTACATTAGACCTATAAAATAGTTCTGATGTAAAAATCCTAAATATAATATTAGTAAATCAAATTCAGTGATATATTAAAAAGATAATATATAATAAACTAGTGAGACTTATTCAGATCTGCAATACTGACTAAATATTTGAAAAATCAATCAATATTATTTACACATTTACAATAAGAAAGAAGAAAAACTTATACAATCACTATGACATAAGTACAAAAAGCATTTATAAAATCCTACACCATTTATGTTTAAAAAATAAATAGCAAACTAGGATGAGCACCTCTAAAATGTCTAAAGTAAACATCGTATTTATTTTTGAAATATTGATTTTTCTACTTCAGATAAAAACAGGCAAAGATGCCTGCTCTCATTACTTCTATTTAACTCTGTACTGGAATCAAGAAAAAGTACTAATTTTAATAGTGGATTTTAATGTCTCGTTAGCAATTCTTATCTCCTTATTTCCATGCAGTGCGAAATAGCTCTGTGGCCCATAATGGAAAGCAAATTTTGGCAAAAAAAAAAAAAAAAAAAAAATTAAGTTACAGATTCACAACCAACTTTTGTAAGAGATGGAATTTCAATGTTTTTTTCAAAAAATAAAATGTACTCTTACATTTTTTCATTCCCTACTGCTAAAGGACTTACCATGAATTTTTAAAAAGCATTACAAAACAATAAATAGCTTCAGATTTACAACATATAATTGCTTAAATCACAGTAGCAACAGCACTCAGAGTATTTCCTTCACTCTATGACATGACTTCTTAGCTTTTATTTCCACATGTATTTCATGTATAATCTAATCTATAATTTATCACATATCTTTTTCACTCTTTGGACTGGCAACCCAGCAATTTAATGTGTTGACAGATTATGGAAAGAGCCACAATGAATAGGTACACTAAGTAGCTAGCTAGAAAGCAACATCGAACAGCTGAGACTAGAAAGAATTAGCGGAACCTGGCCCCTCCTCTCTGAGCACTTTTGTTTTATTGACAAGCTTCCTGCATGCAGTCACTGAGAAGCAGGGTTTAGTTAAATTGAATCTGGATGGAGTTAGGGAGGGATGGGTTATTGGTGGTCATCGTAAAGATTTCTCATTTTAACCGGTGGTTAAAAGTATGTATTACATTTTTAGTGGTTGCTATGGCAATTACAATATACAGTTTTAATTTTTACAATTCTACCTGGAATTTACATAATATTACTTCATGTAAAATATAGATGCCCTATAACCATGTAGGTTCTTTAATTTTCTCATTTCCTTTTTGTTATAGCTGTCACATGTAATACAACTACTTGCATTAAAATGTGAGACAATTTATAGTTTTTGCTTTAAATAGCATATGTATTTTTAAAGAAGCTAAGAGAAAAAATTAATTTATATTTACTATTTCAATGCTCTTCATTTGTTCCTTAAGAGTCTTGTTTTTCTCTGATATTGTCTTCATGCTAAGAAAATTTCCTTTGAATATTTCTTGTGCTACAACATCTGATAATGTGAATTACTCATTTTCTTTCATCTAAAATGTCTTTATTTTGCCTTTATTAAGATATCTTTTCTGCTTACAGAATTCTGAGTTGACAGATATTTTTTTCATCTTTTAAAGATGTTTTACTATCTTTTGCCCTCCATAGTTTCTAATCATAAGTCCGAAGTCTTCCAAATGATTATTCCCCTGTATGTAACGTGTTGATATTCACCAGTTGCTTTCCAATTTTTTCTCTTTATATTGTGTTTCAGCAATGTGATTATAATGTGCCTAAGTGTGTTAGCCTTAACTGTATGGTATTTGGTGTTTACTGAACTGCTTGAATCTATAGATTTGTTTTTGAACAAATTTTGGAAGTTTTAGACATTATTTTTTCAAATATTTTTCTCCTCTTTTTTTTCTCTCTCTCTCTCTTCTGCACCTTTTGTAATTATCCCCAGGATCCTTAGACCCTGTTTAACTTATTTAACTGTTTATCTGCTATTTTCTTTCTAATCTTTAGATTGTATAATTCATTTTTTTCTATTTTTGTATTCACTGATTTACATTACTACACTGTTATTAAACCCATCTATTGAAAAATTTCTTTTGGATATTATATTTCACAGGTCTTGAATGTCCAATTTATTATGTTTTTATGTTATATATTTCTATGCTGACATTTATTATTTTTTATTTTATTGTAAGTGTGTTATCAGTATATTTTATTTCATTATACATACTTATAATAGACACTGTAATGTCCTTATCTGATATTTCTAGCTCCTGAATCATCTCAAGAATGGCATCTGTTGCATATCTTTTTCCTTGTTTTTCATATGCTAAGTAACTTTGGATTAGTATGTTGGACATTTTGAAAGTTATGGTGTGTAGACTCTGGATTCTCTTATATTTCCTCAGAAGCTGTTGAACTTTTTAAAGTGGGCAATGAACTAGTTAAACTTGAATCTAAGTGATCATATCTGTAATGATTAGTGGTCAAAATGTCAAATCACACCATTAAGAGTTCCATAATTTTGCTTTTTTTTTGGGCTCCTTTATTTCTAGTGTTTCTTTCTCATTCTTTGCTAGCCCTAGTAATTCTACAAATTTTCCTCAAGAAAACTAGAAAATTTTTTACCAAAGCTTTATCTGACTGATACAATTGTGAT
>NW_011888801.1:10881827-10885865 GCF_000151845.1 Pteropus vampyrus
AAAGAGAAGAAGGAAAGCAAGCAAGCATGGGAAAAACAGTGAAGAAAACTCATTTTCTCTAAATTTTGACTCCCCTCTAAATACTATCTGCTTTTGTTTGATCTCCAGAGCACTCAAAATAGGTATTTTGGGTTTTTCTCTCTTGTTTTGTTTTAAAACTGACTCAGTTCATAGCTATTATTTGGGTAGATTAATTATTAGGAGCTCACTTCTCCTTACTGGATGCCATCCCAGAATTTTTAAACTGTCATATCACAGGGGCAAAAATCTAAATAATCTTTATGCCATAAGTGATTGGTTGATGTTGGATTTCTTACTAATCCCAGGAAGTTGGGCTGATCCAGATTTAAGGTTACCTAAAAAAAGCATTTTTATAGTTTCAACTATTTTACATGCATGTGTGTGAATCTATAACAGGATACTAAAATTAAATTTTTGATCACAAGACCAAAGTACCAAAGATGCTGCTTATGAATTAGACTGAAGGACAGAATTCAAAAATGTGTCGTGTCCAATAATTAATTTCATGACTCATGGTCACCTTAAACTGTGAATACTGGCACAAATCTAAGGTATAAAGGTTGAGAGAATGGAGATAAAAATAAAATTTTATGATAAAATTTCTTTGGCAAGAATTGATGTGGTACTTGATTTACCTGGTTCCCACCAAGGAGAATAGGTGGATGAGGATGCTACTTCCTTCATGTCAAGGCTAGAAACAGAGTTTTCACAGGAACCTTGTGATGTGAGAGAGTCTGGAAAAGGAATTGAATCCTATGAAAGTATTTGGAGGGCAGGTGGCATAAGCTGGCAAATGCCATGTTAGTAGTGAAGAAGGAAAATAGCTGCTGCTTTGGGGAAGCAACTTAATTCTCCTCTGTTGGCAGTTTAAAGGCGAGTGAGCATTTTCTGGGAATCAGATGCATAATTTTCAGGAAAGAGCCAGCCTAGGGCCATTCTGTGGCCTTCTCAAGAACATTATGTAAAAAGGTGGTGCAACTCTAATAGTAAGAGTGAATATAGACCTCTAAAAACAGGAGGCTGGGGCAAGTGGATAGTTGAAGGAGAGTGGAAAATGCTAAGTGAGCTACCCTAGCAGGGGAGTCTCCAAGTGTCTGTCAAAGTACCCAAGAGAGTCACTATCAACATTTTCCAGTACTGAGACCTCAAAGACATCTTGTGGAATTGCCAGAACTTTCCTGTCATGTTTTCTTCTGTTGTCTCCTTAGAATGATTGATATAAAGAAACAAATCATGACTTCTTCTTCCATTGCCAAGTAGACAATATTACTTTTGGAGATTATTAAGTGTTTTTAACTTGACATTCTAATTTCTGAATTGAGGCAATGCTTGCAAAGTAAGAAAAAAAAATAGGAGAAATTATTATTATCTAAGAGTAAAGCAGTCAGTCATGGGATGTAACAAATATTGAATAAGAGTCAAAAACAAATTCTTTTTTTATTGTATACTATAATTTGTGCTTGTGCAATGTGCTGACATTAATACACAGTCACAAAGAGAGTAAGTGAGCAATTGATTTTGTTAGAAGATCTTGGAGAGCAGCAGAAAGAATATGACATTTAAAATGGGTTTTAACAAATTTGAATAATGAAGAAAATAATATGAGCAAAGCCATGGAACTTCAAAATTACACAGTGCATTATAGACAATGAAGAGAATTATGGTATATGTGGACAGTAGGATTTTCAGGAGAAGAAAGGTAAATTTGCAAAAGTGATCTGAAGCCACTGTATTAAAAATATTGTATGCCATGTAGATTTACAACAAAATAATGAGGTAGTAGTAAGATGGCAAATTCCTAGTATCAAATTCCTAGTATCTATGTTTTAGAAAGATAATCTTGTCAATATGTTAGGGGAGGTGTTGAAAAGACAAAGACTAGAGGCAGAGGCATGCTTGTAAACCATTGAGGCAGCACAATTGCAAGGTGATTCTTACCAGAAGTAGGGAAGAGACAGTGGAGGTGGATTTGCTAGCTTGGGCAATGAGCGGAAATGAGGATAACCAAAAAGCAGTAACTCAGAGCAATACAGACAGGTTTGAAGGCTTTAGCTAGCTCATGAGACTGGTAACACAAAACTAATTGAAATAGGAAGTTCAGGTTTGAGCGAGTGGGAAATTAAGCTGAGGTTGAAGAAGTTATTTTTAACTCACATGAAAGATATCCAAATACAAGATGTTCAGAAGGTAATTAGAAATTTCATCAGTTCAGGAGCTAAGAGCTGGGAAAAGATTGGCATTTTTAAGGTTAATCGTAGGTAGGTAGGAACAGACACTGCAAATCACTTTAGAGAAAATAAAAGGAAGAATTTGATAAACAAGAAAAAGAGCTGTCAGAGATAAGAAGCAGGGGAGAATGACACCATAGAAATTAATGAAGGAAAAAGTTTTCAAAATTGATGGGGTTGATACCTGCATCAACATTTGCAGATAAACCAGATAGAATGAGAAACGAAAAGAGTTCACTACATTTGATTGCTAGTTAATCATATTTGGCTTTTACTTGAACTGAATTGTTTTATGAAATGAGAGTTCAGAAGTCAGGATGCCATGGAGAGTGAATGGAAGGCAACAAATTAAAAGCAGTGAATACTGCCTTGGCTACCTAAAATGCCATTGTAGAAGGGAAGAAGAGAGCTAGAGAGCTGGGTGATTATAGATGTGCCAGTTTTAGAATGGAGGAAGTGAAAGAATGTGAGATGCCAGAGATAATATGAATATGAATTATAGAGAAGACAGAGAGCATAGAAATTAGTTCGATGGTGCCATCCGTGACTTCTGAAATGATTGAGAGCAGCACTGGTGGGTCACAGCATCTAATATATTTTTACAAAATATGTTTCCTTGTCTTTGTCCCCTTCGGTCAACTTTATTTAATTTAGATCTAGAGATAATATTTGACAATTATATAAGAAAAATCAGCTAGAAAAAGCAAAATGCAAATAGTGTGCAAATGATCTAGAATAAAGTAGCAAACGTTTTCTCTTAGACCTCTGTGCAATTGTATTTCTAAGTTATTTTCTTGTATTTGTCTGAAGTACAGAAGAGTTATTGGTTGACCAATCACAAAGCACTTATGGTCTGTTTTTTCTTTCTTTTCTTTCTTTTTTTTTTTTGTCATTTATGGTAATTCCATTTAATACTTGGTTGTTGTGGGTTGAAGACCAAATAGGTCTGAACTTGAATACTACTTTTAATGCTTCTTAGGTATATAATCTTGACTAAGAATTAACCTCTCTGATACTCAGTTTTCTCGGCTATAAAGTTTTCTCGGCTATGAACAAAATACTGCCTCCTTTTTCAGAGGATTAGTGATGCCTCATGTTAGACAATTCCATGGTGCTTTATGTATAGTAGATGCTTAGTGAAAGGGAGATGTTGTTATTCTATAAGACCCAAATTTCCCAAAGGGTAGTCTAAAGTAACTTGTCTGAAGACATTTCTTTGGGGGACAGTGTTCGCCTCCTCTTGGAAAATCACATGCTTACTATTAAAGGTTTAGAGAAGTCAAGTGATGGAGGCATCTGATTAAATGTGTAGAGAAGGTTTCAAAACTCTCATGCTATGCTCAGATGTGGAAAAAAAGAAAACTTTACATGATTAATTTTATTTTTTGTTTCCTATTTTCAAAAATCCCTCTATCCTCCTAGATTTTGTGTGAGTGTGTGTGTGTGCGTGCGTGCGCGCACGCTCTAGTTTTGATAAATCATGTCATCTAAAGTCATTTCTATCTCCTCCATTTTAAAAAGCACTTCCAAGTCAGCTCAGTACTGTTAGATAAACTAATAACTATTAAGTGAAATTCAATGTTCAAACTCCTTACCATGGTTGATTTAGGTTCTCAAGGAGGTTGGGAAGGGACTACTGCTTCACACAACTGTTCTTGTGACATCCTCTGAAATCCATGATTCCTTTTTTATCTGTAGTTCCCTGGTGACTCCATTGTTAATTTATACTCACTATGGCTCCTTTGGCCCTTCAAAATCCCTGTATTTAGGACAAATCTCCCAATTGTAA
>NW_011888801.1:10886945-10897231 GCF_000151845.1 Pteropus vampyrus
TTCTCTCCTTCAAACCCAGACAACAGCCCTGGTGTTCTGAGTTGTAGCTCTCAGAACCCCTCCTCTGAAACTTCTAAGTTTGAAAATTATCAACCACTTCCCTTTGTTCACCAGGTCTAGTGTGAGAGATGCTTCCTCTATGATACCTAGTAAATGAGTTTATACCTAGTTGACAATTCCATATATTAAATATTCTCTATTAAAATTATTAGAATAATTTATATTTCTTGACTAGTTCTAAACTAATATGAACTCCACTAGAACTAAGATTGTGTGCAAGTCACAATAGAATGTACTGACCTAACCATTGGTGGTGGGAATGAGATGGTGAGGGTGATGATGGAATGGCAACTATTGTCATGTATGTCTGTGTGAACACATCTGTTTGTCATGTATGTTTGGTGAACATACCTGTGTAATGCAGGGTGATCCCCAGCCGAGGAATATGGGAGACAGAGAGTCACTGAGGTTTCAAATATATAAAAAAAGAAAAATTGGTTTAGAGACTAAAAAAATTTAGTATATCTCCATCAGACTTTCTCCAAAACCAAATACTCATAGGTATTTAGCAATTAGGAATTTGCAAGCTGAATCTGAAAATCAACTTTTAAGACAGAGAGGTGTAATTATGGTACCAAACGTGGTCAAATTAAAAAGTACATTTTATGTTTTGTGTGTGTTCACAAACACACTTATAGTCGAAATGCTACATTTCAATTCGGTAGAACACCTTAAAAGTATCTACTACAATCCTTACACTGAGGTAAATTTATATAATAGCTTCCTGTCCTCAAGGAGCTCACAGTCTTGCAACTTAAAGTATTATCCATGAACCAATGGTATCAGCAACGTCTGAGAGCCCATTAGAAACAGAGTCTCATGCTCTACCCAGATCTACTAAATTAGAATCTTTATTTTAACTAGATTCCCAGGTGATTTTTATAAACATTAAAGTTTGACAAACACTATGCTAGAATATGAGATAGTTCAGGGATGAAACAAGTACATCAAGCAAAACACACATATATCTACCCTCCATTTCCAATCTTAATCTCTCTCTCATTTCTGGGTTTCTACATACCCTCAGAAATAACCCTGACTATGCAATATTGTTAAAAGTTAGAGAAGATGGGATGGGACATTTTGGAATTATAGTTTTCCCAGGTTAAGTATATTAGACTAGGTAGAGGCAGAAATAACTGTAGGAGGAGCACAAAAATAGTGTTTTGGGTAACAAAATTAGTTTAAAAAGAAAAAGAAAGAGGATTAAAGACCTCCACATATATTTCATGTCCTATACTTTCATTCTCTACTGGGAGAATTACAATACAATTGTATTTCAGGCAAGTAAAAAGTTGACTGCTAACACAACATGTGCCAGGGGATGGGCACAATCTGTTCAGTGGTTATCTTAAAAGAGAATTTTCTATAAGGATCCAAATGGGTATGTGAAAATATAGAGCTGTCTGCATACCTGATCCATTGGTGAATAGTAGCTATTGAAGGTGACTCCCTATTCACCTTCAGGCTGAAAATGTACCCACAAAAATATTTGAAGATGAGGCTTTGATTTTATATAGAAGATAGATTATGACTCTGGCTTCTATTTTGGGGTGAAATAAGGGTATAGGGGTCATTTATATACTTTGAGCTCTTATACTTGCATGAGGTGGACCTCTTACTTGGGACTGCCTTCAGACCTGGAAGGGCCAAGTAGAGACTAGTAACAAATTAGACACATTAGATACATTGCAGTGTATCCCTTGCAATATTTCTCTGAAAACCTTCAGAGGCAACAAACTACAAATAACAAGCTGAAGAATTTGGATCTCTGCCAAATATATGATTCTGTTGCAATATGTAACATTGCGGTCTATGAGGAAATTCTGAGGTATAACAAATGCAGAAGAATCAGAAGAAAAGCATATTTTTGACAGTTATTGTGAAAATATATCAAGTTAAAGAAATATCTGATTTATGTTTTCAGTAGGACAAAGAGGAACCATAAAACAAGAAAATGACATATAGGGAAAGAACAGGTGAGATAAAAAAGCAGAATTCTAATATTCTAAGATAAAATAGCTAACAAAAGGCTAAAAATTTTAAAGTCTGTCAAAAAAGGAAGAAAAAGCGATATCTGATTTAAAGTGGGCATGGAGTCAAAAACAAAAACAAAAATGAGGATACAGAAATTGAATTTGTGTTGAAGGAAATGTTTGAGAAATTATTCCGGAAATTAGAGCAAAAGGCCAAAGATGATAGTGAAGAGACAAAATTTATAGTGTTGATGGATGGGAGAGAGACAAAAGAGATAGAAATATTGGCAATAGATAGATAGAGAAATGATAGATAAATAGATAGATAATGATAGAAGAGAAGTATAGGTGGAAAAGACAAATAATGGGAAACTACAAATAAATTATAGGCATTTCTATATGAGATCTTCTTCCTCTATAAAATGAGCCAGAATGACTGGAGAAGAAAGTTATAATAGAATTTTGAGCTGAAAATAAATACCTTAGTCTAAATGAAGCATCATAAATCAATAGGGACTATGTTGATTATTTAATACTTAGTGCTTGAATAATTGGGAATAAATTAATCCTTATGTTACATAATACTGGAAAACAAATTTTATGAATTTAAATATAAAAAACAAAAACAATTTAGTAAAATAGTAAATATATATTAAATTTATGCATGAAGGAGAATTTTTTAATCTTAGAAGCAATAAAAGAATTCTCAATAAAAAAGTAGATGAATGAGGCTAAATTAAAATTAAAGAGTAATACTATCAATGTGTCCAAGCTTACAAAGGCAAAATCAATATGAAAATGATGTTTCAACACATGCAAAAACAATGAGATCTTAAGTGAATTTATCTAACCAGTGATGGGTATGAGAACCAGGACCTAGACTCCTGACTTCTTTATCTGGCTGGATAGATTAAACAACGTATATTGACTATTAATGAACTTGTACTACTGAAGATCACCCTATGTTATTTCCATTGACTCAAGATAAAATAATGTTATAGTTGATTACCTCAATGCTCAATTGTTCTCCTGTAAAGAATAGTGTATTTAATGACCTGAAAATTAATGTGGTTTTTGCACACTCATTTTGTCCATTTCATCAACCATATTTGTACAGAAATTCACCAAAACTCAGATTACCCCCCAAAGGAAATAAAGAACCAAATCTAGAAGAGAACTAGCTTGAGGTAAGGAAGGATGATATAGAAGGCCAGTAGATCTGTGCATTTTCATTTATTCTGAGATCTCTTTTCAATACAAACTAAGGAGAAGAGAACTCATGGGTCCAGATGCCTCTTCTTTTTTTTTCTCTCATGGTTTATGCAGATTTTATTTTTCTATTTTCTCTGTGTTTCTCTTATTTGTCTCTTGCCATTTCTTCATTTCCTTTTCTCCTTTCCTAGTAAAATAAATGGATCATGGACTTTGAAATGAGACAGCACAATAAGTTCAGCCACTTAATGACTTTTAAATCTTTCAAAAATTGTTTATGAACTACAGTTTTCTCTTCTGTAAAATAGAGACCAGAATACATAGTCTCTATGCACACAAAGTGTTTGACAGTAGTAGTGACAAATAGTTAGTCAAACATGAGCAACAGAGGAGCAAAGGAATGGAGGCCCAGCCCAGAGACAGACAAAAGAACACCCCATTTTTAATTAAAAAATCACTCCTGATCTTGAGAGACAAAGTATTGGAGGGCCATAAACCTATAGCTGGTTTAACCTGGCCACAGATGCTTGCACAAAAGGTACTACCATAATCTGTCCACAACCTCAGCCTCATTACAATTGTCATTATAATACCGTGTCTATGCCCAGAATTTCATAGCTCTAATTATAGCAGACTGAATTCTGGGTAAGCGCATGCACAGTAGGCAGAGAGTTACATAACAGCCAACTGTCAGTCAAGGTGACCTCACATGTAGATCATCTAGGATGACTCATCACAGCCCAAATATAAAAAGGCCTTCCCACTTCGGCACTGTTACAGCCCTTTTCACTGAGAACTTGCTCCTCCCTTGGAGTGTACTCTTTTACCTTTTCACCTCCCAAATTCCACAGGGCTACAGCCATCCTTAGTGTAGCCCATCTCCTTCTAAAATATACTTTTAATAAATCTTACTTTTTCTAAATCTCGCTGACCTGTAATTTTCTGCTCCATTGGCAGGGAAGAACCAATGACCCCCCCACCACCACATGCCACTGGGGCAACGCCTGATTTCACATCACTCCAGCGGTAACAGTAGGAACTCAGGAAACATTAGATCCCTTTCCCCTTATAGCTTATCTTCTTTCCCAGTTCTCTTCCTAGCTGAGATTTTCTGGACATCTCAGACTAGATAATCCATAAAGCCCTCCTCGCCTGAAGCCAATCTGTGAAATGTCCAGTTGCTTTTTAGCAGCAGGAAATGGGAGATAAGATCTGAGTAATTCTATATTATTCTCCTGCTCCATAAACACCACCATCCTTCCTGCTTTCTCACTCAATTTTCAACTTCCCACCTGCTAATACCTGGTGTACTCCATTCTTATTAATTTAAACTCTTTCCATGAGAGATAATCAGAGTGTAATGATATCCAGGTTCAAGTGGCTTCCAGGATTTAGATTCCATCTGAGGAAGAGTTTGCTCAACAACTTTTACAAAGATTCAAGAGTTCCTGTTTTGGACTTTTGTACATGAATACTACCTGAAGGTTGGTCTGGCATAATAGTAATTTCTCCCTTCATAGCTATCCAGACCTGTAGTTCTTTCATTCCTTTTAAGGCAGGCAGCAATTATCTAATCCCCTTTCAGACAAGCCTGGAAGTAGGAAACTTGCCAGATTTCTAAGTGGAATGTCCTAGTTTACTTTGACTATAATGGGCACCATCTCATCCTAATCGGTTAACATAAGTCATTGGTGGTGCTCACTGGCATAAGAGAAATGGGGAGTGGGAAGGTAAACTTAAGCAAAGAACATAACAAGAACACATTTTCATAAGTCATAGAAAATATAGATGGCTTTTTATTGTTCAGCTCCAGTATTGATTGACCACTTACTAAGTGCTAATATCTGGAAAGATAAAGACAAAGGAAATACCATTATGGCATTGAAGCACTCTCTCTCTAGTGGGAGAGACATTGTGTAAGCAAGTAAGTGCACTTTAGTGCTCATAGCTGTGGTAATAGAAATCTGAAGAACCCCATGGCAGCATGTGGGATGGTGGAGATGGGGGCGGAGTATGATGAGATCAGATGCTTTCTGGAGAGGGTGACCCCTGAAGTTATTCTGAGGGACTTTGCTGCACTTACTTGCATGCTCTGAGAGGTGTCTACAAGACCCCATGTTAAACATCAGGGCTTTCTTACCACCGCTGAAACAGCCGCCCAAACACCATTTGGCCTTTCAGAATCTTGATAAGTTTCTCAGATAATGTCTTATTCAACCAGAGATATAAGCTACAATTTCAATTACATTTTCTGAGAAAACTTACAGGATCCAATTTAGGAGAAATGCTGAAAGTGGTTTCATAGAATCCCAAATATGTCATATTTCCTCTAACTCCCACACTGAGGTCTCTAGTAGAATGCCCAGTGTGGGTGGAATCTATAAATCAAGGAAAGACAGCACCAAAGCAATTGGGAGACATCAGCATCCCAAGAGCAGATCATTTTGTCACGGTGAGTCTATCTTATTAAATGGCCATAAAAATATATAGTGGAAATCAAAGAGGAGTAAAAATTGGCTCATGTGGTCTATTTGCTCTCACTTTAATCCCACCATTCTCTGAGTTCCATTTTTTACTCCTTTCTAGGAAATTTTCTTATCTATGAATTTTCAACTGGGTGCTTGCATAAGGCCTTCCTGTGTAGCACATCTCACCAATGGGTGAAATGTTTTATAGTTAATTCCAATAAAGGAAGAGTTTTAGCATCTTTAGCATTGTCATGGTCAGTTACATTTGAATTAAAATTGTAGAGTAAATCTGCAAAAGAGCAAATTTCAGTTAATACACACGGTTTGGCATTTTGGGCTTTAGAACACTTGCATATAAACACACCACAGAGGGCAAAAAGGCTCCTTTAGTAGCTATTTGAAGACTTTGGAGCCACATTTAGATAGAAAGAAATCCCTTGATTTCTATTATTGAATGTTAGACAACCAATTTCCATATTGCCATGTGAAATAATTCAGGCAAGAAAAAAGCCCTCTCTTGTTTTGAGGAAGGCAGGCAGTCCTTGCTCCTCATTTCTTGCAGCTAAATTAAGGAACATGGCTTCTTGAGTTTTGAAATAGGAGTGCCTCCAATTCTAGGCTATAAAGATCCAACGAGCATGATTGCTTCTCAGTGAGATGGAAATTTAACAAAATTGAAGTTCAAGGAGGAAGAAGAGAATCACTACTACATACAGGTACATGTGTTAAATGTGCTTAAGTGCACAAAAGGTAATTAGCATGCAAATTGAATCCTGAAGAAGAGAACACAAATAATCATGTCACTAAGGACCTATCTACAGTAGACTTTTGGTGCCAGAGTTTGACCTGCAATTCTCTCTAATGAGGTGATAACGAGCTGTGAAAGCCCAAAGGAGCAGTTGAGTAGTAATCCTTATAAGGTAAGGTAAGCACATTTCCATATGCAGGATCAGTCGTGGAATGTAGCAAAAAAGTCACTGATATCAACTGCCATAACTTCTCTAGGAAAGCAAATGTTGTTTTGGAAATGACACTGGCTTTCCCATCACTTTAGCCAATATTTCTGAATTAGAAATTAAAAAGTATATTTGGCAGTTTTGACAGTTCACAACATTCTATAACCTCCAGTCGCAATATAGTATTACTCTTTGTAATCTTTTGAAGTTGTCAGGGATTCCTAGGAATGACTTAAACATCAAGAAATGAGAGCAAACCTGGCAAGATAGAAGGACAGGGGAATTAAAAGAATATACAACCTGCATCTACCAACTGATGAAAACATTGGACTGTAAGCACCAGACCCTGGCCCACTCTTCATCCTCAGGATTGATTCTAAACTCAGGCAAAAGGGAAACACAAATTCCTGCCCCACTCTCTGAATTCATCATGAACATTTTCTTGCTCCCGGTGGTTTGGATCTCTGGTTATTAAATTCAAGAGTTAAACATCAGCCTCACAGCAAAGAAATATAACTATTTATTCTGAAGTTTAGTCTTCTCAAAGATTGAGACCATTTCTTACTTTTCATGGGGAATTTTAATTCTCTCCCTAAACCCCAGAACACAAACTAAAGCATTACCTCTTCTTTTAAAGATCTAAGTGAGAATGGCTGGTGTCAGGCCAGACCTCAGCTAAAAGTAAGATAACTGTGCTCAGAACTATCAAGGAAAGAGGCCAGGAGGAGAGGAGCTGAGTTAGCTTGTAAGAGGACATAGGTTCTCAGAACAGAAGTAAGGAAGAAGAGTCATAAAAATATCTATGCCAGAAAATCATCTATGCCAGAAAATTATCTTAAAGGCAGCAAAACATATTTTTTTAGTCCAGCAGAAGTTGGTCAAAATACAACTCAAGTATAAAAAAATGGGTCTGGGGCAGTGATGGAATGCTTGGAGTTTGAGACTATCCATAGTAGAAGACCGAAATAAGTTTGCCCAAAGGCAGATCCCAGCTATCTTTAATTGAAAAGTGCTCTCTATAAGGCTTGCTTTGATCCTGTGGCTCTAGAGGAGACTAAACTATTGTATGCATAGTAATTGGATGACAAGGGCTTCCTTGGCCTTCTAAAACTCCTATGTTCTGGCTCTCTGGCTCCAAGTGGCCACTGAGAATCTCTTGGTTACTCTTCATGATAAGTTGTAAAGAGAAGTCTAGGATACAAGGAGAACCAATCATAGGGGATATCACCTGTTCTTTATGGGTCATATAAAGTCTATCAGGAGAAGTGGCATTTAACATGACATTTGAAAGATGAGGGGGAATTTGGCCTGGAGAAAGGGCTGTGGATGGGGGCAATTTCCCAGTCAGAAGGCCTGTCCCATCCTGAGACACAAAACTGGCATGGCAGCTGGTTCTCTGTGTCCTGAGTCAATCTTTCTCCAATAGGTCCTGCCTCGCCATAGCCCTGCCCAGGAGATTGCCAGAGGGGAGATAGAAAGGAAATAAGATGTTAACCTACTAGGAAAGGAAAGAGCTGGAGAATGGGAAAAATAAAACTAGTGCTCAGAGAAATTTTCCATCACTTTAGCCAATGTTTCTGAATTGGAAATTAATAAGTATATTTGGCAGTGCTGACATTTTACAACATTCTATGACCTCCAGTCAGAGCTAGAAAGAATGGCAAACCTTCATGTCAAAGAAAATTGTTCTAAGGTAAAGTTTTATAGAGGGAGTTCCATTTTTTAGTATTGAGTGGTTTGGAGCTCACTGTGTATTTACTCGGCTATGCTTAGCAATTACCAAACAGCTGAATGGTCAAGAATTTCCAAAAGTAAAACACAAGCACCTGATGTTTATGTTTCAAAGTCTCCATTTTCAAAGCATCATATTTTAACTTTCGGCAAGGGACTTCCCTGCCGACACTGGGATTTGAGTGACAGAAAGAATCAGCCACTATATTTTCTTTCCATTGAGATCACATTATCAACCTGTAATTTCTCCATATTAGAAAATAGCACTTTATTTCCAAATAATGAGCAGGTGGACAATGGTTTTTTTCCCCCTGCCATCTAATGCTAGTGCCATTTACATCCTACCACATGGAGGCAGAGACAGAGATCTGTTTCGTCTAGCTACTTATAGACAGGAATCTGGGGCCTCCAAGACAGAGCCAGGTCATCCCTTAGGCACAATACTGCCTAGAAGCCCTGGCTCCCTCCTGCTCTCACTTCTGAGAGCTCCAGGCCTCGTGAGCATTTGGATACTCTCAGATGAAGAGCATTTTCAAGCATCCTGCACATGACTGGTACCTTTCCTGAGTGACAGGGATACTGTCCTCTGGAGGCTTCAGGGCACAATGGGTTGCTCATAGAAATACATTTACAGGAATATGGTTCAAATACACTCTTTTCAGAAAAATCCTAAATATTACAATTCATTTGAGAGCCTTCAATCACATAAGTTCTGAGGTTCCATGTCCGGGGAAAGGTATTAACTATCCGTGGCTTCAGAATCCCCAGAAGCAACTACATGCAGCAACACCACCTGCACAAACCATTGAAAAAAAGGGGCACGGACTAACAAGGAGAGATGAGTCCAGGGAGACCAAAATCACAACAAAAGAAGACTAATGGTTATGAAAAAGCCGAGCCATCATTTTCCATAAGAGTAGTGTGAGGAGTATAATTTTAAGGGAGAAGGGTGTGAGCTTAACACACCAAACATGCAGAGCAAAGTTGTATTCAGGAATGCTCATTGGAGATGCAGTCTGGATGATGAAAATCAGGAGCTTGGCTGGAAAGGCAGGCAGATTCCCCAGGAAAGGAAAATGACATGACACGACTTTCCCCAGATTTCAAAGAACCAGAGGGACAGAGAAGCCTGGGCTTCCTCTCAAAATGAGAAGAGCTCTGCATCCTTTCCATGCAAGCCCCTGAGGCCTGAAGGGCTTGGTTGCACCTGATTTGCAAAGAAGTAATTCTGCCTGTGGTGACCTGACTAATCATAGTGCCCAGCTAGGAATGAGCTTGTACTGAGATTGGCCACTGGCAAGGCAAAGAATTTCCAATGATGCTTTTTAGCGGGATGACACCTCTGCGCTCAACAGAGAGTATTCATATCACTTGCTCTGGTTCTGTCCTAAGCAAGAACAGAAAATGTGGTTTATACCAGTCCTTGAAATTTAGTTTTGCCCAGGCTTGAAGGTATAGGAACATTATCAAATACACATGCACACACACATGCAGGCCTTATTAGGATTTCCAAGGCCTTTATTGGCAGCTTTATTTTTTGCTTCTTGAAATACCCTTCAAAAGACTCTTTGCTTTTCTCTTCTGTAAGGAATACAGTATTATATAAAACTACCAGCATAGGAGTGAGGGAGATCTAAAATTCAAGTTCAGACATAACTAACTATATAACCTTGGACAAGTCATTCATCTCCCAGTTTAGAGAATGACAGATGTTATCAACTTGGAATTTGAAATGCTGGGATGAGGAACAGAAGATATATTATATAACAAAAATCTAGCATTTTTCTTAATCCAGCATGTCTCAAATTTCTGTTTCACTGGAGTTTTCTCTCTCTCTCTCTCTCTCTCTCTCTCTCTCTCTCTCTCTCTCTCTCTCTCTCTCT
>NW_011888801.1:10898236-10912397 GCF_000151845.1 Pteropus vampyrus
ATGATTTCACTTAAATGTGAGGTATAAAACTGAAAGCAACAAATAAGACAAACAAACAAAAATTCGTAGACACAGACAACAGTTTAGTGGTTACCAGAGGGAAACAGGAGCCAAATATATGGAGATAGAAGGAGATTTGATTTTGGGTGGTGAACACACAATGCAATATACATATGACATGTTATTGAATTGTATATTTGAAACCTATATAATTTCATTAACCAATGTCACCTCAATAAATTTAGTTAAAAGGATAAAATGAAATTGGCACACGAATCAAATTTTTTGTTAAGGTTTTCTTCTAATCTCCAACAAGGCTTTCATAACTCTTTGGTTCATGATATTCATCAGAAAAAAAAAAAATAGAGCTATAGCCTATTCTCGTTCTATAGCTTATAGTATTTTTTTTTTAATTCTCACATTAGATACAAAATCAGGTTATTTTAATTAGTTTTTATGTAAAAATACATTTGCAAGTATAATCTGCTTTAAAATCTAATGGAATTATAGTTTGTAAGTGCTCAGTTAAAGATTTAGGTGAATATGATTGTCCCATCAGTAAGTGCACTGAAAATTTGTTCATGGAAATTAGATTTTTGATGCTGCTTCATTTCCCAGGTGGCACATTATCATCTCTTTAGTTATATTTTCCATTGGGTTGTTGTTGCAGACCTAACCTCAATGTTAACGCAGTTGGGAAAATAGTATCATATTATAAATAGATTCAATGATACTTTGCTGCCATTTGGGGAAAGTGATAGGATATTTAAGGTGCTACCCCATCATGCTCATAATGACTTTACAGAAGGTCACAACCCTGTGGGCTGGCTGTCCCCTACCTAGGACATGAATGATTTAGAATCCACATAGGACTGAGGTTTGAAATCTGCAAGTTGCTGGAGTGGAAGGGACTGGCAGAGGCAGCCCTAAAATTTTCAATGCATAATTGCATCTGTGTCAGGTTATCATTATTCACTAGGGGCTGCACAGGGATCACATTAATACACTGACAGCTGACTCCATAGGAAAACAAGTGAGTAGAAAATCATCCTCATTGGAAATGATTTAATACCCAATCAGGGTGAGGAACAGAAGCCAATCTCTCCTAAATCCCTCTTCATCCCTCTTTCTCTAATGCCCCCTTGGTCAGCTCACTGATAACGTATCAAGTATTGTAGGGTTATTTCCTTCTGGCAAATCCATCTGAGAAGGGACACTGACATTGCTGCACTGTACCAGGGCTGGCCACTGAGAGTTCTATTTGTGGAAGGGTTCTATAGACATTTTGGAAGAGAGGACAGCCACTGGGCACTTTGGAATTAAATGCATGGTTAGTAAATGTAAATGTCTGATGTAAATGTCCAAATTTTAGCAGGAGTGGGAAGATGCTGAGACTCAGAACAGATGGAAGGGTTGACTTTGGATGTGACACCGTAGGAATAAGAATTTTCTTCAGATCGATCCTACAGAGAATATGCCTTGAGTTTTGTTTTTGTTTTTTTGTTTTTTGTTTTTTGTTTTTTGTTTTTTGTTTTTTGTTTTTGAGAGAGAAATTAGGATAAAAATGTGGACTAGCAACACACAAAGAATTGCTATTATTATAGAGCAAAAATGAAGAGAGAGAGATCGTGTGTTGGGATGCCAATGAAAACAAGGATAAAGCTTTTTTTGTTCTGTTGCTTGGAAAAATCTTGGCTGAAAAGTAGGATGATGAGAACCAAGAAGGGAAGAAAGGAGAGCTGCCAACAAAATAGGCAATCTTTGAAGGAAGCCCAGGGCACAGCCTGTGCTGCTGCAAAGGTAAGTAGTGAGAAGACTGGATCAGGGCTTTACACTGGTGGCCACCAGCAGAGCTGTCCTAGCAATCAGAGAGACTCATAAGTCCTTTCCAGGGGGTTAGTGGGCTGAGAAGAGCTTGATAGAGAAATGAGGAAGAAGTACTGCAGGTTCTCTTCTGGTAAGTTTACACTAGACACAACTATAGTAAAGTCATGGTAAGAGTGCTGGGGCTGGAGTCATATCACCTCCTGGCCCTGCCACTAACCACCATTTATTTGGTTGAAAATGTCCATTGCCTGTGCAAGACAGGGAAATATGCCACTCAGCTTCCCCTTCAAGAATAGACTTGTGGCTCTAGTAGAGGAGTTTGGGTAGCTGACAGCCTTCAGCCGTTATCAGGGTCCACCTTGGCTTTCAAGTCGAGGTCACGCTACTGTTGATGCAGCCCCTGCCAGTAAGTAAGCATGGTGGTGGTACAAAGGCCTAGGCATTTTCTTCAAAAGTGGGCCTTCTCTAATGGGCAGTCTTTACTCTCTTCCTCATTGGACCAGTCTTTGTCAAGTCTACATAGTGCCCTGATGGCTTCTCTTGATCAATCCTGCTTGGTTCCTTGTTCTTTCACAGGAATTACTTCACAATAAACATTTTCTATGCCTAACTTCATCTTTTCATCTGCTTCCCAGAGAACCTAAACAGTGCCATAGCCCTATGCCTCAATTTCCTCATCTGTAAAGCAAATACAATAAATTTAAAAACTAATTTATTGCTATTACGAAGATGAACGAATAATTGTATAAAACACAGCACAGTAACATCCTCTGTAATATTGTCAACGGAGTAAAGATGGGAAAGGTCCAGATTATGTAATTTTCTATAAATAAGGAGCTCCATTCTATTTGTCTGCAATTTCTTTCAGCACTGGCTGTTTGGGCATGTCCTCAAATCCAAGCCTTTGGTCCCAGGGACAGAGCCTGTCTTACATTTGCAAGGTTTCTCCTTACTGAAGCTTCTTTCACAGAAAGACTTCTGTCTAGCCCTCATTTATTTATAGTTTAGCCCCAGTAATCAGTTAGAGGAGGCCTCCTTTGTCTTGACAGAGGGAATTCAGGACTTGTAAATAAAGATTTGAATGCTCTGGGGAGGCTTACATCCTTGCCTTCTAGAACACAAGCCAGGAGTTCCACAGTAGGCTGAAGAGCACCGTGAGATATTCCTTATGCTGATATTCAAGAAGAGATTACTATCAGTTTTTAAGTTAAACAGATCTTGGAGAGTGCAAGATGCCCTAACTACAAAGAGTCAGAGTTTCATGACTGCTCTGAGTTTTGATGTAGAAAATAATAATTGCTACAAGCCATTCTTGTTGTCAACAAGAATCCCAGAGGCTGCAACGCTCTTTGTCTGAGCAATCTTGTGAAAAATATCTTCTCCCCAGATACTCCCAGCCCCAGGGCAATAGTCATAGTGATGGTCATAGAGAGAGCAACCCAAGACACTGATGATAACCTCTTGGGACTGTTTGGGCTCTAGCTCCATGTTCTAGATTATGGAACAGCGTGAGTATGGCTGGAACTTAAGCTTACATTTCTTTCCTTCTTTTCTCTATTTTTCTCTCCATTTTCTACTTTTTTCCTCTCTCCTTTGCTTTAATTTTTTGTTTCCTAACTGCCCTTCATCTATGCATTAAAGAAATTTTACTGATCTCATGTTATGTCCTAGGGTCACATAAATAAGATATAGTAGGTAATGTAAACAAGTTTATTGTTCGAGAAACATTAGATAAAAAAAATAAGGTAATACAATTTGAGGCAATTAGGAAAGGCTTCACAGAATATATAACTTATGGAATGATTAGGAGCCTTCCAGGCATACTGGAATAGGGTGATGGTGGTGGTAGGCCTATGGAGATAACTTCACTCCAAAATAAAGTGAACAGCACATATATAATCATAGAGTTGTGACACACTGTATCATTAAAATAGTCAAACCCAAGGCAGGACTACATTCAATGACCCAACAGCCCTGTGAAGTAGTCATCCAGTGGCAACAAATTCATATTATGACTGGAAGTTTGTGAAAAACACTGAACTATTTTTAACGGAGCCTGGTAAGGCCCTTCTTAGTTTCATGAAGGCTATGTTTGTGACTGCTGGTTTACATTGGCCTTGTGAGTGTAATCTTTAGAGAGAGAATGAAGTCCTCTAACTCAAGTGGCTTCTCTATCCTTGTTTTTTTCCTCTAAGTAGTTATATACACTTGAACTTATGAACAGCCACTGATTTGTATGTAACTCAAAAATAATAGAAATGTGGCTAAATGAGCCCAAAATAAGGGAAAGCAGAAAAACATAGAAAACACCAAGGACTCAAAATTAGGGTAGGCTATTTCCTTTAAAAATATACAATTACTGTCATTGGTGACGCATTAGGGAACTCGTGCTCTGAACCATATCTTTGTCAGGGGCTTAGGCTCATGGTCACATCATTCTCTCACCCCCACTGCCATTTACATAGGCCCTAATTAATCACACCCACTTGCGCTATGTTTTGACTTTACGTTTCCTTACTCACTTTATAAGTCTGTCAGCTCTTTTAAATTTAACAAAGTTCTAAATTTGTATAGGATTTTGACTGAGCATATTTAGTAGATTGATGTTTATATAACTCTTATATTCTTGATTCATGGTTAACTCAAGCCCATAGTCTTTATCTCTTGCAATGGCATCATTGTATATCTCTGGTAAAATTTTTGTCACTAAGCACACTACACTATCTAACTCAGACTCATTAAGGTTACCATAACCCTGGATCCTTCTTGCAATGTGGAGAGGTTTCTCACATTCTGTTGGAAGCTGTTCATTGAGATCAGTCTCTACTCTGCTCATCTCTCTGGATTAGTGTAGAAATGGTTCAAAGTTTCTGCCCCACTTATAATGACAGGCCCACTGATAACCACTCGATGAAGTCATCTTTTAAGGAAGCCAAATATTTGCTTGAATGTTGCTGCTATAATTCCCAACATTTGTTGCATTGAGCAATGTCTAGACTCTTCACAAAATCTTCCTGAGGAAGAAGAAAAGCATCCCTCATCCATATTCACTCATATATTAATACAACCTTCTTCTCATGCCCTCTGTGCTTCTCTCGTCTTTTTCTTTACACAAAATACACACAGACACATATACATACACAGCCTTCCTCTTCCCTCTATATTCACCATAATGTCTCCCTGCCTATGGAGTAAAACAATAAAAAGCATTGTTATCTCACAAATTTTTCTCTTGAACAGACTAATATATCTGTCCCAACATATTGGATGGGCAGCAGGTTTATAGAAGTTCACTAGGTTTTCTAGAGAGTGAATCTTGCAGCTCATATTTGATGCTGAGCTCAGACCCTCAACAAGAAGTAGTGTGGTCTTTGGGATTTTTAAAGAATGTCTGCCATAGGAGGCTGCTGGGCAATCCCATGTGCAAGGAGGAAAATAGGAACTATTGGAAAAGCATCCCAAATGATAACCCACATTAGTTTGTGATCTTGAGACATTTATTTAACTTGTCCTTGCCTGGGTTTATAAAGTAGGATGATAAACACAGTATCTTCATCATAGAACTATTATGAAAAT
Source organism: Pteropus vampyrus (assembly GCF_000151845.1). Classification (NCBI taxonomy): domain Eukaryota; kingdom Metazoa; phylum Chordata; class Mammalia; order Chiroptera; family Pteropodidae; genus Pteropus; species Pteropus vampyrus. The sequence continues at coordinate 10,903,640 of NW_011888801.1, forward strand.
AAAAAAAAGAAAATGCACCAAGCCCTTGCGCAGTTTTTAGAATATAGCAAGTGATCCCTAAATGTTAGACATTATCATTTTTGTTTCCTGCTTGTAAAAAAACTGCATAGCTTATAGTCACAGGAAAAATTAGAATTCTAACATATGCTTTACAATTTATACTGCGGATTTACTGTTCTTTTGACAATTCTGTAATTTCCAAGTGTAGTTGTATTTGCCCCTCTGGGCCATGGGGTTTTAGGTCAGTATGGTAAGAGGGAATCATTTCCTAGGTTTTCTGTTTTCCTAATACAGCATGAATGGCCCAAAGATCATGTTTGGTCTAATGTCTCATGCAATCTGTTCAGGGTTTCACTTTCTCACAAAATGAAATGTTAATGCTAGAAAGATCATTTACATATGGCCTACTAGTTATTTAAGAAAACACCAATTAAACATGTTGAGATAATTAACAGTGTGCACAAGAGTAACAATGCTTTTTAGAAGCTAGACATTAATGAAGTAGATGCCAAATGTAATCTCACATTTCAGTTAGGATTTCTTTGTTAATTATATTAATTTACAAATTTAAAACAATAATCATGTTTATTCAAATAAAATTAATATTTTAAAAGTTGAAATAATTAAAGGGGGGGGGTCTGCTCTGAGGACAGATGTAATGGATTAACCTTATTTTCTGTTCCCACCAGAGGACAGTGTAATTAAGGACAAAAAATAACCTGCTACACTGCAGGTCTGTCCACAATGGACTCATCCAACTCTTTCGTACACACAATTTGTTTTCCAGCTAACTCTCCTGCTGTTATCCAACAAAATGGAATCGTTCTGCAGCTGTGATTCATGTGCTCTTTCCTAGGTCTGAGTCCTGCTTTGACCTCACAATATAGATTCCAAAAAAAAACAAGTGCAAACGTCAGGTGAACAAACTTTCAGGCCAGCTCCTTGGCAGCCTGGCCTGGGGGCACAGACCTAGCTGATCAAGGGGATTCTCATATCGACTCATATTCACAACAACATTTCACAAGCCCAGGACTGCCCTCAAGATCATCACAGTCTATTTATGAGAGGAATGAGCATCAACACTGCAACTGAGGAATCTGAGAACACATGTCTCTCTAGTGTCTGCTGAGCCACAGGCACAAGAAACAGCCCTGTTGAGCAGTAGCCTGATCCAGGGGAAAAACTTGGACTGACCATTTCTACCACTTACTAGCTGGGTAGTCTTAGAAAAGATTGGGTGCGCCAGTATTTCTAAACTAGTAAAAAGGGGAAAATGTATTTTGTCTACTTCAAGGAGTTATTTTGAGGATTGAAATGAGATAATCCCTTGAATGTTAATTCTCTTCCACTTGTTTCAAATGTTTTTTAAGCCCTAAGTATTCAGGCAGCTGCAGTAGGAAAATTTAACTTGAAAGAGAGGGAGGGAGAGAAGGTTTAAGAGAAACTTAAACTTCAAATTCTTTGTTGACTGCTACATTAATCTACAGTCACCAACATAAGAGGCTCTGGCTATATGGCTAAAGGTCAGGTTATAAATATACTGGGCAATATAAAGGAGGTGAATAGGACAAGTGACAGTTGGAATCTGGGTTTGATTCCCAGGATATTGTCATGGAAATCTTATGTCAGGGAGAGAAATTGGCATAGACTGATCATCTGTATCAAATTCGACCCTATGTCTGATGTTTTACTCATATTCTTTTCTCATAGGTAGTGAATTTCAATGCTCTAATTTGAAGCCATGTCATGAACTCTGATTTCAGAATCCTGGTGATCAAGACCAATAGTTTCCTGCCTAGTCTTTCTTCCTCTGTTGGGACTGCCCTTGTCCGAGTGAGCAGATTCTCCATTTGTTTAGTTCTCAACTCCTCTAGCCCATAACATGTTCTTGGAGTCCCCCAGGTCAGGAGGCTCCAGCAAGGAGCAGTCAGATTTCTCACCCTGGGTGAGGTGATGGGAAGTGACCCTACATAGACATCCATGTGCTAGAGCCCCCACACCTTAAGTGATGCAGTCATATTCTTTTTGTAGCACTCTGCCTTGTTATAAATATATTTGGGTTTGGAGTCTTTGTCTCTGTATTAAAAGCGCTTCTATCTTCACGCTCAAAACTTTGCATAAATTCCTCTCCTGACCTTCCACAAAAAAATATTCATTTGAGATTCTATATATTTTTATAAACTCAGAGTAAAATTTCAAGTGTTTTCCTGTTTCCAGGTTTTTGCTTTCTTCCCTGATCATCATCCCAACCTGGTTGTAATTAATTATTCATCATTATCTCAATTATTACCTCCTCCTGGAATCCTTTCCTGACTAGGCATCCACCTCAGTATGTGGTTATAGGTGTTTCCTTCTAAAGCTTTAATTATCATCACCATGCTGAGCATTAGGTGTCTTGTTGAGCCTCTGTGCCCCTTACTATACAAATATCTCCAGAAAGATACTATGTCAGATCTCTGTACTCTAATATCTACCTATCTATGTCCAGAATTAAATAGGTTTACAAAAAAATTGTCATATTCAATCTGGTCAAGTGATTGAGGTCCTGTAGAATCTAAACATGGCTTCAGCAGTCCAGATAAAAAATATGTTGCAGCATTAGGATGAACACAGATGAAATGCATTAACATATACCGACCACACTCCCTGGGAAGAGAATGAGATCTATTTAGAATATACAATTTAATCTAGCTGCCTTTACTAAGCTCATCTGTAGCTACAGGGACTGGGAAGGAAGATCAGCAATTATCCCATAATTTAATCAATACAATAGCTAATCTTGACAAGTCAGACTAAAGGAACCACTTGCTCATCAATGGCCTTATGTGTGGACCTCATTATAATTCAATCTGAACTTGAAATTTTCCTTTAATTCCTGTCTTCTGCTCCTTGGTATTTTGCCCTGCTCTGGAGCAGCCTTTCTCAAGCTCTCATATGTCTAATGTCCTAGAGATGTTGCCAAAATGCTGATTCTGATCCAGGAGTCCTAGGATGGGACCTGAGATTTCAACAGATTCCAGTCAAGCACTCCTGCCGCTGGAACATACAACACACTCTGAGTAGCAAGGATTTAGAGAAATAATTTTCGGTCTCTGCTGTGCATTCAAATCGCTTGGGAAATTCTATAAAAGCACCAGTTCCTGATCTCCCCCTCAGACCATTTAAATCAGAATATGGATGAGGCCTGAGAATGGTATTTGGTAAAATGTCCTCCAGAGATTCCAGTGGGCAGCCCAGGCTGAGAACCATTGATCTAAATCAGTGATTATCAAAGTGTAGTTACCAAAATAGCAGCATCAGCATTACCTGGGATCTTTTAGATGTGCAAATGCTCAGTGAAGAGATAAAAAATTATATAGCAAATCCAATGAATGAAATATTATTCATCAATAAAGGAATAAAGTACTGATACATGCTACAACATGGATAGATCTCAAAAACATTACACTAAGTGAAAGAAAATAGATGCAAAGGTCCAAATACTGTATGATTCCAGAAAAGGCAAATTGTAGAGACAAAAAAGTAGATGAGTAATTGCCAGATACTCTGGGTGGGAACTAAGAGTGATAGCAAACAGACACAAAGGATTTTCCAGCAGTGATGGAACTGTTCTAAAACTAGGTTGTGGCAATGGTTGAATAGTGCACTTAAAATGATTAAATTTTATGGTATATAAAGTATATCTCAATGAAGCTCTTAAAATTAATAAATAAATTAATAAATAAATAAATAAATAAGTAAGTAAGTAAGTAAGTAAGTAAGTAAGTAAGTAAAAGGAATACAAATCTTCTGGCTGCAATCCAGACCTAGCAAACTGAAGATTCCTGAGTATGGCCCAGCAGTGTGTGTTTAAAAATCCCTGCAGGTGACTCTGTAATCACATTTGAGAACACTTGGCCTAGGGTGGGAGGGTCTTGAGAGCTGCCTGTTGCTGGGATAGGGGTCCTGGTAGGAGTTTTAGTGTAGAATCTTTAGGAAATTGCTCTGGTAAATTGCAGAGTGGAAGCAAAACAGTATTCCTGAAACCACAGAGTAGAAACTTGGTATTTGAAGAAAAAAGCTTATGTTGTACATTTCAATATTCACCCTTGATGGTTGTGTGAATCTGGAAAAATTATTTGCATTTTCTCATCCTTGGTAGGTAAATCTGTAAATGGGAATAAAAATATATACCTATTAGAGTTGCTGTGAAGACAAAATTAGAGGACAAACCTGAAAGCTCTTCAAAGTAATACTCATATTAGGAAGTAGTACAATGCATATCGAGGAGAAAAACAGATACAGGTCCATTTTCCCTTCATATAAGCTGCTATAATCTAGCCTCTTCTGAGAAGCTCATCCTGGAATTTTCTGTGCATTGGGGGAGCTTTGTGCTGCTATATTTAGAAGGTTATTATTCCAGCAAACGCATATTCTTCTAAATTCTTTCTTGCCTCTGGTGTCTTATTTAAGGCTGCTTATTTTCAAATTTATATATATCTACTGCTTGGAAAAAGCTTCAGGACAGTGCCCAGGATTCATTTTCATCTTTTTTGCTATGATGAGAGCAGAAACAATGTTTTCACTGGGGAAAGTGCCACCCTCGAAAGAGTTCCCATCTTTACCTTGGACCAAGGGATTACTCTTTGCACTCCCTGATGGAGTAAATGGACTAAACATCACAAGAGAAGAATACACATTTGTTCCCCAAAGTTGTCCATTAGGTGTGCTAAGAAAATTTCAGTTCAGCCTCAATAAGACAACAAGAAACAGATAGAATCAACCTTCAGTAGAATATATTTTAGGGTGACATATAGCACTTTATAGCAATTGGAGCTCATGTCAAGACATAATCAACTAATCATTGGTAATCATTGGTAATGCAGATGTGAATCAAGCTAATTTCCAGACAAACAGCCCTTCAGATGGTCCCACTGAATTGCAGGCATAGGTGTTTATGATGAGCAACATTTATATTCAGGGGAAAAGATAAAGAGCTGTTCTATAGGGCAGAAAGACTAAAAAGCCATGCTAAATTCTTAGTCATCTTCTGGTACCCCTATCTGCCTTAGCCACCCCATTAATAGAGCCACTGTTTTCTTTCTTGAAACTCTGTCATGTCCTTGAAAGGTAGTCACTTCAATTGGCTTTCTCTTCCAGTTGCTCAGTTAATATAGTGCTTAGTTAATTATTCAAATGAAAGGCTTCATCCCGGCCAATATATTTGTCAGCCATCTACCTTTCATTGCAAACTTCTTTAAGGAAGTGTCTGTGTCTTGTCCACTAATGTGTTCTACCTAGAGAACACTGCACATTGCACCAGACCACTATGTATTTAGCATCTTCTATTAACAGTTAATTCCACACAGCTCCTCTGAGGGAAGAGGCATTGTTATCTGGAATTTATCAGAGGATACATGGTAGAATGGGACACAAACATGTACTTTAAACTACAAAACCCATGCTCTGCATTTCGTCCCTCTTTGCCTCATCCAATATTTACACCTAGAAACAGGCAGTAAGTTTGATGCCCTGAGACTTGACCCACCAGTTCATCTCCTAGTTTTTGTGTCAACTCAGAGAATAGAGGCTTGCAAGCCTTACATGTCCACACAGTGATAAGAGAACACGTATACACTCCCTGCTTGTTGTTTTCTGAGGCAGCCCTCAGATTGTTTGAGCCAAATCCACCTCTACTGAAACCACTGAGTCCAGCTTTACCCATAAGCTCTTTAAACAGCTTGCTTACCCTGCCTATAACAGTAAAAATTCCTGGTACAACGAGCGAGGAATTGCTTGAAATTCCAATTAAGCCAAATCTTACTAAAGCCTTTTGCATTATCTCAGTAAGCTCCTTTCTACATTAAAAGGTTCCCCTTAATTAATTCTTCTTGCTGGTCTGTGGACGTGCAATGCTTTGTTATGATCTATGAATTTGAAAGCAAGAAAATAAAGCATAGATAAGCAGTGTTTCAAGCTCCCATCATCAAATCAGAGCAGTATTCTATCACTGGTCATGGCCAACTGTTTCTCACACCAAAGAAGAAAGCACCTCTCAAGAGAGAGCTGTGGAAGACTCCATAAAGGGCTCTCTGGGGTCTTTGGTGTGAATAATGTCATCTTTAGGTGCTGCTTGTATAGCTGCGTCACACTCTCTTATAGACAGTAAGCTGAAGCAGGAGAGGGATGACATTCTTTCCCACATTTCTTGCCCAACAGGGAATGCAAACGGGTGTTTTGCTCTGTGAAATAAATGCATAATGGTGACAATTTTTGCATGCTGACTTCTGATATCTTACCGTTAGGCGCCCACCTGCTATGGGTTCCATGATATAGAACCCATCTTACTGAGGTAGATTTCTTGTCTTATGTTTGCTCTGCCCTGCCAGTCTCCCAGCTATCTAAATACCTAGTTTCAGAGGCCTGACCTTCTTCCAGTGAAATCTATAATAGAGATATTGGGGCAGTGGATCTCCTGTACAGGTTAACCTAGTATTATTCAATCTGAGGAAATAAGTTACCCTTACAGGGCATATAGCACAATTTTCCCTGGTTCTTCATGGATTTTGTTCCTCTGTTCTCTGATGTTCGCTTGTTTTTCTCTTCACTATTGAGTTCATTGCAACACAGGCTTTTGTTGTTGTTTGTTTGTCGTTGTTGTTTTTAACCAAATTCCCCTGGATCTATTACCAATCCTTGGTTGAAAAAAAAATATTCTCAAACTTTGCAATGTTTCCCCTTTCTATAGTTTTTGCTTCAGCACCAGATTTACTCATACTTTAGTCCTCTATATGAGAACCATAGTCCCTTGGACTTATACACTTTCTCTGGGCAGAGAAGCCCAGGAAGGCAGTCTTGGATTTGGAGTTAAACATGATCCCTGGGGACCTGGGGTCTGGTGGTATATACATGCCTATAATGTCAAAAGATGATGGTGATGCTGCAGGAGGTGCAAGAGGCATTTTTATTCAGTCTAAAAACAGGATTAAATTTTAGCAATGCCAGGATAAAAGCTTTAATAAAATTGACACCACAGCCACAAACATATATTTTCTCAAAAGTATGTATTTTTTTTCTCACCAAGCAACTGAATATAGGGTTGAGTTGTGATAGTCACATCTATTTCTCAAGAGTGTGCAGAATGACAACCTCTGTTTTGATGAAGACATTCTGAAAGTATTTCTAATTGCTTTTATTGAAAGGGATAAACAGAAACAACTCTAGCAGATAAAGTGAGATGGCTTCTGGGAATAATATCTGCCTCCCAAGAATATGCTTGATTTATGATTTTGTATTACTGAATGTTAGGGTTCTACCTCCACTTTTCTCTAAAAGCCATTTCTTTCTCTCCATCCCCACTGATGCATTGTTATAGTTCAAGCAAGGTTCTTTTCTTCTAGGGACTATCACAGCAGACTCCTGTCTCATCCACTGCCTTCTCAGCATCATGAAGCACTTAAAGCAATCTTTCTAAAATACGAAATTGATCATGTCAGCCCCTGATGGAAACTCTGTCATTGTTCCCTATCTCTCTCTTCAGGATGGAGACTATGTCCTCATATCATGGAGCTGTGAGGGTTAATGAGATGTCAGTCAGCATGAGACAAGCATCCACTGAGCTGGCCACTGACACATGGCTACTCCCAAGCACTTCTCTCCCACTTGCTTAGCTCCTTCTCTAGTCTATGACTTTTACTTAACGTGTATTAGCTTCCTTGACATCTGGTGGTTTCTGATAACTAACATTTACTTGGTAAATATTTTGAATAGAATAATCTATTCTATCACTACTTATAGAGAAATGTTTTAGGTCAGGTAATGTTCTAGGCACCAGAAATACAGCCATAAAACAAGAGAGCTCACTGCCCTCATGGGGCTCATCTGGACAATGAGGGAGGGCAATGTCTTAAGTATCTAGGAAGGCTCCTTGTTAAGCAGAGACCTATAAAAGGTGAGAAAATGAGTCTTATAGATATCTGTTGAAAGAGCACACCCAGCAGAGCGAAGAGCTAGTGTGTTCCCTGAGGTTAAACCATGCTTGCAGGGTTCAGGAAATAGTGAGGGACCAGTATGGCAGGAGAAGAGGAGCAGTGGAGAGAGAAGGATAAGATAGAGTCAAAGAGGATTCATGTGGACAAATGCAGAGTTTGGATTTTTTTCTTAATAAGATGAAAAACAATTAGAGGATTTTAAACACAGAAGTAACATGATCTGATTTAGGTTTTCAAAGGACTGCGTAGGCTGCTACATGGAGATCAAGTAGACCGAAAGCGGGCAAGGATGGGAAACCGGAGCAATTGGGAGAGTATGGGATGAAGGTAATTAGATTCTAGGTACTTTTTGAAGGTAAGTTTAACTAGGTTTGCTTGTAGATTGGATGAGTGGTACGGAGAAGGAAAATAGGGAACAAAGAAGAATGGTTCCAAAATTCTTGGCCTGAACAATTATAATAATGGAATTTCCAATAACAGAAACAGTGAATATTCAAGGACTAGAAAGAGAGAGGAAATCAGATACTTTCTCACAATGATACCGAATAGTCAAATCACTTTTTTATCTACAGATTTTGCCTAGCACTGCCACCTCTTTGAGCTATTCTGCCTATGAGGAAGTTATTCATTATCTACAGCTCAAATCTAGGTTCTTGAAGCTTTCACCTACCAGTCCTATTTCAAGTCCTGGAAAATAAGTTGTTATAGTCATGGTTCACTGTCAATGATTATGTCCCCTGAGTGGTTTCCCTTCAGACTAGGACTTAGCATCCTCAGTCCTGTCACCC
>NW_011888801.1:10913837-10915293 GCF_000151845.1 Pteropus vampyrus
AATTTTCTGCTTGCTCCTATAAATGACTTATAGTTTGTTCCTTTATAACTTTACCATTTTTATTTAGTAAAATCTTTTAATGATTATTTTTTGTGGATTCTGTCTTTGATATTATTCTTAGAGAGTTTCACCAGAATAATATTTAACATATATTGACCATTATTTAATTGTATTTGTGCTTTTATTTATCACTTAACTCATAACTGATTAGGAAATGTTTGGTGCATATTGTGGAATGAGCATCTAAACTATGACTTTCTCTAGTGGTATACCAATTACTTAATTATAAAAATAAGTAATCTTGAGCTTCTGATCAAGATGGTAGAATAGGTAAACACTGTGCTCACCTCCTCCCACAACCACATCAAAATTACAACTAGACTACAGAACAACCATCATTAAGAATTGACTGAAGTATAGCTGAACAGAATTCCTGTAACTAAGGATATACAGAAGAAGATACATCAAGACTGGTAGGAGTGGCAAAGATGCAGACAGGCTGGTCCCACACCCACATGTGGCAGTAAAAAGTCAAGAGGAATATCTCAGCTATGGAGGTCCTCCTTAAGGAGAGTATTGTCCCAGCCCCCTACCAGGCTCCCCCGCATGGACTAACAGTGTTGAGAAGTACCCCAACTACTGGCTGTGAAAACCAGAGGAAATTGTGGCTGAGCGAGAGGAAAGGCAGCTGGAGTCCCAGGTGTTGGTCTTAAAAGGCCCATGCCTGGACTTACTAGTATGACTCACTCAATCTGAGCTCTCACGCCGAGGCAGCAGCTCAAAAGGTGCCATAGATATACAGAGAGGAACTGAATTTTCTGGCTCCACAGCGAGGTCTGGAGGGGCAACTTTCTACCAGACTGAAGTGTTGGCAGAAACCATTGTTCCTTTATTTGGCCCTTTCCTCACCCAGCCTACGTACACAGGCAAGTGCCATTTCTGAGTCTGACAGCTTAGTTAACACCATTCATCCCACCCTGATGATTCCCTGAAATCCTGCACCACTTGATTTGTGGGCCTACCCAAGCCACTTTTCCATACAAATATTTTGTCATGACTAATGCTACAGACTTCCCTAAACAAAGGTTTAAAAACCCCAAACTGGCAACATCTCGCTTCTAAATTCCACATATATCTTGTTGGGCAGCCCCAAACCTGCACTAGCAGCACTTGGCCTCAGTTCATAGCTTAGTCTCTTCCAATCACCTTTAATCCCAGCACCCATCTGGAGATCACTCTATAGCTCATACCAAGAGGCCCTGGGTAGGGCACAGACAGCAGCTGAACTTGGTTTGATCTCATATAGTTTTGTATAGTAACATGCTGTACAGGCTTGTAGCCTAGAAGCAATAGGCGATCTCATATAGCCTTGGTGTGTAATAGGCTATACCATCTAGGTTTGTGTAAGTGCACTCTATGATGTACACACAAATAAATTTCCTAATCACTTATTTTT
>NW_011888801.1:10916153-10918400 GCF_000151845.1 Pteropus vampyrus
ATTTCTTTTAACAAGGTCTTATAGTTTTCATTATATAGGTCCTTCGCATGTTTTGTTAGATTTATTCCTTAGTATTTTATTCTTTTTGTTGCAATTACAAAAGGAATTATTTTTTCCACTTCTTTTTCTGACGCTTCATTATTAGAGTATAGCAAAACTATAAATTTTTGAACACTGATTTTGTATCCAGAAACTTTACTGTATTTGCTTATAGTTTCTAGTAGTATTCTTGTGGAGTCTTCAGGGTTTTCTATATAGAGAATCATGTCATCCGCAAATAGTGACAGTTTGACTTCTTCAGTTCTTATTTGGATGCCTTTTATATCTTTCTCTTGTCTGATTGCACTCGCTAGGATCTCCAATGTTATATTGAATAAGAGTGGCGATAGTGGACAGCTTTACCTTGTCCCTGATCTTAGAGAAAAGGGTTTTTAGTTTTCACCATTAAGTATAATGTTGACTGAGAGATTGTTGTATACGGCCTTTTTTATGTTAAGATGCTTTCCCTCTATACTAATTTTGTTGAGTGTGTTGATCATAAATGGGTGCTGTATCTTGTCGATGGCTTTTTCTGCATCTATTAATATGATCATATGATTCTTATTTTTTAAATTGTTTAGGTGGTTTATCACATTAATCGATTTGTGTATGTTGAACCATCCCTGGGCCTCTGGGATGAAGCTCACTTGATCGTGGTGTATAATCTTTTTAATATGTTGCTGTATTCGATCCACTAGTATCTTATTTAGGATTTTTGCATCTGTGTCCATGGGAGATATTGGTCTGTAGTTTTTTTTTTGTATGTGTATGTTATCTTTACCAGGTTTTGGTATCAAGGGGATAATGGTCTCAAAAAATGAATTGGGAAGTATTGCCTCTTCTTCAATTTTTTGGAAGAGTTTGAAGAGAATAGGTATTATTAAATCTTTGAATGTTTGTTAGAATTCACTGGTGAAGCCATCTGGTCCTGGACTTTTACTTTTTGGTAGGTTTTTGATGATTGTTTCAATTTCCATACTGCTGATTGGTCTATTTAGATTTTCCAATTCTTCTTCATTCAGTCTAGGAAGGTTGTATCTTTCTAAATACATGTCCATTTCTTCCAGGTTATTAAATTTGGTGTTATATACTTTTTAATAATATTCCTGTATAATCCTTTGTATAATTTCCCCTCTTTCATCCCTGATTTTGTTTATTTGTGTCTTTTCTCTTTTTTCCTTAGTAAGTCTAGTGAGGGGTTTGTCAATTTCATTAACCTTTTCAAAGAACCAGCTCTTTGTTGCATTTATTTTTTCTATCGTTTTGTTTGTTTGTTTGTTTTCAACTTTATTTATTTCTGCTCTAATTTTGATTATTTCTTTCCTTCTGCTGATTTTAGGCTTCAATTGTTCTTACTTTTCTAGTTTTTAAAGATGTAGTTCTTATGTTGTCATTAGAGACAGCCAGCACAGTGTTTAACTATTCTGCCATCTTAATTGGAATCCCTATGTGTATTTCTTTTTCTTTTTATTTTTCCTGGCTTCTTGCACTGGTCATAGCTATATTAAATAACAGCAATGCACCCTAGACCATTTGGAGGTTCAGTGGAAGTGTCACTGGCATAACACTTAACTATAATAATGAGTATTGATTTCAAACTGAGGACTTATTCTTATCTTTCTAGTGATTTACCTTAAAATAATATATTTGATGCAAATCTTCATCAAATACCTTTCCTGCCTATCTTCCTGATAATCATATTGGGCTTTTTTTCCTATTAAAAAGTGAAATACTAAAGGATTCCCAAAATTTCAAAATTTCTCTGCCTTCTTTATAGGAATAACAGCACATTTTTGCAGTTTTGAAATATTTTATTTATGTTTATATACACACATTAATAGTGAGATTGAGTTGCAAGTTTTTTCTGATGCTCTTTTCACATTTCACATCACTTTTATGCTAGTTTTGTATGGCTAATTGAGAAGTTTCCATTAGTTTCTTATAGTTTAACAGTTAAAACACCATTGAATAAAATTCTTTCAAAGAATGATTTGGTTTGAACATTTATTTTAGAGGAAGCTCTTTGACAACTTTTATCATTTTCTACCATAGTTAATAGTCTATTTTCCTCTTCTAATTTTTCTTGAATAAATGTTGGTAATTTACATTATTCTAAAAAGTCATGCATTTATCAGTGAACTGCATATTATTAAGCTTACAATGACATATTGCATCCCATTGTAATTATTTCACTCATTCTCATGTCTG
>NW_011888801.1:10918450-10919005 GCF_000151845.1 Pteropus vampyrus
TAGGTTTGTGTAAGTGCACTCTATGATGTACACACAAATAAATTTCCTAATCACTTATTTTTCAGACCATATCCTCATTAAGAAAGAAGTACGTGACTGTAATAAAAATGTTGTGACCAACATAGAAAAAGACAATACTAAACAATAAATGGAAACCTAAAGACATTCAACAAAGTATCTGGCTAGGTTCCTAACAGGACACAGACAGTTACCAGTTACCCCTGATATATATATGTTTTTGAGATGGTATCTCACTGTGATTTTGATTTGCATTTCCCTAATAGCTAGTGATGTTGAGCGTCTTTTCATATATTTGTTGGCCATTTGTATGTCTTCTCGGGAGAAATGTCTGTTCAGGTCCTCTGCTCATTTTTTGATTGGATCATTTTTGTTGTTGTTGTTGAGTCGTATGAATTCTTTGTATATTTTGGATATTAGGCCCTTATCGGAGGTGTTGCTTGCAAATATATTTTCCCATTCAGATGGTTGTCTCTTTACCTTGTTGACAATTTCTTTTGATGAGCAGAAGCTTTTTAGTTTGATGTACTCCCATTC
>NW_011888801.1:10919409-10920084 GCF_000151845.1 Pteropus vampyrus
ATATAAACTCTCCTTTGCGTGCATAATGTTATACATTTTTTTGTTTTTATTTTTGCCCTTTTTCATACTGCCAGCGATATATCTTATTGCTCTTTTATAAGAATCAAATCTTTGTTTTTTAAATTTTATTGTGTCGTCTTCTAATTCATTCAATTTTGGTTTTATTTTTATTATGTTTTCATTCCCTTTCTAGGAAATGTTCATTGTTCATTGCTTTTAAAATTGGATTAAAATGTATTTCATCAGTTTTTATTTTCATTTTAATAATAAATTGTATAATTATATGAATTTTATTGAGTATAGTTTTGTGTGAGATAATTTTTGAACTGTGATGATACTTCAATACTAATTAATTTTGAAAAATCTTTAAAGTTAATTTTGCTCTCTGCTTCAATCAAAATTAAGAGATAAATGTTTAGAGCTTTTTTCTTAATCCCTTATTATTTAGTTTTAAATCTATTGTCTTTGTAATTATAATTATTAAGTGAGTGTTTTGTCAAAGGTTGTTATTTAGTATTAAGTATTTGGTTTATTTACATTACAATTAGTCAATTGTGACTGTAGAATTTTTATTCTTGATATCAGTGAGATTCTCTTTCTTTTTTAGCACTGGGTATGATCTCTGTGTAAGTATTACATTGGCATTGAAAAAGTATATTTTCTATAAAAACTATA
>NW_011888801.1:10920134-10922578 GCF_000151845.1 Pteropus vampyrus
TGTCTGTTCAGGTCCTCTGCTCATTTTTTGATTGGATCATTTTTGTTGTTGTTGTTGAGTCGTATGAATTCTTTGTATATTTTGGATATTAGGCCCTTATCGGAGGTGTTGCTTGCAAATATATTTTCCCATTCAGATGGTTGTCTCTTTACCTTGTTGACAATTTCTTTTGATGAGCAGAAGCTTTTTAGTTTGATGTACTCCCATTCGTTTATTTTACCTTTTATTTCTCTTGCCTTTGAGGTCAAATTCATAAAATCCTCTTTAAGTCCAAGGTCCTTGGGTTTACTACTTATGTTTTTCTCTATGCGTTTTATTGTTTCAGGTCTTATATTCAGGCCCTTAATTCATTTTGAGTTAACTTTGGTGTGTGGTAATAGACAACAGTCTAGTTTCATTCTTTTGCAGGTGGCTTTCCAGTTTTCCAAGCACTATTTATTGAAGAGGCTTGCTTTTTTCCATGGTATGTTTTTGGCTTTTTTGTCAAAAATCATTTCCCCATATATATGGGTTTACTTCTGGACTCTCAATTCTGTTCCACTGGTCCGTGTGTCTGTTTTCTGCCAATACCGTGTGTCTGTTTTTCTGGCAATACCATTCCATTTTGATTACCGTCACTTTGTAATATAATTTGATTCAGGCAGAGTGATGCCTCCAGCCTTGTTCTTTGTTCTCAGGATGGCTTTGGCAATTCTAGGTCTTTTGTGCTTCCATACAAATCTGATGATGTTTTTTGTTCTATTTCTTTAAAAAAAATGCCAATGGGCATATAATGGGGATTATATTAAATCTGTATAATGCTTTAGGTAACAAGGTATTTTAACTATGTTGATTCTTCCGATCCAAGAACACAGAATATCTTTCCATTTTTTTTGTATCTTCTTCGATTTCTTTTAACAAGGTCTTATAGTTTTCATTATATAGGTCCTTCGCATGTTTTGTTAGATTTATTCCTTAGTATTTTATTCTTTTTGTTGCAATTACAAAAGGAATTATTTTTTCCACTTCTTTTTCTGACGCTTCATTATTAGAGTATAGCAAAACTATAAATTTTTGAACACTGATTTTGTATCCAGAAACTTTACTGTATTTGCTTATAGTTTCTAGTAGTATTCTTGTGGAGTCTTCAGGGTTTTCTATATAGAGAATCATGTCATCCGCAAATAGTGACAGTTTGACTTCTTCAGTTCTTATTTGGATGCCTTTTATATCTTTCTCTTGTCTGATTGCACTCGCTAGGATCTCCAATGTTATATTGAATAAGAGTGGCGATAGTGGACAGCTTTACCTTGTCCCTGATCTTAGAGAAAAGGGTTTTTAGTTTTCACCATTAAGTATAATGTTGACTGAGAGATTGTTGTATACGGCCTTTTTTATGTTAAGATGCTTTCCCTCTATACTAATTTTGTTGAGTGTGTTGATCATAAATGGGTGCTGTATCTTGTCGATGGCTTTTTCTGCATCTATTAATATGATCATATGATTCTTATTTTTTAAATTGTTTAGGTGGTTTATCACATTAATCGATTTGTGTATGTTGAACCATCCCTGGGCCTCTGGGATGAAGCTCACTTGATCGTGGTGTATAATCTTTTTAATATGTTGCTGTATTCGATCCACTAGTATCTTATTTAGGATTTTTGCATCTGTGTCCATGGGAGATATTGGTCTGTAGTTTTTTTTTTGTATGTGTATGTTATCTTTACCAGGTTTTGGTATCAAGGGGATAATGGTCTCAAAAAATGAATTGGGAAGTATTGCCTCTTCTTCAATTTTTTGGAAGAGTTTGAAGAGAATAGGTATTATTAAATCTTTGAATGTTTGTTAGAATTCACTGGTGAAGCCATCTGGTCCTGGACTTTTACTTTTTGGTAGGTTTTTGATGATTGTTTCAATTTCCATACTGCTGATTGGTCTATTTAGATTTTCCAATTCTTCTTCATTCAGTCTAGGAAGGTTGTATCTTTCTAAATACATGTCCATTTCTTCCAGGTTATTAAATTTGGTGTTATATACTTTTTAATAATATTCCTGTATAATCCTTTGTATAATTTCCCCTCTTTCATCCCTGATTTTGTTTATTTGTGTCTTTTCTCTTTTTTCCTTAGTAAGTCTAGTGAGGGGTTTGTCAATTTCATTAACCTTTTCAAAGAACCAGCTCTTTGTTGCATTTATTTTTTCTATCGTTTTGTTTGTTTGTTTGTTTTCAACTTTATTTATTTCTGCTCTAATTTTGATTATTTCTTTCCTTCTGCTGATTTTAGGCTTCAATTGTTCTTACTTTTCTAGTTTTTAAAGATGTAGTTCTTATGTTGTCATTAGAGACAGCCAGCACAGTGTTTAACTATTCTGCCATCTTAATTGGAATCCCTATGTGTATTTCTTTTTCTTTTTATTTTTCCTGGCTTCTTGCACTGGTCATAGCTATATTAAATAACAGCAAT
>NW_011888801.1:10924203-10937369 GCF_000151845.1 Pteropus vampyrus
TATGATATATACCTATATATACCTATAATAAACTATTAATTAATAAAGTTCTCAATATAAAAAATTTTGTCTTCTCAGTGTTTCAAAATCTGAAATTTGTGTTTTGAACTCATTATAATTATGTTATTGTCAATTTCTCTTCATGTTTCTGTTTTTCTTTAATATTATTTGATATTTTATTATTCATTTTGTGAATATTATATCTTTCATTGTGGATTATTTATTTAAAAATATACAATAACATTCTTGATATCTTTTTATGCTTTTACCTTTTCATTCTCTTTTGGCTGTTATTAATTTTGCTACACCAGCATTCTGCATTTTCATTAGACTAATCTATTGCTGCTCTTTCCTTCTATAATTTTTGCCAGATTTATTACAATTGCAAAATAAAATTATAAGATATTTAAAGTATGCAACATGATAATTTGATATATGTATACATTGTGAAAGAATTCTCCTCATTAAGTTAGTTAACGCATCCATCACCTGACAAATTTACTTTTTTTTTTTTTTTTTTGGTAGAACATTTAAGTATTATCCACTTAGGAAGTTTTAATTATATAGTACAGTGTCATCAAGTGTAGTCACCATGTTATACATTAGATCCTCAGAACTTATCATCTTGCAACTAAAGTTTGTACCTTTTTACCAACCTCTCCCTATTTGCCCCACCCGTAGTCCCTGACAACCACTTGTCAACTCTCTGTTCCTTCTGCAGGTTTTATTTCAGGCCTGTCTGCTTGCTAATAGTTTATATTCTAGTTTGTTTTTGTGCTTTGACACTGAGATATTACTCTTTTATAATTTGCGTTATTTTTATAGCTGATATGTTTTGGTTTACTTCAATTCTCTTATAATTTCCTTCTATCACTTATTTTTCCATCTTGGTTTTTCCTCTAAGTTATTTGGAAGTTGTAGCTTTCATGGGTAAATCAAAACTGTGCTAAAACATTCTACTCAATTAAATAAAAATCAATTTTATTCAGGCAGTGGGCAAATGCTATGGCTGGAATTGTGACAATAGCCTGAATTCTTTCTCTAGGAGCTCCTTTATCATCCACTAAAGTCACCACAAATGTTCCTCACAGTACCAAGAGGAAAATGTCCTTCATGTTCAACCTCACTTCTTTCACCTTCCTTCTACCCACTCTATACTGCTTTTTGTGCCAGGTAATATAAATTCATTATTATTTTAAGTTCTTATTTTAAAAAATAAACATACACAAAAGTTGTGGTACAGTGAACATACTCTTTACCTAAATTGACTAAATGGTAACATTTCTCACATTTATGTTATGTGTGTATGTCTGTGTATGTATGCTGGCTCATTTGATATTTAATAATTATAATGAACCTACATCATTAAATAATTTAGTACAAATTTTCTAAGAACAAGGACATTATTTTTTATATAACCACAGAACAATTACTAAATAATGGAAATTTAATATTGGTGATTGATGTTACCTAATGTACTGCCTGTATTTTGAATGTTACTAATCTTCCCAGTAATATTCATTAGACCAACTAAAATATGTTAGCTAAGGTGGATACTCCCTTAGCCAACTGACTAAAGCTAACATCATCAATATCGGAATAAAATTATCTTAAGAGTTCTCATCACAAGGAGAAAAATTATTTTCCTTTTTTCTTTTTTTCTTTCTTTTCTTTTTATTATATCTATATGAGAAGAAAAATGTTAGCTGAACTGATTATGGTAATCATTTAGAGTACATGTAAATCCAATCATCATGCTGCACAAGTTAAACTTGTACAGTAATATATGTCAATTATTTCTCAATAAAACTGGAAAAAACTAAAAACAACAAAAACAATCGCATGTCTCTTGATATGATGAACTGAAAAGGATGCAACATAACTTCAGTGGTATTTCTGCCAAAAATGAATAACCCAAACCTAATTATGAGGAAACATCAGAAAAATTCAAGTTGACTGCAATTCTAAAAATAACTGGCTTGTAATCTTAAAAAATGTCAAAGTTAAGAAACACAAAGAAAGGATGAGGAGCTAATCAAATTAAAAAAGATATTAAGGACCTGACAATTGAGTAGATCACATAATACTGGATGGGACTGGAGTAGAATAGCTCTAAAGTGGAGGTTGGCAAATGTTTTGTAAAGAGTAGGATAATAGATATTTTAGGTTTTATGGACCACATGTTCCCTGTTGCGACTGCTCAACTCTGTGGTTGTAAAATGAAAGCCGCTATAGACAACATATAAACAAATGAACAAAGTTTTGTTCCAATAAAACTTTACTTATGAAAACAGGTGGTGCATGGGCTATATTTGCAAACCTCTGCTCTAAAGGACATTATTGGAACAATTTGCAAAATTTGATTATAGATGAAGGGTTAGATAATATTTTTTATTTAATTAGTGTAATATTTTCTAAAATTGATAACCATGTGATAATTATGTAAGCATATGTCCTTTTTAGGAGTTATACACACACAAACAGAGATAGAGGAAAAATTATAGCTAGATAGATATCAATAGATGGATAGATAGATAGATAAGATAGATAGACAGACAGACAGATGATGATAGATAGATGATAGATAGATAGATAGATAGATAGATAGATAGATAGATAGATCAATCGATCGATCGATCTTAATCTATATATTTTTTTCTTTTTTTGACCTGACTCTAATCCAGTGCCATGCTTTTTATTCAGTGTTCTTTAATGAAAAATGATTTCACCTCCTTTCATTCTCTTTTATAACTTTGGCATTTTTGAGGAAGAATCGAACTATTTTCTGTTTGTTTGTTTGTTTTTGTTTGTTTGTTTTATAGATTGTCCCTCAATTAGTCTTTGTCTTATGATTAAATTCATGTTATGTATTTTTGATAGAACTACTATAAAAGTAATATTCTGTCCCATTCAGCACATCACATCAGGAGGCATATGACGTCAATTTATTTTATTATTGGCAGGGTCAGCATTGATCACATGGTAAACACTGGGATTTCCCCATCGTAAAGGTAATTTGGTTCATCATTCTTAATTTATTATTTTCAAATCTATTCAAATAACCTTCATAGTGAGATCTAACGTCTTCCTCTGTTCATAGGAGTGCATTTTATAAACTCAAAATAAAGAATTATCTACATTATATTGGTGGCCTTTGAACTCAATAGAGGCTCATGAAATCTTCTTGTAAGAGTCAACATTTGTTTCTGCCATATTAAAATTTTTTCCCATTATATTTGCACATAAAAGTACAAAACAGAGGTTTTGCCTCTTAATCATGTGGGTGGGACCCTTGCAGAGGCCCAGTATGCTTCCGAACATGTTTAAAGGTTATTGTGCAAATATCAAATAACTACCACAGCTGGATATGAGGTGGTGGCTTTGATTCACAGACCTTTTCAGGATGCTGTGATTTGCATTACTATAGTTGGAAAGTTTTATTAAAAGTTATACATTATAATAACCTAGATTTTTCTAAAAAATGAATATAGGTCCTAATATATTGATGTAGCAGCAACACAGCTAATTAAGAGTTCAGAAAACCAAAAATATCAAGTTTAAGATTTTGAATGTTTCAAATGATTTTTAGAACTAAAAAGGTATAGGTTTGGTTATAAATGTGACCTACCAAATGATTTTCTTTGCTTTTGTTGCATACCTCATGGAGCACTGATAAGAAAGCTGAGACCCAGAGGACTTTCATTTGGATAGATCTCAGGCACATGCACATTTGTCATAGGTCTACTTTAATAACTGTGGTTCCTGGCACAGTGATAGGCATATCATGGGTTCCATATGAAATGAATAAATTAATAAGTGAATTAAAAGAAGAGAAAGAGTGGAAGTCCTGAATCCAAACAGAGCAATGGAGTTAGTAGTGTGGATATATTCTGTGTGAGAAATGTAGTAACATGACAGGCTTACCTGTAGTGGAAAATGCCAAGCACCTTACAAAGCCAATGGATTAAGAGAATTTTCAAGCTTGACACATTGGAGCTTAAATAGGAAATCATTTGGGGTTCCTTTGCCTTGATAAATGGTGCCATATAGTACATTTTGGCTTTGAAAACAAATATACCCAGAAGAATGAAAGGAAAGCAATTGCAGAAAGAGGGTAAACTTAGAAGTCACTGTCCTCCCAATTATCTTCAGAAGAGATAAAGATTTATAAGAGGATGTTTGTTCAGAATGATCAGTGGTTTTCTGTCTGACTCTGGGAACCCAGCAGAAAATTATCATCTTCTGTGGTGAGTGGAGGACACCAATTTATCTCTCTTTTCAAAGGCTACGCTTGACAGGAGGTGCAGAGAGCGAGCACACCTAACTTAGGCTCTTCCATCACTATCATTATGGAAAGGGATTTGATAAATTTACCTTAGGAAATTATCTGGCAGTATATTTGCTTCTTACAGGAAGTTTTAATGGTCATTCCTCTTAGACTTGGGTCGGCAGAACACTTGGGCAGAAATTAGTGTGGGAGGATTGGGAAAAGGTGCTGAGTTACAGCTAGAGCACACAATTGTGTGTCAAGCTCTGCGATCTGTGAGACAGAATCAGTGTTGAGCAGAATTTAACCTGAGAAGCCCAGAGCCACTCCAGCAAGAGCCAGGGAACCAAAGCTTTAAGCTGGAGCTGATTGGTGAGACAGGGGAAGATTAAGTATGGCTGTTGCCTTTGTTTTTGTTGGCCTGGCATATATCGAGTAACTATCATTCCAAGAGCACTGTCCATTCCTCAAATGACCAATCCATTTCCTATATCCCACAGAAGTCCAACCCAAGTTTGGGCAGCAATTCTCACTGTGGGTCTGAGAAGAGGCAAGGATTTTTGGCAATGGTGGTAGGAGATGGAAAAGATTTTCCAGCATGATGTTCCTGATGGTAATAAGGATCTCTGTTTCCCAGGGAGCCTGCATCACTTTATTCCTGTCTACTCATCCCCTTTAACTATTCTTCCTTCTTCAGAGACCACATGACTCTGTAAAAGCTGCCCTGGGTAGCTACAGCTATTCTCCATGTGTGTGATCTGCTTCTCTCCCAGATTTCCATCTGAATTAACAAAACCAAGTGAGGTAAAGCAATTTGACCATGGTCCCCAGTAACTCTGAAGCTGAGTCTACATTTAAAAGAGAACTCACTTCTCTCTTCCCAGGGCTGCTCACAACAGTCACTATGTCCTTGAGTCTTTCAGCTGCACTAAGATGGGTCCAGATTAATATCCACTTAAGCACCAGATTGATGTTCACCAACCCAGATCAGCCGACAGTCCACTGTGAAGAGTTCTTCACCCTTCCTAAGCACCATCGATCCTTCCATCAATCAATTGGTCAATCAACTTTTATAAATTAGTAAGGCAAAATTTTTCAAAGGGCATGCTTGTCTCCCGATCATTCCTTTTAGCACCCTTATTACTGTGGAAAATTTGCAATTAAAAAAGAAAAAAAAAAGAACGAAGAACAGGCATGAGAACTTTCAGAGGAATTTTCTTACTCATTGCCTAGGATAAGTTATTTTCTAGCCTCTTATTCTATTCTTTTAAAAATTTCATTTCTTTTGAAAAGCAACAAAACTGTTTAATCTGATGAATTAAAATAGTTTTCCCCATTACTAATGAAATCAATTTTTAGAACCAGCTCTCAATTTGGCAGTTTTAATTATGGATATATTTCTAATCTGATCAGAGTACCCAAGACATTGAGCTGTGGCTTTATGTTTTATTCCAGGAGGAAAAAATGTCTGCTTTCAATTTGCTCAGAGTACTTGTTTGGCATAATGACAGCCAAGAGCATTGGACTGGTCAAAGGCATGGATAATTCAGATAGATAGGGACCCTGTCTTGAAGGGCTTAAAAGCACAGAGAGACACAGACATAGTTGCAGATAAGCAGGGCCAGAGGAGAGCAAAGTAGGGGTCAGTGAGCCTTCTGTGGGGAGGAAAGCGTGAGAAATGAGTCAAAGCCACACGGACATTGGAAACCACAAGTAAGGGTGGCTCTGTGGGGGATTCAATTAAAACTCCTCTCCCATCCCGACTCTGGATCTGGTGACATTGTCAGGGATGAGGAGCATGTGGCATGGGTGGAGTATTTCAGCTTCCTCTGCCTATGCAGACCACACTATCTGACAAGGAGTTCATTGGCTCAAAAAGCAGAATTTATCAGGGCAGGATATGTTGATCCAGTTTTCCATGTATGGAAATTCCAGCTCCTGGGAAATGCTCAACCCAAGGAACTGTGTACAGGAGACAGTGCATACAAAACACTAAGATAAGTGCCTTGTATAGAGCAAATTCTTAATAAATATTTCTTGAATGAATAGAACAATGAATGGGTGGTTGGATACGAGTTTATTCCCTTTGCACATTCTGATTTGGAGATCAAGCAAGGATCCTAAGTGATCTTGCTAATGTGATCAACCACTCCAGGGCTGAGAGTAGGTCTAAAATATCACCTTAGCTAACTAGGCCCCCACTCTCAGCACACTACTGGAGAAAGACAGCAAGCAGGGATGATAAGCTTGGTCCAGAGTGCGTTGTCTCTCAGGAACTCTTTCAAATATACATGTCAACCTTTGAATCCTCACAATAAATCTATACTATAAACACAGTTATTAACCTCACTGATAAATGAGAAAACTGAAGTTCAGAAAAATTAATAACCTTTTCAAGACATCATGCCGGGACTGACCCCAGTGGTAAGAACCATAGTCCAAATATCATGACCAGATGGAAGCTGTTCTAAAAGAACATGGACATGGGAAATGGATGACTCATAGTCAGGTTTAAAGCGATTTGTGGCTTAAAGCAGTCCATTCTGTTTGGCAGAAAACCCCTGCCAGAGACTGGATTTGAGAAGACAAGAACTTACTCTAAGAAAAGACATCTGGTAATAACTAGGCAAGAAGTTGACCCCCAGAAAAAGTGTGGTGATCCAGAAAGCAAAGCAAGAAATGAGACAGAAGGACACATACATTTAGAACATGTGGTAGAGATTAGTGAAAACCTACAATCTACCACTGATAACAATAATCCAATGTTATCTGCAAATGGTCTGGCCTGCTGAATCTCAACCAGCTTTACTCAGGGCATGAATACCTTGCATGTGAAAGTTCCAGCCTCAAGGACTGAGAGAAGGTATGATTGCTGAGGTCAGAACCCAACACAGATGTTCAAAGGTAAGCACAAATGCAAGCTGTCTGTCCCAGGGTGAGAAGAACAAGTGGCAGGCAAATGGTCCTGGCAAGAGTCTAAGATGGCATCCAGTATCCAGTGGCCATTCAAGCAGATGATGAGCAGACAGAAGCAGATGAGTGGCATCAATTGTCTTGGGTATACACAGGTAGGCAACCAGATGGTATCTACTGATTACCAGAAATACAGGTGGAAAGACAGTTGGCAACAGGTGACTATGGTTTACATGAGGTCCAGGAAACACTGATGAGGTCAGAGATTAGAAGAGGCACAGGCGACTAGAGAGATGGCACCAAAGGGTGGCCTGGCATTTAGATAGAATTGTAGGATCCCATCAACAAGTACATGTATCCCTCACTATCTAAATTCTCTGCTATCCAAACTTGAGTATTGATTAAGTTTAGATGGATATCAGAGACAAGGTCTTGTGGAGACTAGGTTCTGTGTAGTATAGTATCCTGAAACTAGAACAACTGAGAAGGAACAAGATGCCAGATTTGCAAACATAAGATTCCCAAATAAGTGTTATATGGCCTTTGCTTATGAGGTTTCAACCCTAGGGATAGGTCAGATAGGTTATAATGTCGATCCCCTGGACAGTGTGGCCATTTAAGGTTCTAATTCCTTATGCACCTATTTCTCATGCAGTCTTAGTACTTGTTCTCCTATCTGTCTGAAATGACCCTCCCTCTCTTCTTCACTACGTCCTTTGCACCCTTTAGATTTCAGCTCATTAGCTACTTCCTTAGGGAAGCCTTCTCTGACCCCTTAATTAGGCAAAAGCTCCCTCCAAGAGCACTGCGGCCTGCATTTGTGACATGCACACATTTGTACGGCTATTTGATTAGTGTCCAATTCCTTCCCTGAGCTGTAACTTCACTTATTTCATTCAATCCAGCATCCAGCACAGGACACAATACTTTGTAAATGTCCAGTGAATAGTTTCTGAATGCGTGAATAAGTGAATGTCCTTGGGGAACACACTAAACACACTAACATCCCTGAGTCTATATTCCCATATGTGCAGAATGAGGATAATGAAAGTGACCTGCCAGAGTAATTGAGGTGAGGATTAAAGCATAAAGAGTCTATAAAGGACGTCACATGTCTTCTGATATTTGGCAGCACCCCCTTCCTCAAAATTCTCCTGTTCTCTTCTCCTCAATACCAAAGAGTGATGAGACCTCCCTACCCTGCCTAAGGCTCTAAACTGCAATTAGCTTTGAGAAAGATACAAAGTGCTAAGGGTACTGAATCTGATGTCAAATCCACTTTAGTGTGGCCATGGCAACACTTTACCTCTCTTAAGACTCATTTTTCTCATCTGTAAAGTGGGGATTTTAATAATACCTACCTTGTAGAGTTGCCATTGATAATACACAGAATAGTACTTAGAACAGACCCAAATATGTGATAATTAAAAATTGATGATTATTGTTATATTTATCTTTATCAAAGGAACCCAATTAGACACTCATGTGAAAAGAATTATGAAAACTGGCCCAGAGTTTGCCGTATCTCAAATATTCTATTATAACCACATATAGTTGAACCAGCTAGGTGGCTGCCTCTCTAGATAAGAAATAGGTCCTACAAAGCTAGGAGAACAACTCCATGCTGTTTTAGCTAGAGGATTGCCTTTTGTTAGTTGGCTTTTCAGCCTTGTCAATTCAGCAAAATGCGTTTTACTGAGACTTGAAAATGTTCTCTTGATCACATTTCTGTTTATATTTTCTGAATAGACTTCTCTTTGAACTCTGCTAAGATTGACAGTTACAATGATCAGTTCTCAAAGGATATCCCAGAGGATAAAGGAAAATACTATCCTTGTAGTTGGCTGTGTATTACTTAGAAAAGAGTTCATAGGAGACCAGTTTGCGTTCTAGGTGGACAATGGGAAAAATTGCAAAGGATAAGACAAGTATATGAACAAAGACAGTGAAAAGAAAAGAAGATATGAAGAGAAGAAGGAACATATACTTTTTGCCACAAGGGACAAACAATATCTGAGTTCTTGAATTGGAGCAGGATCACCTTAATGGGGAGAATTAGAGAAGAGTCCATGTTAAAGTTAAGTTCTCCCAAGAGGTTTCTCTAAATTAGACATCACAAAGAGGAGGCTGGAGCTCCATTTAGGGACCCCAAGAGTAACTGCTTTTCCTCTGGCGGAGGGTCTGCAGAGTCAGTCTACAAATAAACTTCTTGCCTATACATCCACCAGAACATGAGGAATTGCTTTAAAAATCTTTGACTAAAAATATAAGATAGAGCAAGGAGAAGCCAAGTAGGTCATTAGAAATTTTTTGGAAAGACTCCTGTCAACAGTTTTATCTTCTACATAGATTTAACTTCAGGTGATCTCTCAGGTCTGGGAATGGAACTGGGACAGTTAACAACCCTCCTTTGAGCAGTCCAGGTTTACTCTCTGCCTCACCCTAGTGGACATGGTACTTGTTTAGACTCCGTCCCACATTAGGGGAGTGGCAACCTGCTCTGCAAGCTGCATAGTTCACATATTGTAAAAACTTCAATGGTTCTTTAGTATTAAATAGGGTCAAAGAAGATTATTTGAAAGCAACTGAGCCATACATTAAGGAAGAAATAATAGGTAAATTATATGCAATTATTTTTAGTGCACACAAGCATCAAGCTGCAATTAATATACTTTGAGATTCTGTATATATCTAATCATTCTCTCAACAGCAAATTAAAGAGCTGCTTGATACTCTTGGTCAGATATCTCTAAAGAAAATCCATCTTTTCTATTCATGTTTTTTTTTCTTCTTTACTTCCGCCTTGTTCACTCACTTTTCCATTTTCACTAAAGTGAACTGGAAAGTTATTGTAGCCTCTGAAGCCACAGAGACCAGAGCTCAGATGCCACCTGAGCCATTTATTAGCTGTATAGCCTCTGGCAAGGTGTTAAACTCTCTGTGTCCATTTCCTCCACTAGAGAACCAGAATAACAATAATTGTCCCCATAGGACTGGTATACGATTAAATGTCAACATAGAGGTAAAACACATTAAAACATGCCTAGCAAGAGGGAAGCTAAGTGAATGATAAGTCTCTTTTTTCCCTTGCATATTCTACTGCACATTGGACTCATCTTATACTTACTTCACAGTTTTACATTAACTACAGAGAACATTTCAACTTGTTCTTTCTCAAAGTTTAGATTTTAATTTAGAACCTCTTCGACCATGTAAAAAGCTCAAGCTACTGCTATTCCTAATTTGCTGTTCTTCAAATTTATATGCTGCTTGAACTTTGGAAGGTCTCTTCCCTAATTCTAAACTGATTATTGGAAGTGAATGTGGCTTCTCTTTTTTGATCTGCATCATGTTGAGAGTAAGAGTTTTTAGATTGTCATGACTTTTCAAGGTATGAGAAAACCACTTTCAAATTAAATACACATTAAAAATTTCCCTCTAGTTGACAAAGTCATTGATTTTGTTATAATTCCAAACAGGTCCCTAGGTAATTTAACAATTGCATTGTCATAGTGATATAGACAAAGCAAGATGTAGCTTATGTTCACACTGTTTTTGGATCCGAACCCTCTTGTTCTTGGAGCTGAGAAAAGAGTCCATATGTTTGGACTGGAGTAGCAGGGGCTTTGGAAATCAACCATTGTAGTTGGCAGGGGAGTGGATCTCTGGATTGGTCAGGGCAGAGTGTTCATATAATTGAGAGTAATTATGTTGACAAAAAGGGAAAGTGTAAGGGCACCTCATAATTACAAACAGATGTACTTAAATAATGGCAACCAGTCTTTCAGGAACCCAAAAGATTGATGCTTCAGAAGGGACTCATATCCCCAATGGGAGAGAGATGCTTCAACAGCTCTGATAACCTAAACATGGCAAACCAAAGCAATTAAGCTATTCTCAGAAAAAAATTATGCACAAAGAAATTGGATGAAGAGGGTAGTAAAAGAATAAAAATGTAGGTTTGGGAGCCAGATAGTCTGGTTTTAATTACAAATATACCATTTAATAGCTACGTGGCTTCACATAAGCTATTTAAGCAATATATGCCTCAGTTTCTTTATCTCTAAAGTGGCTAAATAATACCTACGTCATAGGGTTGTTAGTAGAACTTAGAATACATAGGTGAACTGTCTAGCCCTTAACAGGCACACAATAGTTGCTTGTCTAAACCAAGGTCAGTTTTTACACTCTCCTATTGAGTACTGATCCCACCCTCCATTATCTGTTTTCCAGCGGAATTCTTTTTAAAACATAAATACTATGGTTCGAAACTCTAGGATATCTTCTCATTACACTTGGATGAAAATCCAGGATCCTTACTTCATAAGATCTTTTCTCAAAAGTTAGCATCCTCTGACCTCCTCTTCTCTCTTCTCCCATTTTCCCCTTTTTGATGCCCTCCACCTAAGACTTTCTCTTGGTTTTTTAAGCATGTCAGGTTTGTTCCACTGATGTTTGCATTTCTGGCTCCTTCTCATCACTCATTTCTCGGCTCAAATCGAATAACTTAAAAGAAGCCTTCCTTGACTACTGTCTTGATTGGATTTCCTGGAAATAGAGCCTGGGGTTTAAGAGCACATGATTTATTTAAAGTATATGCTTCAGAAAACCTGTAAAGGTTTGAGGGTCCCAGAGAGAGAAAGAGAACAAGGATGTGGTCTTAGATGTGGTTTTAGGAAATGTCTAACCTTGGACTGATCTATGGGTTGCGATGGTGAGGGATTTGGAACACAAATCAAGGGATTCTGCCTTGAAGTAAGAAGCCAGGCTTCTGAGCCACTGTATCAATCAGTCATTGGCTGCCTCACAGATAACTTCTATCAGCCAAGGTCAAGGTCAATTCACCTGAGAAGATTGCAGGTGTAAGCCAATGGCCTCAGAATTATTCTCCAGCAGCTGGAAGGTACTGGCTCATAAATAGGATCTAGCAGGGCATCAACTCATTTGTTGTGACCACCTGACTCAACGTTGCCATCTATGCCCTGTTGTATAAACCTAGTTCAACTCTTTGGCTTACTTTTATTCCCTGATATTTTTCTTGCTTAATTATTTGTTGATTTTCTGTTTTCCTAAGTAGAGTATAAGATCTTTAGTGCAGCAATGTCTGTTTTGCACATGGGTACATCTTTAAAATCTAGACCAAATGCTGGTTTAGTGAGTGATTGTTGGTTGTGACTTACCTTTTCCTTCTGAAATGGGGAAAAAAAAGTTTATGTTCAGACAAAGAACATCAAAAACAAGATAGGAAGACTGAATTGACCTTGTCACAGTCAGCTGCTCCCGGCATTCCTTTGTTTTCTATGCCATTTTCAGGTTCCAGCAGTGGAAATTTAGCTGTTTTTAAAGGATTCCAAAAAACCTTGCTTAAAAACTGTGTTTTCTAAAACAATGATACCTGCCACCAGGGAGGCAGTCAGCTTTTAGCACCTATCCTGAAATATTTACAGAACAGACTTGAAGAAAGAGAAAAGAAAGGAAAAGTTGTCCCCAGAAGCTTAACGCCACAGCTTATTTAATATGACTTACTCCAAAAGATATTCCCCAACCAGTTCATTGCTACTGAGGCCAAATTCTATGGAGTAAGTATTTTCTACAGATGAAGCTATTTTCCTCCCCAGATCTTTCACGTGTATCAAAGCACAATCTGTTATGCGTGTTACTGTTGTTGTCTCCTTCTCCCTCCTTGTCTTTTGGGAAAAGGGATTGTGACCAAATGGCAACGTGTTAGAGGATTAATAGGATAATGAGATGTGTACCTCTGCCTCACACTGTGTCTATACAAATCAAACACGCACAAACCCTGTTGAATTATTATGGCTGTCAACAAAAGCTTTTGTGGTAGCTTTTCTGAAAGTTCCAGTTTCCTATAGACCCTCCAGACATCAAAAATGCAGAGATTGTCTGAGAAATTCTAGGCCATTTAGTTAGGAAGCCAAAAGCATAAAAACAAAAAGAAGAAAGAAAGAAAGGAAGGAAGGAAGGAAGG
>NW_011888801.1:10937622-10954656 GCF_000151845.1 Pteropus vampyrus
CCTGATTTGCCTGTTGTTTGAGGCTGACCCATTCCATGACCTATGTCTGGCTAAACAAATTGTTCCATTATCTTGGCCATTTTGTGAGTTCAGGATGGGTACATGACCCTAGCCAGGCCAGTGAGACTCAGCTCCTGGATTTACATGGAAATGTTAGGGAAAAAATACCTCTTTCTTGTGACTGCTCAGGTAAGCTAAGTGTAGCTAATTGTGCCCAACTTACCACCTCAAGGGGAGAGCTTGGTAACAAAATGCTGACATAAAATAAAATAAAGACATGTAATAAAGAGAGACATATTCCTGATGCCATAGCTTTAGCACCTGCATTCCACCATTGCTGAAGTAGGAGCTGCTCATGGGGCATTTTATTTATTTCTTAAGATACACTTTATTTATTTTTTAAGATAGTTTAAGGTGTATTTCTCCTCTAGCAATTGGATGAATCTCAATATAGAATTAAACATGTAACAATTGACCTTGGATGGTAACTTAAGAATGGCTGACGCTTCGATGCTTATGTACATAGTCAGAGAGCAGTTACATTCCAAAGATCATGTAAGGGGAAAAGATTGGATATTTAATTTGTTTTTCCTTCTGAATCATTGGCTATTTTAAACACAGTTCTTATCCAAGTAGCCTACGAGAGAATGAATGTGACTAAGAATACTGATTGAAACACTAAAGACAACTGGGCTTGGAGTCAGATAGTACTTGGTTCAAATCTCAGCTCTGATACCACATATCAAATGACTTTGGGGAATTACTGAATCTCTCTGCATCTCAGTTATCTAATCAGTAAAATGTGATGTTAAAACCTCTCATAGGGCTATTTTGAGAAATAAGTAGCAGTATGCATGTGAAGTGCTCAGCCAGAGTGGCCACTCTATAAATATTTGTTCCCCACACCACCTCAGGTACAAGCAATCTGACTCACAGATACTAGTGTAGGGAAAGAGTTAGGGGTCCCCCACCCCATGTCCACCCACAAATAATAGTTTCTAGTTTTAAGACAAATTAATAAGGCAAGTTTGGGTTTATTCTTTAAGGATTAAATAACTGGGAATCTGTATACTATCTAGAGTCTCTTAGAGGGAAGGGATGTTTCTAAACAAAATCAACCTAATTAATAGAATATTTTATTTCAGTCAAATAACTGATTATGTCTATGCCATCTTGTCAAATAACTGATATGACTTATTTGTCTCTTACTTCTGAATAAAGATTGTTGGAATGATCAAGCCAATGAAGTTTCTTGACACTTGTAAGGATAACAGGAATATCTTTCATTTTCATGCTGGCCCTTGAATGGAGAACAAGTGTATACAAGGTCATTCGTACTCTGAAGAGTCCCTTAAAGTCAGTGACATATGGTAATGAAAAACCTAATTAGACATAAGTAATACTAGAGAAAAGTCTGAATAGATTTATTTCCTAAAGAAAGGGGCTATGCTTTTATCATTTTCTTTCTATGGAAAACCTATAGGGCCAGCCAAAGGCCATGTGCATTGTAGTGAGGAATATAATTACAACTGTGAAGGGATGGATGGAGAGATGACCAGGTCCCCGTTTGAGCTACAGTTATTAGATTTAATTTATTCAACATGCATTTATTGAGGATGCAGTATGTGCCAGGAAGTGTTCTAGGTTCTGGGATAAGGATAAAAATTTTAATCTCATGGAGCTTAAAATTTACTGGATGGAAATGACCAAAAAATAAGTAAAATATATAGTATATGTAGTATGTTAGAAAATGACATGTACCGTGAAGAAAATAAAGCAACAAAGATGAATAAGAAAATAGATAATGAAGTGCAGGAGATGACAACTGCAATATAAAATAAGGTGTTTACTAAAACCTTAATGAAAATGTGGTGTTTGTGGAAAAAAATAGAAAGGAAATGAAGAAAAGAAAAAATAAAACTCACTAGATTACTGGGAAAAATGTTCCTCTGAAGTAGATGTCTGCCTAGCATGTAGGAAGAGAGAAAGACAAAATCAAGGGGCAGAGTGGAAGTGTAGGAGGTAAGGTTGGAGAGTAGATGGAATGGGATAGGGAGGGGAGGGGCTAGAATGTCCAAAGCCTTTCCTTCAGGAGATGGGAGCCATCAGTAGACTTTGAGAAGCTCTCACTTATGTCTGAGTCCCTCTGTTATTGTTGCTCTGAGAATAGACTCTGGAGGCATGTGGTAAGGGGGAGCAAGATATAGGCAGAAAGACCAGGTAAGAAGTTATTGCAACAATGAAGATGACCC
This sequence comes from Pteropus vampyrus, assembly GCF_000151845.1. NCBI lineage: Eukaryota > Metazoa > Chordata > Mammalia > Chiroptera > Pteropodidae > Pteropus > Pteropus vampyrus. The sequence continues at coordinate 10,939,875 of NW_011888801.1, forward strand.
ATGAGAGTGGCTTAAAACAGGTGTCAGCAAAGGAGAGGATGAGGAATGGCCAGCTTACAGAATAATGTTTTCGATTGTTCTCAGGCTTTACCTAAGAATTGGGGTAAAACAGGTAGTCATCCTGCTCTAAAAGGACCCCACCAAAAAGTTCTAAAGACTTGAATAAAATTGACAGGGTCTCAGCTCAAGGATCTTGAGGCAGTTTAGCAAAGTGCCATATTGGGTTTATGGGTGAGAATACATGTTTATAATTCCTCAAGTCCTAAAAGTGAGGCAAAAAGGAAATGAGAGAGGTGGGAACATCTGCAAGAGTGTCATGGCTCAAGTGTAAGACCAACAGTGGTGACTGGCATTTGAGGAGGTTATAGAACCCCCAGAAATATCTAATGCATGGCAGCAGGCAGAAATGAAAAACCTCAAGGAGCTTCATCTGGTGAGAGAGGATGTAAGAAGTGAACATCCCCTAAGAAACAAGGTGGAAATAGGGTTGTCTCACCCAAGTCTATGGGCCATGTATTTTCTGCAGATGGGAGGTGATGATGGGCAGGTGTCAATGGGGAAGAAGATATGGGACACCAAGGATTGTCCTCATCAAGGTTTTGTTTTTGTAGGAAATCAGTAAACACAAAGTGGCTCCTTCTCCTCCTGGAAATGACAATGATTTGAAGATGATACTCTCAAATTTCATTATTTCATTGCAGAAAATGAAGACCAGATCCAGGTGAGTATGATTTCTTGCCTCCTTGACTGGGTGCTGAAAAGGGAGAAGGCTCATCCTTTACACCTCTTCCTCCACAAGGAGGGCTACACTCACCTCAGGGCAACGCACATCTTTCACTGTACAAAGTCCCCGACGCAGCTATAATCAGAGCTCATTTTGTTAATCTTCCAAATCCTTCAAGCCAGAACTCAACCCCTTGCAGAGACCCAAATCTGAACATGAAAGGAAATAAAAAAGAGAAGAGAACCTAGACACATTAACTATTGCCTCTCCATCAGGCATCACTCCAAATACTCCTTATGTGTTATAGTATATCACTCTCCAAACACCCACAGAGACAGGATCTTGAAGGTTATTATGTGAAAAAACTGAAAAGGGTTAAGTGACTTAACTCAGGTTACCCCCCAGCCTAAGTTTCACATCCCAACTTCATAATCATCTGGTTCACCCTGCAGCCTACAGTGTAGGTTCTAGGAAGGGAATATTCAACCTGTCCCTTTCTCTGGCCATGTCACTGGGAAACACTCCACACGAAGCAGTGTTGTGGGGCTGCTGCCATCCACACTCCACCTGGCAGGAGCCTGCAGATTACTAAAGAAAGAAAATGAGGGCAGGGACATATTTTCCAAGCACATCCTTTGTGAAAGGTTTTGTACTCAATCTTTTATCTATAAGATTTAACTTAGCCTTCACCATAGATCCATGAGGAAGATATCATTTCTATGAGGAAGCTCAGAATGCATACCCAGCCCATGAACAGGTTTTCTGGGAGGCAGGTGCAGCCCCTAAGGTGTTTTTCCAAATTCCTTATTTACTGATACTTGAGTTCTGACAAACCTCACCGGCTCACATAAGGTCTGGAGGCACCTCTCTGGGGCCTTTCATCGGGAGTCACAGAAATTAAATTCAGAAAATCAGACTTGCGAGAATTACTGAGGTAAGAGGACACCAAAGAGGTACCCTGGGTTTTATGCTCATGCGGATTAGTGATCAATGAGGAGGGTGGATTGTAACCCATTCACTGTCAGTATTCAAGAGTGACAATGTGTGTGGTACTCCAAAATCTGGCTCTCACTAGCCATGTGACCTCACACATGTTACATAGCTTTTCTGTTCCTCAGCCATGACTATAATGGACATCAGAACTTGCTTCCTTCCAAGTTTCTTGTGAGAATAAAAGAGACATTGCTTTGTAACATTTAGTACCATGTTTATTGTGTGCTGGATAAGTCCTAGCAGTAGTACTGGTTGTTGAATAACTAGTACCTGTAACCACAGTCATTTCATTTACAACAGCAATTTTCTCCCAGGATCATATTTATTTGGAATTGTTTAGAGTCACCCATAGAAGAAAGATATGGAAAGGAAGGGGAAGAAAAGGAATAGGAGATAGGACAGGAAAGCTGGTAGATGATGTTTAAGAGTTCTGGTGGGACTCCATTACCATGTATGCAACCGCATTAGCTCAAGAGGCTGCTGGCAACCAGGATAATCTTCCTAGAAGGTGATAGGGCCCCAGTGGTGAAGTGATGAGCACCCAGAACTGAGACAGTGGTGAATTAGAGGAGAGAGAGAGGAACCTTATGAGCAAGGTCATTTTCCTATGAAAAATGTTATAAGCCTGGTGCCCATTAGGCTGAGTGACTCCATCTTCATTTCCTCTTTATCAAAATGCTAAACCATCTCCCGTGTGACCAGCCAGCCCTCCACTCCAGCATGTGCGGTGGGACAGACTGCCTGGATTTGGTTATCACGTAAATGGATCATAAATTTTCTGTTCGGCATCCCTTCCCTACTGACCCCCCTCCCGCTCCCTGCCCCAGGACCCCTCCATCACACATACACTTCCATCCCTTCTGGAAAATTCTTTTCTGCTCTGATGGCTTTAAGAATCATTATTTCTATTGTGCTTTCTACTGAAAAAGACAAAAGAGAGAGGTCTAATCCTCAACTCAGGCTATGGCTTCTAATTATCTTATTAAAACCATTTGGATTCCTTAAGCCTTTTATATTGGTGGCCTCAGGACAATTTTCCTGCTGACCGATGTCAATTTCCAGTGAAGTTTTAATACCTGCTGATACGTGTGAAGTAAGGGAAACTGCTTTAGAAAATATATTTATCAAAACATGATTCTCGCATACAAATAGTCTCAGCTTTAAGAGGCCTGCAAGGAGAAAGGGGCAATTTGGAGTGTTTACTCTTCACAATAAAAGCCCACCTGAATTTCAAAGGTTTGAAAAACAGGAAGACTTGCAAGAGCCAAGTTCTTTTTAAAATATAAAATAATAATTTTTTTAAATTGCTTTTGCTGTTAGATAGAAAGCAACTCATCTGCTCATTTGTCAAACCCATGATTCTTATTGCCAACAAAATAAGAGAAACAAATAGAGGAGAAGAGAGGAGAGAAAATGTTTATTTCAAAGGGGAAAATAAAGATCTTTTTTTTTTTTAACATAATAACCAATGTTCCATCTCAATGATGGCAGACAATACACCAGAAATCTGAATCATTTTACGGCAGTCTCTTTAGATACATTATACTTTGAAGATTATCTAAGTAGATGTGGGTTTAAGATAAGAAAGTAATATCATTAGATAGCTCTATGGTCCATAGAGTAGACCACCCTGAGAAGAAGCCCAGTTAACCGCAAAATGCCAACAATCCCTTAGGCTGTCCTGTAAGCCCATCATGACTCCTCATCTATTTGTGTAGCCTTGTCTTTTCTCACTTCAACCCTTGTCTCTCAAAATCAGTGCTTATATCATATTGAGTTATGTCTTTACCTTCCCCAAACCATCTTGTCTCTAACGCTTCCAGGTTGTCTCTACACATGCTTTCCACACTCACCTTCTGCCTCAACCCTCCAGCTCTTTGCCACCTGGAAAATTTAGCACAGATATGACCTTCTCTGTGAAATCTTTCCTCACCTTCAAAAGCAGCCTTAGATTCTTGCTTCCTAATGTTTCTGCCCAGCTCTGTTGAGCCTCAATCATTGTCAAACAATGGCAGAATGGATAGTGTCACAAAACATCCTATCTTTATATAACTCCAAGTAAGTATTGTTAAGATTTATGAACTCCTGGGGATATCTTTTGTATCTATGGAGAAACTGAGGCAGGAGGCTGATTTAACATCAAGAAGTCATGTACCAAAGGTAATACAAATTAAGATTTTAGTGTGCTTGACAATCCTTACTTGTGGATTAACTATATTGAGTAGGCCCAAAAATAATTATATGAAAACTTCCATACTGAACACAAAGCAATACTGAAGTAGTGAATCCATTTAATTTTATTCAACATGCACTCACTTGTCTCCCACTAGGAGCCAGGAACTGTACTGTCTGCCAGTTTGGGGCTCTACTGGGAGCTCCAGGATGAGGTCTGGTCATAGAGGTGCTATATATTGAATGAGGAAGTAGATAAGGTAACAATATATCCCATGTGGAACGAATGCCAATATTGGAGAATTTTTTTTCTGATAACGCATTTTTCATCCACTATTCCCAGTTCTGCCTCCTGGTGAGACCCATGAAAAGTTCAGAAGTCTATAATACAACAGTATAACATTTTTCTTAATGAGTCTTCCTAGGCTATTATCCCTTTTGCCTCAAGTCATCTCTCCTTTTATGAAACAACAGTCTTTCAATAGCTTTTTATTCTAAAATGATGGCCTCCACATCCTGGACACTCTTGTAGACTGTCTGTCAACATTGTTCTTTGAGTAACCAGCACTAGACCCAATATCTAGTGGAAGTCTGAACCGTGCTGACTATACTTTAACCACAACCTCCCTCTGTGTTGCCAGCTACTTCCATAATCTATCTCATGATGGCACTTATAATTTCATTCTGAAGGTTTTGGACAATGATCCAGTATATTAGATACCTACATGTTAGGACCCTTTCTATTCCTGTCATGGAGAAACTTTATAGGAATATCATCATTGTCTTTATAAGTCCACAATAAACAAAATAAAAATTATGTGCAGACTCTTTCACAAAACAATTTCTACCCTGCGAGTCATAGATCAGGGAAGGAGGTGGGCTATTAACATAAGGTTGCCAATGTTTTATTTTGACAATTAAGAATATTATTTTTAAAAAAAGAAAAGAAAAGAAAGAAAAGAAAATATCACCATCTACCATCACCATCATTTCATAAGAAAAAGCACAGGCACACCCCCACCTCCACCACAATCAGTGTAGTACATATCATAATGCCATAGCACATGTGTAGCCAATATTTGTGAATAAGTGGATGTAAAAATAAATATGATTTATAGGAAGTAGGCTCCATTGAGTTAAAAATTATCTCCAACTATTCTTTAGCTCAGTGACTATTGATCTGGTCACAAGAGAAGTTTCATTTGTCAGAGAGGATATGGCCAAAAGAAGTTTACTGTCCTTGTGTGACCAAGTGAATTTGTCTTGAGTGACATGATCTCCTGAATCTTGCATATACCTTGCCTTTCAGTAGGCCTTAAGTCCTGGTTCTACAATCTTGATATCCCACTGCCAAAGACAGGGTGGCACAACCATTCTCCATTACCTCCCAGCGCCCACAGCTGTGAAAGCTCAGAAATATCTGTAGTCATCCCAAGACTATGCACGCCACCAAGGAGGCCCTAGCTCCAAGAAAATTAATTTAATACATGATTCAGTGATGGCTCTCCTTTCCTCAGCCCCCAATTGATAAGCCTAACTCTAGTCATCCCTGACTCCTAATCTTTCCACAGCATAGCCTATTAAATGTCCCTAAAGTTTGATTCTTAACATAGTCTTCTCCAGTTTAAAAATCTTTAATCACTTTTCATTAGCATAAAAAAAGGCCCAAGTCCTTAGACAAGCATTAAAAGGCTCCCATAATCTTACTTTAATGTATTTTTTCAACTTCATTGTCTTCCAGCTATTTGTCTTAACCCCGCTGTGGCCTTTCTTATATCTACTTTGCCTGTTAGTAAGTGTCTGCGTTTTCTGTCCTCTGCTACAGAATGAGCTAGGTGCCTCCCTTATCCAAGCACAAAGTCCTGCAAATACTAACTCAATTACAACTATTAGATGAAAAACTAAGGTAGCCAGGCACAAATAAATAAAGCCACATCTTTACTCAGTTACTCATATTGTGAGCTGTCCCAGCATTTAGCACAGCATAGGTACATCATAGAAACTCAAAGCATAGGACTTGCATAAGGAAAGTAAAGGAGGCAGAAAGACAAGAATAAAGGAAGATAGAAAGGAAGAATAAAGGATGGAACGAGCTCAAGGGAGGTGAGAATTTAAACTGTATGACAATCCCATCAATTAGATTTTTTAATTTTGGACCACAGAGCAAAAGTGGGAGTGGATAATGCTGAAAAAATGAGAGTTATTCAGATACTATGAATCAACTCTGTTCACAAGGAATCAGGGAAAGGAGAAATATAGCTTTCAGTCACAGGTTGTGAGAATCCTTATCCTTAGCAAAAGAGAAAAAAAAAACTGAATATCTGAAGTAAAGGTAAGTGAAGGTCAAATGCAGAAGTGCTTGATGGCTTCAAATTGATCCTTGTATTTATTTACTCCACGTCCAGATCTTCTTCCAGATGTTAGTTCTGCAAACCAGTACTCCCAGGTCTCAGGTTATCATCAGATGCTTATTTGCAATCCCCCCAAAGGCAACAGCCACACATTAAAAAAAAATTTCCATAGATGGCTCTTCTGGATCATCTTCTTGGTTTACTTTGGTTAACCAAGTAAGTTACCAGGTTAACTTGCTTTCTCAGCAATTTTCAACTTGTCCATCTGCTCCATTTCTTCAAGACTCCCAGTTTGTGACTTTACTATGATCATCCACCTTTCCCTTCTAGGCCTTGACTTACGTACTCCCTCCCACAACTGTGGAAGGTAGTGGATCTACTTCATGACTGACTACTAACAGGAAATGAGGAAGCCTTTATAATTCCAATCTTATTTAAACAGGAAGAAGCCTGAGAAAGCTACTCCACTATAAACATGAATTATTTCTTATGTAAAAGAAGATGTATTAAAATGTATCCAAAGTTTGTTTTAATTATGTATAGTAAGAGAGCAAACACAGAAATGACTGTCATGAAGGAAGAAATTTATATTCACAGATTCTTAGGAGCAGGATGCATGCCACAGCATGCAGGGCCCTATCTGGAAGCATCAGAAATGGTCAGGAGGCAGGGAGAGGGTGAGAAAGGAGAGAATGACTCAAAGACTTTACTGGAGTTTTCATAGGAAGGAAATGTAGGCAAGATAGCTATGATGAGTAAGTCTGAGTTTAGATAGTTTGAATAACTATTGATGGTCTCTGGGCCATATGAGTGGTCCCTAGTTATCCAATATCTGGTCCTGGGTTGATTCAGGACAGGAGGAATATTGGCTTAGTGTGTGAGAGTTTGATAAAGGAGATGGTTGGAGGTGTGGGCTCTGGAATGGTTGATATCAAAGGCATACTAGAAGACGAGGCAGTGTCTTCAGGATTAAGGTCCCAAATGTTAGAGCAACAAGAATATAGAAAATAAAAAATATATAATTGATATAGGATAGATGACTCAGAAGGTGGAATCAAGAACCGAGACAACAAGCTAAGATCCAAAGAAAACCAGATCTAACAAAGCCAAAAATCTAAAAAAAAAAAACCTAAGATCTGAAGGAGCAAAACTGGGTCCTAATTTATATACATTCCTTGTCTCCACTGCAGGGGAAGTTGTGACACATGCCCAGCTGAACTTCAAAATTGCTATGGAACAGTGTTATTTATATGTCTCATATTTCCTCCCTTTGTAAACATGAGTTTCTATAATAGTTGGACTATGCTTGTTCCACATTATTGCATGTTGGGTTGTATGTCTTTAATTCATAAATCATGAAATCAAGAATAACCATACTAAAGAACTTACTCTAAGAAATGTCACATCAGAGTAAGTTTCTCATACATACTTGGACATGATTAAATGCCAAGATCTTGAACTTCAAGCCTAAGTAATATGTCATAATTGAATAAGACTTTTGTGATTTCTGGGATGTGTGTGTGGGAGTGTCCACAGGATGAACTGTGAATAATTAAAGATGGTGGGGTTTGGGGATTTTTTTTTTTTGTCACTCTCCTTATCTAGCGGTGAGACCTATTACTTTCCCCTCGAATCTGATTTGGCCTTTGGACCTCCAACAGAACATAGTGTATATGACCTTACATAATTTGCAAGTCTGGACCTTAAGAGCTTTTGTGAGGTAGGAGCACTTTCTCTTGGAGCCCAGTTGCTGCACTGTGAAAAGCTTAAGCAGTGTGAAGAGGTCGAGTAGAGGACCAGCAATCTCTCTAGTTGCCAGCCCCAGCTGAGCTCCAAGCCAACAGTGCTACCAAACATCAACTATTTGAGTGAGTCTTCTTGTTTTTTCCAGTGTAATCAAGCTGACAGGTGATTGCAGTCCCAGCCAATGAAATGAAGAGAAAAGCCCCCCAACTAAGCCCAAGTTGAGCTATAGAATTATGAGAGATAATAAATGGTTATTGTTTTTAAGCCTTTGGGGATATTGTTACATAGCAATAGGTAGCTGAAACATCAAGAGAACAGCAAACTTGGAAATGTCTCAAAAAACATCTATATTAAAATTCCAGGTATGATTTTAGGTTTTTCCATGTACATTCTCTAAGAATCTACTTTGCTTCTGCCCTTCTCCAAAACATCACTTTCCTCTAAAAGAAGGACAGCCACAAATCATGCTTTTGGAAGGACACATTGAATCTTCTATTTACACAAATCATTTCTGTCCTTTGGGAAGTTTTTCTCTCCAATATTTTATGCTAGCAGAGATGAAGAAATCCTCTTAAAACAAACAAAAAATATTAAAATTTCCTTTGGAGATTGATGATTCTGGATAGAAAAGTAACAAGCATGCTATGGGCTTTAACCACTCTGTTTTCATTTTGTTTTTATATTGCTGCTGGCAAATTTACATAATATTAAAGTATATCTCCACACCCTTATGACAAAAAAATTTAAATTTCCTTTTATAGATTGATGCCTTTGGATGAAGAGGTAACATGGTTTACTGGTTCTAGCTGCTCTGTTTTCATTTTGCTATTGTATTGCTTTTAGCAAATCAACATATCATTAAAAAAAGATATTTATATCTACTTATTAATATATTTCCAAAGTTGCCTAACACATGATTAAGATTATGCAGGATAATCATTATGACTTGGGATCCAGATTAGGGCAACAAAATTTGACTAGTGCCTTTGATCTCTTACATTCCTCAACCAGGTAAGGCAACTTAGAATTTTGAGATACATACATGTACAGTAGTTTGTCAGAATTAGTGAATAATAACACAAAATATCCAGTTAAAGTTGAAGTTCAGAAAAATAATAAATAATTTTTTAGTACGAGCATATCCTATGTAATGTTTGGACATACTTAAACTAAAAACATATTTAACTGGATGCTCTGTATTTTACCTGACAACCCTATCATAAATTTCAGTAAGATATAGGGAGCCACATATATCTTCTGTGATATACATCCTTCTAAAAATTGTGTCTCTCGTTCTACTTTTGCGAGATCTGTAGTGATGTGATTATGCTTCAATATGTGGCAAAAAGGTGATGCAGACTTTTGGAAACCCAGAGAGACTATCCCTCACATCTGCTGGGCACTTACAGCATGTTAAATATTTCACATTTGTTACTTCATGTGATCCTCTTCACAACCCCAACAGATGTGTCACCACTTTGCTGTGTGAAAATGAACACTCAAAAAAAGGACTTGCCCAAGATAACACAGCAGGTAGGATGAGGCTCAGCTCTCTGACTAGGACTACCTGGTTCCCAAGCCCATATGCCCATACCTCCACAACATGCTGATCTCTAGTGAGGTGTGTCAGGAGCTTGAGGTGTGTGAGGAGGGAATACAGGTCTTGCAGTTTTTCTGTTACTCTTGTGACTCCAGAGTATTCCTTTGTTGCATGACATTTGAGAGGGCTGTTGATAATTACATACTTTATCGAGGGCAAGTAAAGGTAAGAGAAAGAGGAAAGATGAGAAAAAGACATAAAATGTGCCTCTTTTTCAATCTAGAAAGAGGTATTAATCCTTACCCAGTGACTCAAACAGTCCCCTAGCCACTTGGTCTTGTCACATAAAGACGGTAGCAGATCCTCTTCCATGGAAAGAAAGCCCAGTATGGGAATTGCTCTGCAATAAACTTGTAGTTAAGTGGTCCTTCTTTAGTCACTCAAAATTTGAGTGGAAGAGAATCTATTTTTACATAGAAGAGCCCTTTGTACAAAGTAGAAATAATCGGACACCTGTTCTGAAGCTTCAGAACAGGTCCCTCTGTAGGAGAGAATAAAGAAAGAAGAAAATGAGGACGCAGCACAATGTCAAGTAAGTTATGGGCCCTGGTGCTATGTAGTTCTGACCTATGCTGCTTGGTAGGGAAGAGGAGATTTGGGAAGCAAAATTTAGAAATTTAATTATAAAAAGGTAATGAACTATATCACCCCATGTGGAGATTTCCTTTCCCAAAAGAAACAAGCCAAGACTTAGATCCAAGATGTTAGCAAATTGGTATCTTTTTTATGAAAGACCGAGGTCCCTTAGCCAGGTTAAATACTCCAAACTTGGCTTCTGTTTTCTATTACTCTGTTTCTTATATTCGAAAGCTTGGAATAAACTAGTCAGCATTTATCCTTGAGTTCAACCTAAATCATTTTCTAGAAAGACGCTGACATGAAGAGAAACCAATGGGCCAAAGCTGAACAAAGCAAATGAATCACAAAATGCTTTTGTCCCTGCTGAAGCATGTGGTCTTGATGCTTTTGACAACCAGGATATAGAATAAGGGTCTTATGTGGTCCTCAGTCACTCACAGGCACCATTCAGAATGCTTTTATTGCAAGAGTCCACACTGGCTTACATCACCACCAGGATTAGGACTTGGGAATGCTCATAGCATGCAAAATTTACTAAATTCACAAAATTCACCCCTGCAAATTCACTAAATGGACTTATGTTTACATATTGTTTCCCCCAGATAACTGTGGAAGTATCTCTTCTGCTTTCTGCAAGCCTCACCTTTGTATCTTCTGTGTGTATTTCTGGGATAGGAACTGGGAAATTTCCATAGTTTGAAAGGAATCCATGAAAAAAAGTTACAAATTAAACTTTACTGCATTAGGAGATATATATGAAGAATGATTTGATATTTTGTTTACAATAGAAACTGCCTCTTATTGTTTGGTTTTAAGGAAGTTTTCAAGGTACAGGTGAATTAATACCTTGAGCAGCAACTGTATTCCAAGTAAGTGCAGTGTCGCGGTCTGACAGGTCTTATACCCTGGAGTCTTCTAATCCATTCTGTGATGTGAACATCAGTCCCTCTGGTTCACAAGTGAGTTAATCTGGACTGAATAAAAAATAGCAAGCATATTAGCCCAAATCAATCATTCCAGGGGGTGACACAGTAAACTTACTTAACCAAGTCTATCTGGTTCCCAAGTCATGTTTTCTGTTGCCTCTCCTTTGTTTTTGGGGTTCATTGAAGACCAGGTTGTTCCATTGTTATTGGACTGGTGCCCTGCTCCTATCCTACCACCTATAACTACCTGAATTCTTTTGCTGAGGGCTTTCTCTTGCTCTAGAACACATTTTGCTATCCTCACTATATAGTGGAAGCATGGAAGAATTACCTTTCTCACCTCCAGGATTCCCCAACTATGACTAATGAAGCTGGTAGATGAATATCCACTCTGTTGCTCTTCAGTGAGGTAATGCTGATGTATATTATATATATGGTTTTCTAGTTCCCTTTTGAGTCCAAGCTCAGTCTCTGAAATTGGTAATTGTTTTTGCTAACTTATCTTTCTTTGGCTGCAGTCCCTTTCTTGTGCCATTTCTCCATTCCCCTAGTGGTACTTCTTAAGTTATCTTTTATATTATTGTCTCATGGCCTAATTTTTAAGGAACTCCAAAAAAATGTGGCTTCAGAGATGGAGACACTGAAAAATGAAAAAGTGGGGTATGTGGTGAGAAAAGTAGGAGAAGGTGATAATCCAAGATAAGAACTACCACTTCTGTTAGATTTCTACTTTTTCATTTATAAATGTGATAAAAATACCTACCTTGCATAGCTGTTGAAAGTACTAAATCTCATGATGTCTGGAAGGCTCATAGTAGGTGCCCATAGTAGATACTCAATGACTGTTGAGCAGTTATGGAGTTGAAAGTTCATGAACTTAGAGCTTGACCTATATCAAACACCTGCATTAAACTTTGAGTATTTCACTTACCAGCTATATGAATTTGGTAAGTTACTGAGTCTCAATACCTTTATCTGTGCAATGGGCATAAAGATATGCTCTGCACAAAGCCGTGCTGAAGATTAAACCAAGCAATGTGCTCAAAGTAGCTACAGATGGGACACTCAATTCCCTGATTATGAGAGCACCTTTTCTTCTGTTTCTTCCATTTCTTCAAGGACACATTCAGAGCCTTCAAGACAGGATGAATTTCCAGCCTTCTTGGTCCTACTCTAGCAGGAATTAAAATCACACTTGCAATTTCTGAATGATTGATAGGCATTTCATAATGATCTTTATCACTTGGTAGATAGTGAAAGTCACTCAATGATTAGCCAGGTTCTTCCATTAAAACCCAATGCCCAAGATATACTCTAATTATCCACAAATTCCTGTTAGGCTTTATAGTGTAATTGCTATTCATGGTCCAATTAAGGGGCAATTGCAAGCTGAGAAAAAAAAAAACGTGCTTTATTGCTTCAATTTTAAAATTTGCAGATCTTAGAGCCTTAATATACTCCTAGTCTATAGGGTTCCATATAATGTTATGTCCATGAGGCCTGTGGGACTGCCGTACCCTTGCCAGGCTCCTCCAGGAGAGCTCTTGAGCTGTTAGCAGAGCCTCCACGGGCTCCAAGGTTTTGCAATCTAGAAGGCAGAGGGACAGTTAGACAAGGGAACATGCTCTATCTGGGGTGCTTAAGACCTTGAAAGAAAACCATCAAGATCTTTTAGAATTTAAGCTACTAGGGTGGGTAGTGAAGGAAGGCAGCTTGTAAATGCTTAGGAAAAAAGCAGGTATGATCCATGGGGCTGAGAATTCAAGCAGGTCTGGGTTCAAATCTCTGTCCTACCGTTTCCTAGTGGTGTGGATTTTGGCAAGATAGCTCTCAGTATTCCAATGTTCTCATCTACTATGAATAGAGATAATAACAATACTCCCTCTTTAGCAAAATTATAAGGATTAGATGAGACAATATATGGAAAGCACCTAGAACGTAATACTCTCTCAGTAAATTCCATCATCATCATCATCACCACCACCACCAATACTACTTCTCCAGCTTCTACACAATTGCCCTTTTCTGAGGATATACCTGCTGACTGTGGCAATGGTACCTGTAGTGCTTAACAAAGCTCCTCATGTTGATTAATGTTAAGTAACATTGAATGTTCTTTACTGAGTAAATCTCAGAGCATTCAATCCTAATGTGGTCTATAAATCTGAAAAAAAAATAGAATTATTAGGCAGCACAGAGCATAGTGGCCAAGGATATTGACTTTGAAGTCACAGACAAGACACCTGGATGCAAATACCTGGTTCTACACTATTGGCCTCTGGACTCTCAGCTTCTGTATCTATAAATACTGTTTTCTTCATAGATGTATGTGCAGGTATTAAATGAGATAATATATGAAAAGTGCTTACTACTGTATGGACACTTAAACATTCAATAAAGTTTATATCATCATCATTATTATTTTTATTTTTAAGAAGAGATGGAACCATAGTATTTCATGGAAGCTGCTCAGAGCCTCTCTTCTGTAAATTTACTGAATCCTAAGAAAAGAACAAATTTTTTCCAGAAGATTCCTCTTGGAAAATCTTGGTGCCATATATAAAGTGAGGATGGTTTCTGGGCAGGGAAAAACAGATTCCAATATGTTTTGCATATGTTTCAGATTTCCCAGTGGATGCATAAAGACCATGAGGAGAAGGGACTGTTGGTTTGCCACTAATGAATTAATCAATTCTTCATAAGGAAGACAACTTTCTGAGGAGGAGTAGAATGAAACTAAAGTAGACAGGAATTTTTGGGAAAGTCGGAATAAGCCCAAGTGGAGACAGAATGGAAACTTTGGCCTGATGTTCAAACATCCCCCCGATTAACTAGGAGCTGTCCATTTGTCAGAAAGTCCTTGCTCTAAGACGCATTGTGTTCAATGCCATGTCCAGCTTCCTGAGGTGGCCTTAGTTTCCTATTCCCATCTTTAGAAGTAACCTGAGGAACAAACTGATTCGCAAATATTGTCAAGTTTGTAGGAACATGGCCAAAGGGCTTCATTCACCTGCAGAAAAATCCACCAAGCATCTGCTTATATGCTCAAAGAAATATGTTTAAGCATTCCTTCATATTCTAGAAGTTAAAACCCAGATTCATAAATTTTTACAGTCAAGGAGCAGGTGCTTAAACTGCCTTTCCTCTGTTTTACCAGAGAATTCATCTCATGCTGAACAGAATGGACCATTTTGCTATGAGCTTAGCCCCATGGTTCCCAAGTTCTCTTTGGTGAGGCATTATTCATTCACATTTTGACCCATTTGTTTCTACTGCAGATTTCCGAGAGACTTTTGGATGTGATGTTCATAGATTTTTCCACTTATGTTATTTTCTCATGCATAACAATGATCTACGAGCTTTCATTTCCTTTAATGATCCTCCGAATGGGGAAATATTCCCTCGTTTTGTCACATGTCTGATGCTGTGGCCTGGTTTCAGAAGTTAAAACCGTCTTGCTTGATGATGACCCAAAAAAGGTCAATCTACCATTTTTCAGGCTGGTGGTAGGCTCTTATCCAAAAAAGAGGATGTCAAAGGGAGGCAGGCTAGGGCAGGGTAAAGATTTAGACTTGAAGTCAAACAGGCAAAGGTTTAGTTTATAGCTCTACCACTTTCTCAATATCTGGTCTTGGGAAAATCATTTAACTGCATTTTGCCTCAGTTCCCTCAGCCTATAATAGAGCTAGTG
>NW_011888801.1:10954706-10970205 GCF_000151845.1 Pteropus vampyrus
GATATACCTGCTGACTGTGGCAATGGTACCTGTAGTGCTTAACAAAGCTCCTCATGTTGATTAATGTTAAGTAACATTGAATGTTCTTTACTGAGTAAATCTCAGAGCATTCAATCCTAATGTGGTCTATAAATCTGAAAAAAAAATAGAATTATTAGGCAGCACAGAGCATAGTGGCCAAGGATATTGACTTTGAAGTCACAGACAAGACACCTGGATGCAAATACCTGGTTCTACACTATTGGCCTCTGGACTCTCAGCTTCTGTATCTATAAATACTGTTTTCTTCATAGATGTATGTGCAGGTATTAAATGAGATAATATATGAAAAGTGCTTACTACTGTATGGACACTTAAACATTCAATAAAGTTTATATCATCATCATTATTATTTTTATTTTTAAGAAGAGATGGAACCATAGTATTTCATGGAAGCTGCTCAGAGCCTCTCTTCTGTAAATTTACTGAATCCTAAGAAAAGAACAAATTTTTTCCAGAAGATTCCTCTTGGAAAATCTTGGTGCCATATATAAAGTGAGGATGGTTTCTGGGCAGGGAAAAACAGATTCCAATATGTTTTGCATATGTTTCAGATTTCCCAGTGGATGCATAAAGACCATGAGGAGAAGGGACTGTTGGTTTGCCACTAATGAATTAATCAATTCTTCATAAGGAAGACAACTTTCTGAGGAGGAGTAGAATGAAACTAAAGTAGACAGGAATTTTTGGGAAAGTCGGAATAAGCCCAAGTGGAGACAGAATGGAAACTTTGGCCTGATGTTCAAACATCCCCCCGATTAACTAGGAGCTGTCCATTTGTCAGAAAGTCCTTGCTCTAAGACGCATTGTGTTCAATGCCATGTCCAGCTTCCTGAGGTGGCCTTAGTTTCCTATTCCCATCTTTAGAAGTAACCTGAGGAACAAACTGATTCGCAAATATTGTCAAGTTTGTAGGAACATGGCCAAAGGGCTTCATTCACCTGCAGAAAAATCCACCAAGCATCTGCTTATATGCTCAAAGAAATATGTTTAAGCATTCCTTCATATTCTAGAAGTTAAAACCCAGATTCATAAATTTTTACAGTCAAGGAGCAGGTGCTTAAACTGCCTTTCCTCTGTTTTACCAGAGAATTCATCTCATGCTGAACAGAATGGACCATTTTGCTATGAGCTTAGCCCCATGGTTCCCAAGTTCTCTTTGGTGAGGCATTATTCATTCACATTTTGACCCATTTGTTTCTACTGCAGATTTCCGAGAGACTTTTGGATGTGATGTTCATAGATTTTTCCACTTATGTTATTTTCTCATGCATAACAATGATCTACGAGCTTTCATTTCCTTTAATGATCCTCCGAATGGGGAAATATTCCCTCGTTTTGTCACATGTCTGATGCTGTGGCCTGGTTTCAGAAGTTAAAACCGTCTTGCTTGATGATGACCCAAAAAAGGTCAATCTACCATTTTTCAGGCTGGTGGTAGGCTCTTATCCAAAAAAGAGGATGTCAAAGGGAGGCAGGCTAGGGCAGGGTAAAGATTTAGACTTGAAGTCAAACAGGCAAAGGTTTAGTTTATAGCTCTACCACTTTCTCAATATCTGGTCTTGGGAAAATCATTTAACTGCATTTTGCCTCAGTTCCCTCAGCCTATAATAGAGCTAGTGCTTACATGTTCTATAAGATCATAGTCAGGCTTGTAATAGTACTGCTAATCTCAGTAATACCATGAGATCCCCAGGAATTAAGAGTCAGTTGCTCTATTTTACCCTGGCTTCTCCAGAGATGAACAAATATCAGTACATGCAAACATCTCCAAATTATAAATAATACTTAAAATAATCTACTGTACTTGTTTACATCTCCCTCTATTTCTCCCTCCCCCCACTCTCTTCTAGATTGTAGATTTCTTACAGGCAGAAACTGTCTTATTTTCGTTTGTATCCCCAGTAATCAACAATCACTAAACATTTATTGAACTAATTCAAATGCCAGCTGTGCACTGAGGCTCAAACAAAGACAGTGGTCTCTATTGCAGAAAACAGTGCAGCCTTAAATGGATGATGTCTTAGCCTAGAAAGAGGGTGAGATCTAGGGGAGGAGGTGATAACCTGTTACAACCAGTGCACTTGGAGAAGGGCAAAACAGCTCCAATAAAGAGGCAGTCAGCCCAGGCTCCATTCCCACAGAGATCTATGACTTCCTGGAGGATCGAAGGTTTCAGTCTCAGAGCTCTGAGGAGCTGGACTGGGACCGACAAGGCTGCTCATCTTGGGGGAGAAAAGGAGAAAGCACCAAACAGGCCCACAACTACTTATGCAATATAGTCTTGAGATATTTTGCTATGGTTCATATAGGAGTTTGATATAAAATCCTTCATAACAAATGAGTTTGCCAGTGTTTGCAGATTCCTTTGGAACCTCCTTGGACCCACAACAGTGCAAGTAGTACTGTACTCTTAGTAAGTCCTCAAGACACCTGGCTGGAGTGAAAGGATAGGAGACCATGCTGGGCCATAGTACACACATGTATACACAAACACACATACAAGGAGGAGTCACATGTTGACCTATGCAATCACATTCTAAGGGACAGAAATGATTTGAGTGTGACCACAGGCTTTCCACAGTTCTCACTTAATCACCAACATGGTGAACCTTTGAGGGCAGAGCTCAGCATCCCCATGGACTCTCTTCTTGGTAAATGGCTGAGCTCCAAATACATCAGGAATTCATTTGTGATGTCACAGTAGAAGATGGAAAAAACTGAGCAATAGTAGAAGGAAAGGAAATAGAAGTGGCAGGGAGTAACAAAGAGAGGAAAAGAAAAGAGTTCCAGAATCAGTTACAAGTAAAATTACTTCTAAGGTGCGGCGTGACTTGTAGGTTTCCTTTTCCAAAACTCAGTGAGGAATTTATATAAATTCTTGTTAAGGCTTTGCACAGGAAACACTCCTGCTGGGAGAGCTTCCATCAGGAGCCTGCTGCCCTGCACAGCTTAGTAATGGAGGATGCATAGTAACTCGTCATTACTGTCTTAACACCCATTACAGTCATTGAATAAGGCAGACACTGAATCATCCAAGGCTGCTGCCTTTTCTCTGATGATGTCCACAGCTTAGCCCAGCAAATTGTTTTAAATGAGAGACAAACTAAGGGCATCGTGGAAAGGGTGGGCACCTGGGAAGCTAGCTCAGGCCTTGTCCAGAGAAGCTGGCAGGTGAGGTTCCAGGCTACCATCTCTTGCTTTGTTATTCCCCTAAAGCAGTCAGAAGCCATCATCCAGTTATTGGGTTACATTCTATACAAGGAAGCTGAGGGTAATAAAAATAGCACCTTACATTTGAAAATGTTTTACAATTGCCCAAGTGCTTTTCATACTTGTCATCTGACTCTGTCTGCAGAACACCTTTCTCCATGAAACAGAAAAATATCTTTTTTGACAGAAAAGAGCACTATGTGGCAAAATTACCTACCCAAAATTCTGCAATAGGTCTTCCAAAGTTCTGCCTCCATGGTCAGAACTTTGAGTTGTAGCTCAAAGGGAGGCACGCCCTGTCCTCACAGCAGGATGCCTCCATTGCCCAAGCCTTTTTACTTTCCAACCTAATTGACAGCTGCATTTTTCTGATCATGGCTCTTCCTAAACATCTCTGTCATCATCTTGCCTGCCTTTCTCTCCTGGTGAAGACTACAAGCATCTCCCCGTCCCCTTCAGTCTTGCTTACCTCCACCCACTCCCCATATTGTAAGCAGGAGAGTTAGATGACAGGTGCTTTTTCTAAAACACGGATATGAATATTAATATCCAGATTTCTCCAGTGGCTCCTGAGGACAATGTCCAGGGTCAGGCCTGGTCCACAGATCTGTTACTAGGCTCTTAAGTGTTATCATTCACACACACTTGAATGCTCTGTGCTTCAGTGTTACTGACCTATGACCTTTCCAAATGTGCTCAAGAAGCTATGCTCTCTGGGCTTTGCTTATGCTCTTGCCTTCCTGGTATTATAGTAATTGTAATAATTATAGTATTAATAACAGTACAGATAATGAGAAGGATGGTCGTGATGACAGATACATTTTGTTGATAGTTGACCACCATGGTTATTTAACTCACATATTTACTCAAATGTTCACCCCATGACACAACCTACATGGAAAATGCTGCCTCCTTCTCATTTTCCAGATCTCAATTCATATGCTACCTCCTCAGGGAGGCCTTCTCGGACAATCCTCACTAAAATCATCTGCCCTCTTCCATCTCTTGCTGTCCTTGTCATCTTATTTTTATTTTGTTTTAGTTCATTTTATGTATGCATCTTCATGGTAATGTCCTATCTCCAATCCTACTGCCACTAACAGAATGTGAGCTCCTAGGGAACAAGGACAGGATGTCAGGCTTGTTCATTCTGTTGCCCTGTGCCTAGAACATGGCCATGGTGTTAAGCGACTCAGAACCCTTTGACTGATGAAGAATTTGAGACTCAGAGAATTTCATTAACTTGCCTAAGTTCAACCAGTTATCAAGCAGCAGAGCTGAAAGGTGATTCAGAGATCTCTGACCCTAAAATCAGCTTCTAGTTTCAAGGTCACATGGTTCAGAAACTTTCTCAGTACACAAATGCTTACAAGCTCACCATCCCCAGTAATTATTTCTGTCTTGATACTTACCCTGTCTTGTAACTGTCTATTCATGTATCTTTAGACTATAAGCCACTTGACATCAGGGATTCTCTCTTGTTTACTGAAATATGTCTAGTTCTTGGTATGGAAATTAAAAACATGCTATATTTGTTGAAAAAGTTATAGAGGAAAGCAAGCTTACTTTGACTTAGCATTACTTTAGACCAGCGCTACTCAAAGGGTGATCCCTGGATCATCCTTAAGAACTTGTTAAAAATGAAGATTCTTAGGTCTCGTACTGATCCACTGATTTAAAACTCTAGGTAGTGGAGCCAGCCATCTGGGGTTTAAAATTCCAGGTGATTCTGACACAAACTATACTTTGAGAATCACTGCTTTTAACCAAGGACTGACGCCACCACTAAGCGAATTTAACACAATTTTGGCCAAATCCCAGATTCTCTCAGGTCATATCGTCTCACAGTTGAAGGTAGTATAAGATGCAATCACTCGGACCCTACTGGAAGTCAGCTTATGCTCATGGACAGGCCCTTCCCCATGCAATGTCATGTTGGCCTTCCTTCTGTGAGATCATTATGCCCACTGGTAGCAGAACTGAGTAAAGGAGTCTTCTTTGCCCCTTCCCTCTTCCCGAACACTTCTTCCCACTCTTCTCCACACCATGTGTGTCCAAGGAACATCATACTGGTTTCCCAGTGTTCCAAATTCCTACTTGGACCATAGCACCCCCTTAGCTGGGTCTATGACTTGACCTAGTACTCCTTTCAAAATGCCAAGCTGGCCCTACTCCTTTAGATTCTAACAAATGTCCTGCTTTGCTTCATTCATTTATCTGCTGCCTGATAAACAGAATTAATATCACTACCCAGATTTCTGATACTGAGAACTACCACCCTCCTTCCACACCAGTCCAGATTGAAATGGTCTCCTGGAGATAATGGGGTTGAGCTAATGGTTAGTTTTCTTCATAGTCAGACACCAGAACAAGTTATTTCCCAGAGTCTTATTGCCATTGGGTCGGGCTACTCCCTTGACACTGAAGCCTTGCATGAAAATCTTAGCCTGCCTGAGGGCCAGGTTTTTAGGGGTGAGCCTTTCTCCAACAGTCTTAACGGCTACTCCTACCTCACTTTAAGTGATGAGAAAATTCACTTATTCCAAAGTGGTCCATTTTATCTTCCAACAGTTCTACTACGAGAATGCCCTCATAAAATCGCAATCTACTTCTCTGTAACTTCTGCCCACAGCTTCTGACTCTACTGGTCCATTTATCCTACAATCCCCACCCTCAATTATTTACTGGTGACTCTCAAGTTACCACCATTGCTCTAGGTATGCTTAGAGTATTATCTGTTTTGATTCCCACTAAATCTATATTTTATCTTTAACAAAATGGAAACTGAGAGAACCTACGCCAGTCATACAGGGCTACAAAACCAGGCTGCAATGTTTCCAGGTTAGGGAAGTAGATCTCAGTGCTGATAAGAGATGGGGCAAGTCTCTGCAAATGTGTCAGTGACTGCCTGGAGCTTCCCAGAAGCTTAGCTCTAAGCAAATGAACATTCCTACTTCAGAATAGCTTTATTTTATTTTTAGAATCTTCTCTGTGGAATTATAAGCTTAGAGGGACATGGGAAAGCACATGAACTTTCTTAAATTACTGCAGAAATGTTATGGGGCACAAGAGAGAAAGCCGCAAGGGGAGTGAAATGCCAAAGAGTAGGGGATGAAGAAGGTGAAGCTATGTGCCAGGTGCAAGAAGTATTGAGTAGAACATATCGGCCCAGGTCAAGACCTCTAGTGCTACCATTTTATCCATGTTTGTGGGCTCCTCTGGTCATATGAGTCCTCAGTCACCTGAGTAATACTGTTACAAAGAGTCACTGAGCAGTACATCAGTAAGCTCTGGCCCCATCAGTTTATTAGGTTTGGAGGTCATCTTTGTTTCTAGGGATAATATTGAAATATAGTTCCCTAAATAACTCTGTAATATCAACATAAGTTCTTAATCAGACAAATCTGCATTCAAATCTTGGTCACTCATTAGCTCTAGAACATTGAATAAATTGTCTAACCTTTCTGAATCACAAATTTCCCATGTTTAAAATGGGTAAAATAATATATACCAAAAACCTGTTTGGAAGAGAAAAAGAAGTAGCATTTGTAAGGTGATAGCAAATATTTTCATTAGTATTTAATGGTAGATATTTTCTGATCCAACCCCTTTTGCCTACATTTGTAGGGTTTCTCCATCATTGCCTTCCAGAGTCATGGTGCTCTTACCTGATTCTCCCGTCACGTGATCTGGATTTAAGTTCCTGATTCATTTCCTTCCATGCCTATTTCCAGATGGGTGGACCCAGGTACACTTTTCCTGCCTCCTTCTGAATCTAAATCAAATGAATAAATGAATGGTAGTTCTACTATCTACACCCAGCACTTTGGGGTGTACTCTTGTTCTGCAACCCTAGATCAAACTCTGCTCACTGCAACTGGGCCAAACTTATGATGACTCAGTTTGATATTGAGAAGAGAAAGCTTGAAGGTTCAAAGTAGCAAAAAAACAGTGGAAGGGAAGATAACATGTTTTCCTGCAGTATGAATATGTATGATGATAAATTTTAGATCTCAAGAATGAAGCCTAATGCTACTTTGCTGAAGAGAGGTGGGAAACCAGGTTCCCACAACTTAGAATTTGACTGGTACACCTGGTAAGGTGGGAGCTGAGAAGAGTACAGAGACATCAGAACATAGTTGGAGGACAGAGGAGGAGGTATCCTTGTGGAAAATAGACTTGAGACCCAAAACAAAGTATCCAAAGAGAATCCAAGCTCGGCCTGGGACCATAAAATACAAAGGATTCTTGAAAGAGCAAATAGAACAGAGAATGAGAACCATGCCTGAGCCTTGGGACAAGAAATTATTTATGCATAATAGGTTGAAGAGGAATTCTTGCAGGCTGGGTTTCTCCTCAGATTGCCTTTGTGAGTATTCATGTCTCCAATCCCAAGTAGTATTCACCTGTATCATAAAGTATGAGTTCTTAAAGTCTCTTCATTACTTAGCCTGTTTTTTTTTGTTTTTGTTTTTGTTTTTGTTTTTGTTTTTATTATGCCATGACTGCACCAGGTGGAGAGATGCCAACTTCTAGGCACTGGACTACCTGGAAGATGGGTGATGTGCAGCAGTGCAATATGGTCAGAGGGGCTGAGTGTTCATAATGATCAGACCTATGCTTAAAGACAAGTCCCACCACACACTAGCTGAATGACTTCACAGCAAGTTCTTAGCATCTACAAATCTCAGTGACCTCATCTATAAAAGGAGAAAGGAGTCACACTTACGTTCACAAAGTTAGATTAAATGAGAAAATAAATTGAAATCATATAACAGTCTGACCCACAGTACTAGATACTTGTAAAATCCACATATTTTTACCTATAGTTTTGGAATAAGTGTGAATCAAAGTTATTATGTTTTATACAGCTATGAATCATTTGTTGGGGCTCCTCTCCATAAAAAGACATTCTGTCAGCTCCATAAGCAATAAAAGGAAACAAAGTATGATTCACAATGTCAAGGTATTTATGAATGAATAAAAGAGATAAGAAAAAGAATGATTGTACAGAAGTAAAGTGAGACCTAGAGAAAGAAATATGAAAATCCCACGTCATTAGAGGAGGAATGGTAACTTGTATTTACTGAGTGACTACTCTATCTCTGGAATCTTACAACTCTTACTTCCCATAATCCTCCCAACTACATTGTGGGGTAGGTCTATTGCTAACCCAATTTTATAGTTGTGAGAACTGAGGCTGAGAAGGATCAAATGAGTTTCCAAGAATCCTCAAGTAGTAGACGACAATAAAGATTTCACACTATCTGACTCTTAAGTTCTGCTCTTTCTAGAATACCTCATTGACCTTAAGGAGAGAGAAAGTAGAGAGGAAAGATGTTTACACTGACCCTAAAAAAAGGGAATCGTGCTATTGTTGAGACTTTACATTGGATAACAAGTAATTTTGGAAAAGAGAGGTAGAAATCGTGCATTTTTTTTCTCAAATAACTGTGAAAACAGAGCACAGATTCTCTCATCAGTGGAAAGTGTGAATAATGTAGGTTGTACTGGCAAAGTAACCTCATGTAGGTTGTCTATGATTCAGTGGGGAAGCGTCCAATGATGATTAATTAGAAATCAGCCCAAAATATCTTTATAAGTAAATGAGCCATGGATATTTTCCAAACTGTGACCTCAGAAAATAGGTAATAGATAAAAATAAAAATATAAAAGGTAAATAATTTTTAAAAATAAAATGTAAAACAAGGGAAAAAAATTTGATTGGCAAGCATAAGAAATGCAAGCTTGTAGTTAGAAGGTGGGAGGAGATAATATTTACGTAGCAACTAATGTGCCAGACATTGTGTTTGGTGTATATTGGATTTTATGCAATAAAACATTGAAATGGGCTCACACTATACCTAGAGTAGAAACAGTGTTACCAAGAGCATTTGGTCTTCATGCAATAAGGAAATAATCAGCAAACTGTCAGGAGTGCCTACATGAGAGAGCTTTCATGAAAGAGAAGGCCACATAGAGGAAAGCAGAGGTGAAGAGCTTGATGGAGAGATAAAAAGACTAGGTCCTAATGAAACTCTATTAACCTCATAATTCGGGTGCACATGAAGTCAAGTCCATCCCTGCATTCTGTGGTTCTGTAAGCCATTGCATCTTCTCTTTGGTTTAGCTCATCTGAGTTGGAGTTATGATTACTTATAACAAAAGTATTATGACTAATGTGAAAGTGAACTAATTCTGTGTCTCCAGCAATGAGGATAATGCAGGGCATATAGTAGTAGATGCTCAAAGATATTATTGGAATTAGTGAATAATATGCTTGATCCTTACAAGCAATGACTCAGAAATATTATGGTTATGATGACAGAAATAGAAGTAAAATTCTCATTTCTTGATTTCTAGTTCAGTTCTCCTTCAATCACATGGAGCTTTCCTAATTTGGGGAAAACCTTATGCCACTAGTGTATATGAAAGGATGTTTCTTTTTTCACTTTTTTCGCTCATCTTTCTATATTTTATGATTTTAAAAAATCTACATAATTATTTTTTCATCATAAAAGGTCCACCAACTCCTCCATACTCCTATTCCACTCTCAACATAGTTTGTTATGTATCCTAGTAGACCTTTTTTTATTCATATATATAAGGCTAATTAAGTATCAAGTTGATAATAATCTTTTAATTGAAAATAACGTTTGAATTTTCTTCAAAATAATACAAAGAGTGTATAGGAGGAGACAGTAAGATTTAGAAGAAACGGAATAGGCTGCACTGATAATTATTGAAGCAGCAGTTTGGGTACATGGATATTTCTCACTCTATCCTCTATACTTTGCATATGTTTAACATATACAAAATGTGCAAAAGTAAAAACAAAATTTATTATAAAGTAAGAAATTGCATAGATTGAATTCCAGTCAAGATAGAGTATGCAAACACTGTGCTCACCTCCTCCCATGACCACATCAAAATTACAACCAAATTATAGAAAATCATCCTGGAGAATAATCAGAAGATTTGATGAGAAGTCCTATAATGAAGAATATAAATAAGAAGCCACATGGAGATTAATAGGAGGAATGGAGTTGTGAAACATGCTGCGTGGTGGTTAATTTCAAGAGATATCTTAGCTGCAGGGGTCCCCCCTGAGTAGTAAGGGTCCCAGTTCCACACTGGGTTTCCCAGCTTGGAACACCAGTGCTGGAAAGAGAGGACTCCACAACGTTTTGCTGTGGAGAATCAGCAGGAGTTCCAGGTAAGACAGAGGGCTGCTGTCATCCTCTTAAAGTGCTCATGCATAGACTCACTGTCTCAAAGGTACTCACCTTAAGCTCTGGCAAAGGGACAGAGCTGAAAAGGCATCAGAGATATACAGAGAGAAATTGAATTATGTGGCTTCAGGGTGAAAGCTGGAGGGACAACTGCTGTTGTTCTTGTGTTCAGCCTTCTTGTACAGAGCTGACGAGTGGGCACCATCTTTCTTGTGTTGAGTCTTCTCCCCATAGGGACTGCAGGTAAGGGGGGGTGCCAAATCTGAATCTGCATTAACCAGGTGAATACCACCCACTCCATTCTGATGACTCCCTAAGATCCCACCCCACCAAACCACAGCACTGCCAGAGGTGCTTGCAGTGGCAGGCAGCCCACCTCTGCCCACACTGCAGTCTCTAAAAAACTTTCAAAAGTCTTCAAGCCTCAGTCAGGTGGCAGCTTGACTCAGTGTGCCCTGTGCCTCTTGCTAAGTGGCCCTACGCTCAGCACTGGTGCCAAATTTTAATCTACATCGACCTGGTGAATACCACTCACCACACCTTACTGATTGCCTAAGACACCATCTCACCCTACTCAGGTACCTCCTGAAACTCTTCCAGCAGCTGTGCCTTACAAGCAGCTGGCAGGTGGAGGCTGGCCTCAGGTGCTCTGTGACATTTGCTGAGTAGTCCCAGGCCCGATATTGGTGACAGCCAGACTCAGGTTATAGCGTACCCTCTCCCACATGCCTCCAGGCCCAACATAGAAAGCTACCAACCATAGATTGTTTTGTAGCACCTACCAGTTGGCTTTGGACTGGTCATAGGTAGAGCCCCTCCCAAGAGGCCCAGAACCAACACATCAAAGGAAATTTTCAGACCACAATAGAGCACGAAGTGATTAGTTCCAGAAGTAGCAACCCAAAGGATAATCTCAGCAGACACCAGTGCCTCATTGGGGCAAATCTCATTCTGTGGGGCCAGCAGCCACACAGCAGCTCATGCACTATAGTCCTGGCCAATCCTCACAACCAGTCACCCTGAGGGTTAATCCCATCCACTGACATGCCAACAGCAATCAAGACTCAACTATAACAGGAGAGAATACACAACCCACACAAAGGTAACAGAAAACTCCTTGAGCATCCAACTCAGGTGATCAGAGAGACTGCACTTCTGGGCCCCACAGGACATCTACTACATAAAGCTACTCTGTCAAGATTGGAAGACACAGCAGATCTACCTAATACATAGAAACGTACACAGATAGGCAGCCAAAATAAGGATACAAAGAAACGTATCTCAAATGAAACAGTAAGAGAAAACTCCAGTAAAAGAACTAAGCAAATTGGAAACAAGCAATCTCTCAGATGAAGAGTTCAAAACACTGGCTATAAGGAAGCTCAATGAACTTAAAGAAAGAATAGATGAACTCAGACTCCAACAAAGAGATAGCAAGCATAAAAAAATGACATAGGAAATATAAAAAAGAGCCAGTCTGAAATGAAAAATACAATAACTGAAATAAAGTATATATCAGAAGGAATCAACAGCAGGTTAGACAAAGCAAAGCATTGATACAGTGATTTGGAAGAAAAGGTAACAAAAAACACCCAATCGGACAAGAAAAGGAAAAAAAATTAAGAATGAGAATAGTTTAAAGGACCTCTGAGACAACATCAAGCGTAACAACATTCTCATCAGAGGGTTACCAGAAGGAGAAAAGAAATAGCGAGGGATTGAAAACCTATTTAAAGAAATAATGACTGAAAACTTCTCTAACTTGGGGAAGGAAATAGACTTACAAGTCCAGAAAGAGAATTCCAAACAAGTTGAACCCAAAGAAGCCCACACTGAGACATATCATAATTAAAATGCCAAAGGTTAAAGACAAAGAGAGAATCTTAAAAGCAGCAATAGAAAGGCAGTTAGTTACTTACAAAGAAAATCCACAAGACTGTCAGCTAATTTTTCAACAGAAATTTTGCAGGCCAGAAAGGATTGACATGAAGTATTCAAAGTAATGAAAAACAAGAAACTAGAAACAAGACTAGTCTACCCAGCAAGGCTATCATTTAAAATTGAAGAAGAGATAAAGAGCTTCTCAGACAAGAAAAAGCAAAGAAGTTCATCACCACCAACCATTATTACAAAAAATGTTAAAATGACTTCTTTAAGAACAAAAAGAAAAACAATATAAATATAAATAATAAAATGAAACAACTATGTATCTGTTGATAATTACTTTAAATGTAAATGTATTAAATGCCCCAATAAAATAGCATAAGATAGCTGAAAGAATAAGGAAACAAGAACTATATATATGCTGTCTACAAAAGATCCAATTCAGATTAAAGGACACACAGAGACTGAAAGTAAAGGAATAGGAAAAGATATTTTATGCAAATTGAAATGTAAAAATGCTGGAGTAGCAATTTTTATATTAGACAAAATATTTAAAACAAAGTCTGTAATAGAGAAAAAGGGACATTTCATAATGATAAAGGGGTCAATTAAACAAGAGGATACAACCTTTGTAAATGTTTATGCATCCCATATGGGAGCAACTACAAATATAAAGCAAATGTTGATGGACATAAAGGGAGAGAATGACAGTAATACAGTCATAGTGGGGGACTTTAACACCTTTATTGACATCAAGAGATGAATCTTTCAGAGAGAAAATCAATAAAGAATCAATAGCCTTAAATGACACATTAGTCCAGATGGACTTAATTGATATGTAGAGCATTTTACCTCAAAGCAGCAGAATATACATTCTTTTCAAGTGCACATGGAACATTTTCCAGGATACACCACAATGTTAAACCACAAGAAAAATCTTAATTTAAGAAGATTTAAATTAATTTTAAGATTTACTCCAACCACAAGAGTATAAAACTAGAAATCAATTACAAGAAGAAAACTGAAAATCACACAAATACATGGAGGTTAAATAGCATGCTACTAAACAATGAATGAATTAACAATGAAACCAAGGAAGAAATCAAAAGACACCTCAAAACAAATGAAAATATAAACATAATGACCCCAAATCTATGGGACACAACAAAAACAGTCCTAAAAGGAAAATCCATAGCCTACCTCAAAGAAGCTCATATAAACAATCATTCTTACACCTAAAGGAATTAGAAAAGAACAACAAACATGGCCTAAAGTGAGTAGGAGGATGGAAATAGTAAAGATCGGAGCAGAAATTTTAAAAATACAGTCTTAAAAAAAATAATACAAAAGAGCAATGGAACCAAGAGCTGTTTTTTGATAAGATAAATAAAATTGATAAACTTTTAACAAATTCATCAAGAATAAAAGAGCAGACCCAAATAAATAAAATAAGAAATAAAGAGTTGAAAGGACAAATAACACCAAAAAATAGAAAAGCAATAAGTTGGACGATCTGGAAGAAATAGTTAAACCTAGAAATATACAATCTTTCAAAATTTAATCAAGAAGAAACAGAAAATCTAAACAGATAAATTATGATTAACAATTTCAAATTAGTAATCAAAAAACTTCCAACAAACAAAAGTCCTGGAGTGGATGGCTTCAAAGAATAATTAACAGCTATCCTTTTAACTATTCCAAATACTTCAAGAGAAGAGAAGGCTCCGAAGATAATTTTATGAGGCCACCATTATTCTGATTTCAAAATAAGAATAAGACATTACAACAATAAATAAATTTAAAAAATTATAAGCTAATATTCTTGATGAACACAGATGCAAAAAACCTCAACACAATATTAGCAAACTGAATAGCTACACATTATAAAGATCATGCACCATGATCAAGTGTGATGTATTCTTGGGTTGTAAGGTTGATTCAATATCCATGAATCAATGTGATACTCCATATAAACAAAATGAAAGGTAAAAATCATATGATCATATCAATAAATACAGAAAAAGTATTTGACAAAATTCAACATTCATTTTTGATAAAAACTCTCAGCAAAGTGGGAATAGGAGGAACGTACCTCAACATAATAAAGGCCACATTTGACAAATCATAGCTAACATCATACTCAACAAGGAAGAGCTAAAAATGTCTGCCTTAAAATCAGGAACAAGATAAGTATGCCCACTTTTACTAATTTTATTCAACACAGTATTGGAAATCCTAGCCACAATAATTAGATTTAAAAAAAAAAGCATTTAAAATTGGAAAGGAAGAATCAAAACTGTCTTTATTTGCAGATGACATGATACTACATATAGAGAACTACAAATATTCAACCCAAAGAAAAAAATATTTGAACTAATAAATAAATTCAGTGAAGTAGGAGTATACAAAATTAATATTCATAAATTAGTTGCATTTTTATACACCAACAATAACTATCATAAAAAGAAATTTAAAATAAACTCCATTTTACAATTTTATCAAAAGAAAACATCTAGGAATAAATTTAACTAAGGAAGTAAAAGACCTGTACTTGGAAAATCATAGGACGTTAAGGGAAGAAATTAATGAAAATGCAAATAAATAGAAGCATATATCATGCTCATGGATGGGAGAATTAACATCATTAAAATGTCCATCCTATCCAAAGCAATCAATAGATTCAATGTAATTCCTATAAAAATACCAATGGCATTTTTCGCAGAACTAGAACACATAATCCTAAAATTTATAGGGGACTACAAAGGACCCAAATAGCCACAACAATCCTGAGAAAGAAGAATAAAACTGGAGGTTTCGTGTCAGATGTCAAACTATACTACAAGGCTATAGTAATGAAAATGTCATGGTAGGGGCATAAAAAACAGACACATAGATCAATGTAATAGAATAGAGAGTCCAGAACTAAATTCACACTTATATGGCCATTTTATCCCTGACAAAGTAGGCCAGGATATACAATGAGGTAAAGACATTCTATTCAATAAATGGTGTTGAGAAAACTGGAGAAATACATACAAAAAAAAATGAAACTAAACCATCTTCTTATACCATATACAAGAAATATACTCAAAATGGAATAAAGACTTAAATGTAAGACCCCAAACTATAAA
>NW_011888801.1:10970920-10972870 GCF_000151845.1 Pteropus vampyrus
TGGACAACTAAATGGAGAGGATGTGGTGCATACATACAATGGCATATTGTTTGACCACAAAGAAGAAAGAAATCTTGCCATTTCTGACAATACAGATAGATCTAGAAAGTATTGTGTTGAGTGATGTGTGTCAAACAATATGCCACAAAGACAAATACCAAGTGATTTCACTTATATGTAGAATCTAAAAAACAAAGTAAGCAAACAAACAAGACAGAGACAGACTTATGGATACAGAGACCAAACTAATGGTTGTTGGATGAGAGGGATTTGGGGGCCTGGGTGAAGAGAGTAAAGAGATTGAGAAGTACAAATTGGCAGTTACAGATTATTCAAGGTGATGGAGTATGCAATATATAAAATATGGTCAATAATATTGTGAGGGCCACGTATGGGTGCTGGACTGGTCAAGGGGATCACTTCGTAAGTTGCATAAATGTCTAACAATTATGCTGTACAACTGAAACTAATATAATATTGATTTCCAATAGTAATTTTAAAGGATTAAAATCTAAAAATATCAGGTGTACAGTGTAAGAATCGAAGAAAAAAAGAAAAATTAAAAATATCACTTCCTGGGATTCAATTAAACATGGCAGAGTTAGAGATGTCCCCAGATCTCTCCCCTTGAAACAATAATAAGCTGAACATCTAAAACTCAACAAAAAACAATCAAACTGCACACCAGCATGTCTGAGAGTGGGATTTGCGCATAAGAGCTACCATAGGTCAGAATATTGGGTGTTGGGCAGTGGACTGGCAGAAACAAAGAAGCTGCTGTCTCAGCTGCTGGAGCTCCCTGTAGGAGGAGGGGGAGGGGAGAAGGTGGGACGAGTTCCCTGAACAGCCCTGCCTGGGAGAGGTATGAGTTCCACATGGCCGGCAGCAAGGCCCAGTCATCAGGGCAGAAAGCAGAGAAGTGGCATGGCAGAGAAACGATAGTTGATTTTTACCAGCCCCAGTTGCAAAACAGAGGTTGAGCCACAGCCTCCAACTCCCTAATCGCCCACAGAGAGGGCTCCTCCCCCATATCCTCCAAGACGGAAAAACCACGAAGCCCCAGGGGAATCTGAGCAAACACTACCAAAAATGTTCCTAAAACAGACAAGAACTGAGACTGAGGGTAGCAAGCATGATTAAACATCTATAAAGGAAAAAAAGACATTATTAAGACTTTATATGAAGCAGAGATCCAAGAGGCTTAGATGCCACCTACTGGAAACCAAAAGAAAAGCACCTTATTTGCAATGGGCTAGGGACAATTATATAATAAATATTCTTTCTGGAAAAAAAAAATGCAGAAAACACTTCCATTAATGTCCAGGCAGAGAAATATTCCATTAAACACCATGAATAACCAAGGTGACAAGACATCTCAGAAAGAAAGAGAAAAATCTCCAGGACATAAGCTTACAGACATAGAAATATACAACTTAAATGACAGAGAATTCAGGATGGTACTTCTGAAAAAACTCAATGAGCTCAGAAATGAATCATCAACAATTTCAGAAACTGAAAAAAACAACTAGATGAGCATAATGAGTTCTTTAGCAAGGAGATTGAAACCCTCAAAAAGCACTGAATAGACCTTCTAGAGATAAAGAAGACACTGCAAGAGTTGAAAACTGAAATAACAAGCTTGGGAAATAGAGTCGACCAAATAGAGGAAAGAATAGGTGATATCGAGGACAGAAATCTAGAAATAATCAGAAAGAAGAAAAGAGAAACCAAAGAATGAAAAATAATGAAAGAGAAATACAAGAACTAGCTGATACCATCAGGAGAAGAAACATAAGAATAATGGGAATACTTGAGGGGAAGAAGAGAAGCAGGGATTAGGAAGCATTTTCAGACAAATGATTGATGAGAATTTCCCAAATCTAAGGAATGAGCTGGAGCTTGGAATTCAAGAAGTCAACAAAACACTCAATTATTTCAATCCAAAAAGGC
>NW_011888801.1:10974205-10975803 GCF_000151845.1 Pteropus vampyrus
AATGATTGATGAGAATTTCCCAAATCTAAGGAATGAGCTGGAGCTTGGAATTCAAGAAGTCAACAAAACACTCAATTATTTCAATCCAAAAAGGCCTTCACCAAGACACATTGTATTAAAATTATCAAAAATCAACAACAAAGACAGAATTCTCAGAGCAGCCAAGGAAAAGAAGACAGTAACCTATAAAGAAAGACTCATTACATTATCATTGGACTTCTCAGCACAAACCTTACAAGCTGGAAAGGAGTGGAATCAAATATTCAAACTATTAAGTGAAAGGAACTACTAGCCTAGAATAATGAATCCAGCTAAGTTCTCCTTTAGATATGAAGGAGAAATTAAGATCTTTCTAGACATAAAAAAAATAAAAATAAAAAAATAAAAAAATTAAGGGAATTCTCCACTATGAAGCCTGCACTACAGGAAATACTAAAAGGGATCAGCTCACTGAAAATAAAATGAAAAAATATATATATATAATTATGAATAAGGTGACTATCAGGCAAATAGAAGAAGAGTGAAACCTTTCCTGAGAACAGAGCATTATGAGCTTAAACATTAAGAAGAGAATTGCGATAGCAAGATACTAATGAACAACCAATGTACATATGGACAAATTTAGATAACAATGACTGAAAAGGGGAGGATTCAAATTCCCTAAGGTGAATGGAGATAAGGCTTGCGCAGAAAAAAACTGTATATATATATATAACTATCCTTTTCATATTTGTAATGCTAACTGCACACCGAAGATTCAGAACCAAACTATATAATATAAAACAAGAAGGACCGGAGGGTAAACCCACAAAAGACAACCAAAATAAAGAAAACAGAAACACAAGGACAAGGAAGCAATGGAAACACTGAGCTACTGGAAAGCAAAAAATAAAATGGCTATAAGAAGGCCTCATATTTCAATCATCACATTAAATGTAAATGGACTGATCTCACCAATAAAAAGGCACAGAGTTGCAGAATGAATCAAAAAACAAAACCCAATCATATGCTGCCTCCAAGAGACACATTTCGCCTCCAAAGACAAATATAGACTCAAAGTGAAAGGGTAGAAAATGATATTTCAAGAAAATGGCATTCAGAGAAAAGCAGGAGTAGCAGTACTAATATCACACAAAATAGATTTCAAAAGAAAAAAGGTAAAGAAAAATACTGAGGGACACTTCATATCAATAAAGGGAATCATGCACCAAGAAGACATAACACTTATTAATATCTATGCTCCCAATCAGGGAGCCCTGAAATATATAAAGCAATTACTAATAGAACTAAAAGGAGAAACAATCCAAAACACTATCATAGTAGGGGACCAAAATACACCCCTGTCAGTTATGCACAGATAATCCAAACAGAAAATCTAAAAGGAACTAATATCCTTAAATGATACATTAGACCAACTGAACATAATTGACATTTTCAGAACCTTCCATCCCAGAACAGCTGCTTATACATTCTTCTCTAGTGCGCATGGAGTATTTTCAAGAATCGACCACATACTGGGATACAGAGATAGCCTCAACAAATATAAGAGTGCTAAAATCATACCAACCATGTTCACTGATCATAATGCTTTGAAACTA
>NW_011888801.1:10975853-10977763 GCF_000151845.1 Pteropus vampyrus
TCGACCACATACTGGGATACAGAGATAGCCTCAACAAATATAAGAGTGCTAAAATCATACCAACCATGTTCACTGATCATAATGCTTTGAAACTAGAGATCAACTGCAGAAAGAAATCAGGAAGAACCACAAATACATGGAGGTTAAACAACATGGTAGTGAAGAATAACTGGGTCATAGAAGAAATAAAAAGAGAGATCAAGAGATACATAGAAGTAAATGATAATACTAGTACAACATATCAAAACTTTTGGGAGACAGCAAAAGTGGTGATAAGAGGAAAGTTCGTATCATTACAGGCCTGCTTCCATAAACAATGCAAGCCCAAAAAACAACCTAAACTTCATCTTAAAAAAAAAATAAAAAACTAGAAAAGGAAGAACAAATGAAACCTAAAGTTCACAGAAGTGAAGAAATAATCAAAATTAGAGCAGAAATAAATGAAGTTGAAAAAAAACAATAGAAAAAAAATAATGCAACAAAGTGCTGGTTCTTTGAGAAGGTCAATAAAATTGACAATCCCCTGGCTAGACTCACTAAAGAAAAAAGAGAAAGGACACAAATAAACAAAATCAGGGATGAAAGAGGGGAAATTACTACAGACACTGCAGAAATACAAAGGATCCTATAAGAATACTATGAAAAAGTATATAACACCAAATTTAATAACCTAGAAGAAATGGACCAGTACTTAGAAAAATACAACCTTCCTAGACTGAATCAAGAACTGAAAAATCTAAACAGACTAATCAGCAGTATGGAAATTTAAACAATCATCGAAAACCTACCAAAAAGTAGAAGTCCAGGACCAGATGGCTTCACCAGTCAATTCTACCAAACATTCAAAGATTTGATACCTATTCTCCTCAAACTCTTCCAAAAAATCAAAGAGTAGGCAATACTTCCCAACTCATTTTATGAGGCCAATATCAATCCGATACCAAAACCTGTTAAAGATAACACTAAAAAAGAAAACTATGAACCAATATCTCTCATGAACACAGATGCAAAAATCCTAAATAAGATACTAGCAAACCGAATACAGCAACATATTAAAAAGATTATACACCACGATCGAGTGAGCTTCATCCCAGAGACACAGAGATGATTCAACATACACAAATCGATTAATGTGATACACCACATAAACAAATTAAAAATACGAATCATGTGATCATATCAATAGATGCAGAAAAAGCTACAGCATCCATTTATGATCAAAGCACTTAACAAAATCAGTATAGAAGGAAAGTACTTTAACATAATAATGGCCATCTATGACAAACCCTCAGCCAACATTATACTTAATTGTGAAAAACTAAAAACCTTCCTTCTAAGATCAAGGCTGTCCACTACCACCACTGTTATTCAACATAATATTGGAGGTCATAATGAGTGCAATCAGACAAGAGACAGATATAAAAGGCATCTAAAAAAGAAACGAAGAATTCAAACTGTCACTATTTACGGATGACATGATTTTATATATAGAAAACCCTAGAGACTCCATAAGAACACTACTAGAAACAATAAGCAAATACAGTAAAGATTCTGGATACAAAATCAATGTTCAAAAATACATAGCATTCCTATACTCTAATAATGAAGTGTCAGAAAAGAAGTGGAAGAAATAATTCCTTTGCAATTGCATCAAAAAGAATAAAATACCTAGTAATAAATCTAACAAAACATGTGAAGGACCTATACAATGAAAACTACAAGACCCTATTAAAAGAAATCCAAGAAGATACAAAGAAATGGAAATATATTCCGTGTTCTTGGATCGGAAGAAACAATATAGTTAAAATGACCTTATTACCTAAAGCATTATACAGATTTAATGCAACCCCCACTAAAATCCCATCAGCATTTTTTAAAGAAATCAAACAAAAACTCATCAGATTTGTATG
>NW_011888801.1:10978368-10985270 GCF_000151845.1 Pteropus vampyrus
AAAGCTTCTGCTCAGCAAAAGAAACCATCAACAGGGTAAAGAGACAACTGTCTGAATGGGAAAATATATTTTCAAGCAACACCTCCCATAAGGGCCTAATATCCAAAATATATAAGAATTCATATGACTCAATAACAACAACAACAAAAAAAACATCCAATCAAAAAATGGGCAGAGGACCTGAACAGACACTTCTCTCTAGAGGACATACAAATGGCTAACAAACATATGAAAAGATGCTCAACATTGCTAACTATTAGAGAAATGCAAATCAAAACCATAATGAGATACCATCTTACACCTATTAAAATGGCTATAATCAACAGGACAAGTAATAACAAATGTTGAAGTGTATGTGGAGAAATAAGATCTCTCATGCACTGCTACTGGGACTACAAAATGGTACAGCCACTACGGAAAATAGTATGGATGTTCTTTAAAATACTAATTATTGATCTACCATGTGATTAAGCAATCCCTCTACTGGGTATTTATCCCAAAGACTTGAAACCCCATATTCAAAAAGATATTTGCACACCAATGTTCATAACAGCATTATTCACAGTGACCAGGACATGGAAGTAACCGAAATGTCCTATGATAGATGATTGGCTAAAGAAGCTGTGGTACATATATATAAGGGATATTATTCAACCATAAGAAGAAATGAAATATTACCATTTGTAACAACATGGATGGACCTTGAAATAATCATACTAAGTGAAATAAGTCAGACAGAAAAGGTTGAAAATCACATGATATCACTTATATGTGGAATGTAAACCTAAAAGCAACAAATGAACAGGACAATCAGCGACTCATGGACATGGACAATTGACTAGTGGTTACCAGAGGGGAGGTGAGAGGGGAAGGGAGAAATAATAAAAATATAAAAGAAAAAAAAGAAAAAGTCAATGAAAACTATTAATTTTAAATTATTATGTTATTACCAGCATATTTAATATT
Source organism: Pteropus vampyrus (assembly GCF_000151845.1). NCBI lineage: Eukaryota > Metazoa > Chordata > Mammalia > Chiroptera > Pteropodidae > Pteropus > Pteropus vampyrus. The sequence continues at coordinate 10,979,335 of NW_011888801.1, forward strand.
TTTACTGACCTGATTAACTTGTGATATAAAATAAAATTAGTATGTTTCTGTTCCTCATTAAAATATATACATATATTTTAATGATATATATATATCATTTCTTACTACCTTGATATTCTTGTATTGTATGTCTTTCCAAATCTTTATATATGTGTAAATACACACACAATTTGTGTTTTTTTTATTTAACCCAAATTAGATAAAAGTATACATATTTTTTAAATCTTTGTTTTTCTATTGTTTTTACTGTGTTTATTTTATTATTTTTGAAGAGCAATTTGTACCTTTCTGTGTTACCATATCAATATTTGATACTTTGGCTTGTTAATGTCCATTTCATACTCAAATTTCTTTAACCATATTTAATAATTCATTTATTTGTTCATGAATATCCAGTACAGGACTAGGTATTGTATTCAGGTTTTGTGCATGTTAAAACTCATGAGAATAACTCCAGTTTTATTGAGATTTAATTTACATAATATATAATTTCTTTATTTCGAGTGAACAGTTTAGGGTTCTTTATTATATTTATAGAACTGTGCAAATTACACAATAATCTAATTTTAGAACATTTCATAACCTCCCAAATTAGCAGTCACTCCCTATTCCCCACCTGCTCCTCCACAGCCCTAGGCTAATTTCTATCCCTATACATTAGCTCATTTTAGACGTCATATAAATAAAATCGCATAATTTGTGGTCTTCTGTGATTGACTTCTTTCACTTAGCATGTTTTTAGAGGGGTCCTGTATTGGAGCATGTGTCAGTACTTTATTTCTTTTTATTGCATATAGTATTTCGTGTATGGCTATAACATTTTATTTATTCATTGGTCAGCTTATGTTTATTTGTATTGTTTTCACTTTTTAATTATTTATGAATAATTTGCTGTGAACATTTGTGTCGAAATTTTTGTGTAGATTTATGTTTTCTTTTAAGTATAGACCTAGGAGTAGAATTGGAATCTGGTAACCCTATATTTAGCACTTTAAGGAACAGCCAAATTGCACAATCAAAGTGAGGGAAATATATGGTATGTGAATTATATCTCCATAAAGTTGTTTAAAAATGTTGAATATTCTTCTTCCATGTTTGTTCTTAAATAATTTAAACCTACTAGTGAGATTCTCTACTAAATTATTCACTGAAGTACCCAATGTCCAATGAGTCCTCTCCACTCTGGCTGCTTGAAACTAGAAAATTTCTTATCCTTGTGTGAGTTATGACAATTGCTCATTTTATAGGCCCTTGGTTATTCTTTGCCTGGCCTTGTGGGGGATCACCCTATATATGCACAGACAGAGAAAGATTTAAAGGGAAACCTATAAAAGTTTCTGTGGCTTTTTCCTCTCTGGTATCTGTCCTTGAAATTCTAGCTGCCTAAGCCTCTTCTATAAATTCTGATCTCTTTCCTCAATTCAGTGAAACCACAGTTCTATGCTTGTGCTCTCTTTTCCTCTCACTAGAAAGCCATTCTCTTGAAAGTGGCTCAGAAATCTAGGATGATGATTGTAGGGCTCATCTCTTTTGTTTCTCTTTACCAGAGGTTACAGTTCTGTTCTGATCATACAGAACAGTTTTTTCATATGTTTTGCCCAATTTTCTGCCTCTTTACAGAAGAGTAAATCTGATATTTACTCGATCTTGGTTATATAAACTCTTTTGCATATTAGTTTGACCTCCCCAAATAAATGTCATGGACAATTTTACTGACAGAACTAATTGTTAATTATTTTCTTCTATTTCTAAATGACAAATAAGATTTTCTAACTACAAATAAGGTCGCTAGAACTTGAATCATTACAGTTCATAATCATTTTCCAAAGGAAGGAACATACTGTGATTAGTTTTCATGTGAACATTGGATGAAGAGGTCTGATCAAACACAGTGACAGATCTACTCTGATTTTTTAGATGTTCATTTGCATTTCAGAGTTGCTTGCTTTTATTCAGAAAATAAGGGCACAAATTAGAAAATTGTTTCATGAATTTATTGAGGGAAGATAGAAATATATGTTGCTGAAATTTCTAAAATTATCTTGTTAACAGAAGTCATAGCTATAGGTTTATAGTCCATCACTTCTTCGTAGTGTGAATTCTTCTCCTATAATTGCATAATCATAGAATATTTTGATCTGGAACCCAGTGTCTGCTGTCAATGAGCTATGTAAGGATAGAGCCACACATTATTCCTCCCTATTTCTCCAGTTTCTGGCTTTGTCCTGGCATACCTTATGTATGAAGTCATTCCAAACATTGAATGAATGATTAAATATGAAGCATGATGTGCATACCTCAGACCTACCTCCAAAATAGTCTCTCAGAGACCTCTAGAAGTCAAAAGTCACCTTATTTCAATAAACCTTGTATGAAACAAGAAGAGGCAAAGATGAGGCAATAGAGATATATGCAGCCAAGATTAATATAAGAGTAACTTTTATCTCAATCAACAGTTGAGTTCTTTCTCCTGCGATTAGAGCTATTGAGTTTTTATGAAGCCAGCACAGTGAGATGTAATCAAATTAGAGGAAGATCAGAAATTTCTTTTGATCCAGAAGTAAAATGATTACTCTAGATGTAACATATTCATTAATTATTAACTCTACTTAACATTGCTTCCTCCTCTGCTCAAATTGGGTAGAAACATGAATTACAGCATGGGCTGCAAAACAATATCATGGTGAATTCAATGACTATGGTAGAATAGAAAACTCTAGGACTTTGTCCATCTAGAATAATAAATAAGCTGACAAAGATTATTAGAATTGACATTTATAGAACTCTTTAATCCAGTGAAAAAAACTTACAATAACTAAGGCAAAGTTTAATAAAGAAGCAAGTGGCTGCATTATGGTAAGAGATTGTCATGGATTTTAAATAACTTGTCTATCATTTCTCACTCCCCAGAATGTCAGAAGCCATGAAAATGGCAGCCTGAACACCTGGTACAAGTTTCAAGTACCATAAGGAGCAATAAAGACTTTATTATAAAAAAAATTGTGATTTTCTGTTTCGACTTGGCTGGCAGCTCCCTCAAAGCCTGGCACAAGGGCTGGCCTTAGTTTTGCCTGACTAAGAGCATTCCCAGATTTGGATGGCTTCCCAGGAAGCTTTAGTGAAAATATTTAAAGGCAATAGTATTAACTTCAGCAGAGTAGGACGAAAGAAAACAGTCAGAACAAGCAATAGGCAGACCAAAATTCCTGGGAAAGAAGAGGCTAGGGAATAAAATACGTTGAAAGATTAACAGCTTTAAAAAGCTCCTATGTACACTGGAGAATCAATGCAGCCAAACCCATATTACTATGGATAAATGTATTCTCAGTAAAGGCCTAACTTTAAGTTTTCACCTCTGGCTTGACCTTCAGACTCCATACAACAGTAAATGAAGGCTAAGGCAGAGTTGTAAATAGAGCATTGAAGAATTCTCCAAACACAGAATCATTCAACAAAAGCTAGCAGATTATTTTTCTTTTTCTTTTTCTTTTGGCTTCATGTATTTAAGGAAACCCATCAAGACACCATTTGACTACTAAGCTAACAGAAGAATAGTTTAGAAGAGTCATTAACAAACAAACAACAACATTCGTCTAACAGGAACACAAACTCAGAAGAGAGAATTTGATTTAAACAATTGCTACAATAAAATATTTTAAAAGTCTAACTTTGCACAAAAACAATAAAGCATTCAAAGAAATAAGAAACTATGTCCTCATTGCGGAGGAAAAATAAATTAATAAAATCTGTCCCTGAGAAACCACAGACATTGGACTTAGTAGACAAAAACTGTATTAAATCTGTTTAAAGAACTAAGGAAAATCATAGATAAAGAATTAAAGGAAATCAAGTCAGTGATGTCTCACCAATATATTATATTTAATACTTAAATATTAACAAATGAGTAGAAATTGTAAAAAAGGAATTAAATAATATTCTGGCACTAAAAATTCACTAAAATGTTTTATTTCAAATTTTACTGTGAAGAACATAGAATCAGCAAACTTAAAGACAGTTCAAATTAGATTATCCATACAAAAGAAAGAATGAGGGAAAATGAAAGTACTCTAATACAGGGGTCCTCAACCTTCAAGTCATGAACTGGTACATGGCCTGTTAGGAACTGGACCGCACAGGAGGACGTGAGCAGCAGGGCAAATGAGTGAAGCTTCATTTGTATTTGCAGCTACTCCCCCTCATCACCACCTCAGTTCCGCCTCAGATCATCATGCATTAAATTCTCATAGGAACGCCGGTCCCTGGTGTCAAAAAGGTTTGGGACCACTGCTCTAATATGATCATAGGACAACATCAAGCATGTAAACATATGCATAATGATATTCCCACAGGAGAGTGGAGAGAGAAAAAGAGCAAAGACACTCATGAAATATTGGCCAAAAATGTGATGAAAGACATGAATGTACATATTCAAGAAGTTCAAGGAACTACAAACAAGATAAACTCAAAGATCTCCACAATGATAGAAATTATAGTCAAGTTGTCAAAAGCCAAAGGTAGATTCTTTAAAGCAGCAGTAAACAGCTTGTGTATAAGGGATCTTCAATAAGATTAACAATTAATTTTTCTTCAGAAACTATACAGTACAAGCAGCAATGGGATGATCTATTTAAAGTACTTATAAAAAGCTACTAATGAAGAATTCTATAGTCAGAAAAACTATTTAAAAAACGAAGAAGAGATAAAACATTCCTTGATTAAAACAAACAAAAAATGGAGTTTATTACTAATAGAACTGTCCAATAAGAAATGTTAAAAAGAGTTCATTGGACAGAAATGTTAAAAAGAGCCATGTGAACAAACAAAACCTTTGGCAAAAGTAGCTAGTAACAACAAAGGTAAATATCAAAGCCAGTATTTTTGCATTTTTGGTTTGATTTCTTTTTTTCTCTTCTATATGATTTAAAGACAAAGGCATAAAAATAATTATTCATTCATGTGTGGACATACGATGTATAGAGATGTAATTGGGGTGATAACATAAAAGAAGGAGGGATAAAGCTGTAAAGGAAAAGGTTTTGTACTCTTCCAATTTGGGCTATAAATTCAAACTTTACTTTTATAAAGTTAAATGTTAATTGAAATCTTATGGTAACTACTAAGAAAAAAACTGAAAAATTACACAAAGAGAAAAGAATTTAAATAATATACTAGAAAAAAATCAATGAAGTATTGGGAAAGGTGGTAATGGAGGAATTTAGGCATGAAAAAGACATAATGTATGATAAAAAATATCAAAATGACAAAATAAGTCCTTATGTCATAGTAATTATGTCATATGTAAATGGCTGAAACTCTCCAATTAAAAGTCACAAATCAGCAGAATGGATTTCTAAAATAATATCTAACTCTATGCTGTCTAGAGGAGACTAACTTTTTAGGAAAAGTGAAAGGATGGAAAAGATAATGTATGCCAATAGTAAACGAAAGAGAGCTGTAATGACTATACTGATATCAGATCAAATAGACTTCAAAAATGATTCAGGAGACAAATAGGGACATTATATATTGATAAAAGGAAGTGCCAATCCGTCGAGATGATGTAACAGTATATATATATATGCCTCTAAGAACAAAATCCAAAAATATATGAAACAAAAGTGACAGAATTGAAGAAAGAATTAGAAAGTTCTACAATAATAATTGTTTACTTCTATACCCCACTCAATGGATAGAACATCTAGACTGAAAATTAATTAGGATGTCAAGAACTTTAACAACAGTATGAATCAATTAAACATAATTGATATATCTGGAACAATCAACATGACAACAACAGAATACATATTGTTTCCAGTGTACATGGAACATTCTTCAGGATAGGTCATATACTAGGCCACAAAACGAGTTTTAATAAATTTTAAAATATTGAAATAATACGGAGTATCTTTATATAAACTGAGATCATACAGTGTATC
>NW_011888801.1:10986500-10995860 GCF_000151845.1 Pteropus vampyrus
ATTTTCGGAAAAATAGTTGACGAGAATTTCCCAAATCTAAGTAATAAACTGAAGCTTGGAATTCAAGAAGTCAACAGAACACCCAATTATCTCAACACAAAAAGTCCTTCATCAAGACACATTGTACTAAAATTATCAAAAATCAATGACGAAACAGAATTCTCAGGGCCAGAAAGAAGAAAACAGTAACTTATAAAGGAATATCCATTAGATTATTGTTGGACTTCTCAGCACAAACCTTACAAGCCAGAAAAGAGTGGAATCAAATATTCAAACTATCAAGTAAAAGGAGCTACCAGCCTAGAATAATGTATCCAACTAACTTCTCCTTTAGATATGGAGAAATTAAGACCTTTCTAGACATACAAAAGTTGAGGGAATTCTCCACTATAAGGTCTGCACTACAGGAAATACTGAAAGGAGTCAGCTCACTGAAAACAAAATGACAACAACAACAACAAAAAAACATAATTAGGAGTAAAGTGACTATCAGGCAAATAGAAGCAGAGGAGGGCAACCTTTACTAAGAACAGGGCATTATAAGCTTAAATAATATGAAGAGAATTGCTATAGCAAGATAGTAATGAATATTCAGCATACACAGGGACAAATTGAGACAACAATGACTGAAAAGGGGAGGATTCAAATATCTAAATTCACAAAGGGGAATGGAGATAAGGCATTCGCAGAAGAAAATGGATGACTGTATATATAACTATCCTTTACATATTCATAATGGTAACCACAGACCAAAGATTCACAATTGAAGTATATAACATAAAACAAGAAGGACTAGAGGGTAAACCACAAAAGTCAACCAAAATAAAGAAAACAGAAACACAAGGAACCAATGGAAACACTGAGCTACCAGAAAGCAAAAGATAAAATGGCTATAAGAAGACCTCATATTTCAACAATCACCCTAAGTATAAATAGACTGAGCTCACCAATAAAAAGTAACAGAGTTGCAGAATGGGTCAGAAAACAAAACAACCATATGCTGCCTCCAGGAGACACATCTCAGCTCCAAAGACAAATATAGACACAAAGTGAAAGGGTAGAAAATGATGTTATAAGCAAAAAACACAATGGCTTTTTTTTTTTCTTTTGCAGAAGTGGAAAAGTTGGTTCTGAACTTAAAAAAGAAAAACAAGTTTGAAGACTCATACTTTTCAGTTTCACAACTTCTTTCAATTGTACAGTAATCCAAATAATTTGTTTCTGAAATTGAACAAATTATCCTAGGACAACTAGATAACCACTGTCAAAAGAATGAAGTTGTACAATTATTTTACATGATATACAAAATTAACCATAAATGTATAAAAATCCTAAGTAGAAGAGCAAAATCTAAGATAAAATCTTTGACTAAAATGTAAGGGTAAATCTTCATGTCTGCAGATTTGCAAATGGACTTTTTTCAATTAGATTCAATAACATTTCAAATAACATTCAATATTATTTTATATTAGTTTCAAGTGTACAGCATAGTGGTTGGACATTTATATAATTTATGAAGTGAGTTCCCCAATTTTTATATGTGACATCAAAAGCATGTGCAAAAAAGAAAAACTAAATAAATTAGACTTCAAAACTTAAAACTTTTATTCTTCAAAAGACATCAAGAAAGTAAAAAGACAATCTACGAAATGAGAAAAAAAAATTTGTAAATTGTATATCTGATAAAGGTACAAGGTCCAGAATGTGTAAAAAATAATAGTAAAAAAGAAGCCAATACAAAAATATAACAGGACTCAACAACCAAAAATACACACACACATAAAAACAATTATAAAATAAGAAAGTACTTGAATAGACATTCTCCAAAGGACATATACAAATGTCCTGCAAGTACATGAACAGATATTCAACATTTTTAGCTATCATGCCAATATAAATCAAAACTATAATAAGATACCATTTTATACCCACTAGGATGGTTATAATGTTTTTTAAAAAGGAAAATAATAAGTGTTGACAAAATGAGAAATTGGAACTCTTATGCACTGCTAGTGCGGGTGTAAAATGATATATCTACTATGAAAGAAGTTTGATAATGCATCAAAAAGTTAAACACAGAATTACCATATGACCTAGCCATTCTAATCCTAGAAATGTATCCAAAAGACTTGAAAACAGGTATTCAATAAAAACTTGTATATGAAAATATATATACATATATGTATGTGTGTGTATATATATACATATATGATATATGTGTGTGTGTGTGTGTGTGTGTGTGTGTGTGTGTACATGCTCTCCAGTGAGTTGATAATATTTCCTCATCCTTTCAAAAATTCCTTTACAGGCACTTATTTTCCACAGAGTAAAAAAGATATATATTTTTTTATATATCTTAATTTTCTACGATTTTTTGATGTCTACAAGATATAGTTTATGCCTCTACTATGCCCTTTAATATCTGGTCTCTGCCTTCCCTGGTGTCATTTGCCATTAATTCATTCATGGGTCTGCTTCAGCTACATAACTCTGCTGTAATTACCTAAACATAATGAACTGTGGGCATGCTCATATCTCAGCTTTAAGTACTTGTAACCCCTAGATCAGCATGGAAACAGTAACTTAGCTGTCAAGATTTAGTTCAAGCCCTTGATCTTTTGGGAAGACTATTCTACTATTGAAGGGGATAAGCCCACTTCTTTATGTTTCTTTCTCCCAGTTATTAAAAATAAATGCTGCCTTGGCTAGCAACATCAGCATCACGCAAGCGCTTGTTACAAATGCAGAATATCAGGACCCAGCACAGACCTACTGACTCAGACTCCACATTTTATCAAGTATCCCAGATGATTTGTGTGCACATCAGATTGTGAGATGGATGCACAGCAGAGCTCTATTTCTATACTTACACCATTACATGTTTCTCTTTACTGGTCTATATGAATCCCTAGAACATTAAGCTCCTTGAAGACAGAATGTGTGTTTTATTTATCAGTGTACCCTCACATGCACAGATCTGGGCTCACATTTCCTCAGAAAATATTTTCAGAATTATTAGAGAAAGAGTGGTTTCTATAATCCCCTAAGAAGAGTTTCTTTCTCCAATTTGTTAGTGAACCACTTTTAGAGCTTTGGTGAAGACATTGCTAGAGTTCAAGCTCAAGTATCTGTAGGTTTTCATATTCAGGATCTTCATAGCATCATAAAGTTAACAGAGTCATGAGAAGCAAATAACAACAGAAGCTAGGCTTCTCCTGCTACCCCAGAGCAGAGGATAATTTGACGGTTCAGTGCTGCCTGTTTGCCAAAATACTTCTGTGGCCTATTTCTCATTATAGAAAGTAGCTCTGAGGAGGCATGCTACTGTGTCAGGGTGACAGGGGTCCATGTGGAGAAGTACAGCTCAACATGCTTGCTGCTGGGTTTGGCAGGCAGCGAGTGAGAGGAGGTATTGGGACTATTCCCCATTCAGAGGCTCTCTTCAGCCCCACACACTGCTCAAGGCTAAATAAAGACATTACTGGAAATCTTCTGCTACTCAGGGCTCAGTTTCTTCTACCCTCCCTTTCTTTCTTCCCTGCTTTCCTCGAATATCTATTATCCCAATTAAAAAGATAGTTGAGGAACAACTGCCTTCAAAAGTCATCCTGTACAGAGAGATAAAGAAGCTTGTTGCTAATGGTTGAAACATACTGAGCTAAGTATTATAGTGGAGGTGAGGGCAGAGAGATAGAAGTGAATCAACTTTGCAGGGATGCACTAGAGCTGGGCATTAAACCACTTGTAGAAATGCACTAGGTGGGTGAGTTAGGGAAGGATCTTGTTTGCAAACACACAGGACCTGAAATTATACTGTGCATTCTAAAAACTGCAAGTAATTAAATAATGCTAGAAAGAACGAAAAAGTAGGTATGAAATGGTGATTGTGGGGTTGGGATTAACGTGAGAGTTAAAGAGAGCCTTCTGCAACTTACAAAGGTGTTTGTAACCTATATTCTGCTGTGTTCCTCATACTTTTATAATGTGAACCACGATGAGAAATATAGTAGACATCTATTGAATTGAAACAAAGGTTTCATGAAACATTGTTTAACCTCATTAAGTACCTAAATTCCTATTATTTTCATTTTATTCTATTTTATGTTTTTGGTTATAATTTTATCTCAGTGTTTGCTTTTAAGAAGACCCGATCTGGGACCCGATCTGGGACCCGATCTGGGACCCGATCTGGGTATCCTTGTCTTGCTCTAGATCTCAAAGGGTTTTCAACATTTCACCACTAAATGTGATGTGTGTCATAAGAATTTCATAGATATCCTTATCAGATTAAAGAAGTCCTATTCATATTTTAGTAAAGGTTTTTAACATGAATGTTAAATTCAATATTATTGAGGTATGTATTATTTTTATCTATTAATTTATTAATGTCTACATTAAATTGTTGATTTCTCTAATGTTTAAAAATCCTTGCATTCATAGTATAAACTTAAGTTGGACATGATGTATTTTCCTTCTTATGTATTTCTAGATTTGGTTTGCTGAACGTTTGTTCAGAACATTTTAAAATTTACATATAGGAAAATTCATTCTATTTGGTATATAGTTCTACAAATGTATACTGACAAACGTATAGAGTCTAGTAAGTACCACCACAAGCCAAAAATAAGCAGTGTTCAAATTTTCAATTTTCTCATAAATGTCATTTTTAAGTTTCTTTCAATTAGTATTCAAATAAGTTCTATATATTATAATTTGCCATTATGTGTCTTAAGACTGTTTTTAGACTCAAGTTCCTTTCCATCTATCTCCATCCACTTTGCAATGTGAACAAAGAAACTGATTAAAGAAACTGAATCATTTTATCCTGCAGAGCTTCCCACAAACTGAATTTTGCTGATTACAGCACTATGGTTGTTATTTAACATCTGTTGTTTATTATATACTGTGTCGTTCAATGTATTGTCCAGTCTTCCATATTTTTGCTAAGTTGAATCTGGAGGCTTGATCAGATTTGTAATTGATTTGGGTGAAGAAAGACTAGTTTACATATAGATTTGCATATTCCTTCAGGATATATGCAATGTTTGCTAGCCACTTTTTAAATTAGCAATAGTTAATGACCAGTGCTTGGATATGTGAATTTAATATGTGTTACACAATGATGATGTTCTAATTCTTTCACTTCTTCTTTATTCATTAACCAGAATACTTCTATAAAGAGAAACTTTACCTCATCTACTTCATAATGAGCTAGTAATATGGGAAGATATGATAAAATGATGAATTCTTCCCCAGGTTTTTTTTTCTTTCAATATCATTTTCAAATCTATAGTTTTATGTATATATTTGATATGTTTAAATTCATAGCAGAAATTAATGTTAGTGATGCTCAAATTATACCACATTGGTCAATGAAACTTACTTAGGTTGACTTTTATATTTGTTTAGACATAACCCTACCAGTCTTTGATTGTGTTCTTATTATCCAGTGTAACAAGCTTTCCAAGATCATCTTGAACATTTTCTGCCCCAGACTTGGAAACAGTCATTAGGAAAGGAACTTCCATCACTTTGGGTGAGAAATAGCGTTTCAAGACTACAATCCATGAGCTATAGGTACTCCTTCCTACTGGTTTATTATTTTATGCTTTTAAGGCCTTTTTAGGAAAAAGAGCTAGAAAATACATACACATATATGTACATATCTATATATGTATATACATGTCTGTCTGTCTGTCTATCTATCTATCTATCTATCTATCTATCTATCTATCTATCTATCTATCTATCATCTATCACCTATCTATCGAATTATAGTTTGAATCCCAGTATTCTAAAACACAAGAATGATAGAATTAGAATATCATATACTTACTCATTCAATGAATTTCAAAATACACATACTCAATAGACTCAAAAACAAACAAATAAATAACATTTACTGTAGAAAGTTTAAGATTTTTTTCTTGCAATTTTTCTCTCAGAGAGTATATTCCTTTAGGATCTGTACAGTCAAATTATTGTAGATTAGAGTAAGTTCCACTCTGAATAATTAGCACCAATAGACAAACATTTAGATTCACTTTTTTCATATCTCTTTTCAAGTTTTCATAGATCTGTTTCTAAAATGAATTTTATAAAACAAAGTATTTTCAAAGATGTGTAATTTCTAACTCTGTCCCTCGTATCATATTTCTATTTCATTCCCCACCTGTAGTGAAGTTCACACTCACACAAAATTTGATATCTTATTTTCTTCTCTTTATTTTCAGACAATAAGATATTCTAGAGAATTTTTCAAATTAAGATAGATATTTCTCAGTACTTTTCATGATTGCTTTGTACTCCACTGTGGAGCATTAGAATTTATTCATTTAGTTTCTTATCTGGAGATTATCTATTGATATTTCAAATACTCCTGCAAAGAATGCCGAGCATATGTGACTTTTCATATTTTTGTCTGTGTATTTTTGGCATCAGTTCCTGAATTGGAATTGCTTAGTCAAATAAATATTTAATTTTCCTAGAAATTAATATCTATGTCTACACAGGGGTTTATTAACTTGCATTCCCATCAGGAATATGTGAGAATGCCTAATTTTCCCCACAGCTTTGACAACAGAGAATGTAGTTAAACATTTCTTAGGTTGTCAATCTACTAGGTAAGAAATGGTATCTTATTACAATTTTAACTTTCATCTCTCTTATTGTGAGCATATTTGAGCGTATTTTCAAATGGCTGTATGCTTTATAAATTTTCATTCCTAAGAACTTTATGTTCATGTTCTTAGTACATTTTTTAGAGGTGTTCCCATTTTTCTCTATTTCTGTAAGCCCTTTATATATTAGAAATATTGAGCCTTTGTGATTAAAATGGCAAATATTTTTCCAATTTGTCAAACTTATTTTTACTTGATTTTCTTTTTTGCAACCACGCAAATTTCTGTTTTGATACTGCATTCATCTATCATTTTACTTATGATCTCTAGATTTTGAGTAATAGTAAAGTCCACAGTTCCAAATGACAAAGGAATTCCAAATATTTTTCTATTACATTTTCAACTTTTATTTTAAAACAATTATAGGTCCACAGAAAATTGCAAAATTAATACAAAGAGGTCCTATGTGCCCTTCATCCAATTTCCCCCAATGGCAAAATTTTACATAATTATAATACAACATCTAAATAATAAAATTAACATTAGTACAATCCACACTATATTCAGATCATCAGGTTTATATACACTCAATATGTGTGTTTATGATTCTATGAAATTTTATCACATGTGTAAATTTAACCACCAAAACATTCAGAACACAGAATTGATCTGTCACCTCAAATATCCCATACATTTTATTCCTTTTATAGTCATACTCACATCCCCTTCTCCCACATCTTGTCCCTAATTGCCAATAACCACAAATCCATTCCTTATCTCTATACTATTCTCATTTCAAGAATGTTGTATAAATAGATTTCTACAGTGTGTGACCTTTTGAGATTGGCATTTTCATTCAGCATATTATCCTTGATATTCAAGTTATTTTATGTATCAATAGTTTGTCCCTATTATTATTGCTGAATAGTATTTCATGGTTTGGATGTAAAAGAGTTAGTGTTCACCCACTAAAGAACATTTGAGTTGTTACCAATATTTAGTTGTTACAAATAAATCTGCTATGAACTTTCATTTACAGATTTTGTTTGGAATAAGCTTTCTTTTCTCTAAGACATAAATGCCCAGTATTTGTATCTTAGTATTTTTGCTGAGTTGTATAGTAAGTTTATATTTACTTTTTAAAAAGTACGTCTTTCATTTTCTATTGCTGCCATAACAAATTACTACACATTGAGTGGCTTAAACATTGAAAAGTTCTTGCCCTATAGTTCTGGTGGTCAGAGGTCCAAAATAGGTCTCAGTGAACTAACATAAAGGTGTTGTCCAGGCTGTGTTACTTTCTGGAGACTCTGGGGGAAAATCCATTTCCTTATATTTTTCAGCTTTTAGAGGCTTCCTGTATTCCTTGGCTTGTGGCTCTGTTCCACATTCTTCAAAAAATAATGTCACATCTCTCCAACTCTTCTGTACTCAATATCTCTCTCTGAACATAGCTGGGAAAGATTCTCTTGTTTTACAGACTCTAGTGGTTAGATTGGGCACATCCAGATTATCCAGGGTAATCTTCTTGTTCTCAAGGTTCTTAACCTTAATCGCAGCTGCAAAGTCCCTTTTTCTAATATAACATATTCACAAGCACCAAGAATCAGTGTGTGTACATCTTTAGGGACCATTATTCTGCCTACACAGAAAGTGTATAACTTTTTTTCCAGAATGCCTATACCATTTTATATTCCTATCAGTAATGTATGATAGGTCCAGTTTCTATACATCTTCATCAATGTTTGATATTGCCACTATTTTTCCCAATTGTTCTAATAGGTGTGTAGTAATATCTTATTATGATTTTAATTTGGATTTCCTTAATATAGTCGAACATCTTTTTATGTGCTTAGTTGCCATCCATATATCCTCCTCAGTGAAATGTCTCTTTATGTCTCTTGCTATTATCTAACTGGATTGCTTATTTATTTATTTCTGTGCAGTTTTATGAACTCTTTATATATTCTAAATATGAATCCTTTGTAAGATATGCAACTTGTAAATATTTGCTCCCAGTCTATAGCTTTTCATTCTTTTAATAGGATTTTCTGCAGAGCAAATACTTTAATTTTGATAAAGTGCATTTTATTAATATTTTCTCTTAGGATCATGCTTTTGGCATCATATTGAAGACATCTTTTAGTCATGTGTCCTAAAGACTATCTTCCACATTTTCTACTAAAAGATTTTTTTGTACATTTTATATTTAAATATGTGATTCATTTTGAGTTATGTCATTCATTTTGAATTAATTTGTATAAGACATGAGTTTAGGTCGAGGTTTGTTTTGTTTTTGTTTTTGTTTTTGTTTTGTTTTGTTTTTTGCCTAGGATATCCAATTGTTCCAATACCATTTGTCGAAAAGATACTTTTCTTCCATTGAATCGTTGTTGCTCCTTTGTCCAAAATCAGTTAGACAAACTTGTGCAGGGCTTGGATTGCTGTTGTTTCTTTCATTTATGTATCTATCCCTCTGTCAGTACCACACTGTTTTGGTTACTATAGCTACATAGTAAATATTAAAAAGAAGTAAACTGACTCCTTCCATTTTTTTTCTTTTTCAAAAGGAGTAATGAGTGAGTTCCAGCTTTATCAGACATTTGAACATCCTCTAAAACTTTTATGACTAAAATAATGAAATATTGACAAATGTACCTTTAGAACTTAATAGAAAATCTATAAGTATGCTTAATGGAATATGAAAATTTACTATAGATACTGGAAAAATCTTGGCTCA
>NW_011888801.1:10996325-11031323 GCF_000151845.1 Pteropus vampyrus
GGGGAATTTGTCAATACCTAAGAAAATTATATATGGGCACTTACCCTTGGACCCAGCAATTTTTCTTCTAGGGTATCTCCTGAAGATGGACATTATAGTGTCCATCTTCAGGAGATACCCTAGAAGAAAAATTGCTGGGTCCAAGGGTAAGTTTCTCAAATTTCTCAAAATATCACTTATGCTTATCATTGCTTTTTTCAATGATTTCTCAAAATATCACTTATGCTTATCATTGCTTTAAAATTTTTATAGTTTTAAGACTCATCATTTGATCTTGTTATTGAATGTCTAAATTAAAAGACAAATGCACTATCATAGTACAAATTAGCTTTTAAAAATATATGATACCCTTCTTCCTTGTTATTTGAAATTCAAAGTTAAATAAAATCAGGAGTGCGGCATTGCACCATTTAAGACTCCTTTCTCCCATGCATACACACACACATTTTGAGAATTTTTAGACTACACAAGTGAATATATCACCAAGGGTCAAGATGTCAAAAGAAAGTAATGGAGTCAGTGGGCTGAGGACTGTGGATATAATTAAGCCATAAGGTGACTGAGCAATGTTTGTATAGCCTTTCTGAAGTGGAGAGCAAACAAAATCCACTCTCCTGTTACAGAAAAAAGATATTATTTTGGTCTGAATTACTGAGCTTGGCTATTGCCCAAACTCAAATAAATAATTATATTTCTTACTTTGACTGGTTCTATGTTGGCCTAAACTTTAGGTGAGACATGAAATGTTAGCACTAGGAAAGGTTATAGAGCCTAATTCCTTATTGTATAGATGAGTATGCAGGGCTTGGACTGGGATTGACTGAGTGAGGCACCTAGGGTGCAAATGTGAGGGACACTTGCTCACGGGATCATAGAGATGAAGAGCCTGCCCTGATAGTAATATGATAGTAACATATTTTCATGCCTGGAAAACCTTATTTCACCTTAGTTGGAGCTTGAAAATTGATACCCATGGAGACAAAGCCCTGGGTCAATTCATATAGGCAGTTGGTGACAAAGCTGAACCAAGTACAGGTTCTCTAATGCAATTTTGGATTCTTCCTTCAACATTAGGCTGCCTTCACCCTGGACACTGTACAAGGAAATGCTCTCAAGACAGAATGGGCAGCCTAATTACTTAGATAAGACTTTGAACCCCAATTTTGTCATGGCATGATGACCAGCAAGAACACAGTAAGACCTCACCTACAGCAAGATAATTACACTGTTCAAATGGGAAAATGTTTACAAGGTGAATAAACAGGTTAAAAAGGGAAACATTTATTCTTCATAATGAAGGCCAAGAAACTTTCTTTAAGTGCTAATGAAATTATTATGAATAAAGCCATTATAAACAAATGATGACTTTGTTAATTTATAAACCACTCCTACCATTGATTAAAACACAGACAGTTCTCCAAGGAATAAAGTCATTTCACCATTTAAGACAGTATTTGTTTAGGATTTGAAAGATATAGTTCTACATTTTTCTTCAAGATTATTTTAGAACTTAGTTTTCCAATAAACATATAAACAGAAGCTGCAATCCTTATCTACCCAAGAGAAATGAAAACTTATGTTTATGTGATCAACTTGTACTTGAATGTTTAGAACATCTTTTCTCCTAAACACAAAAAGTCTGGAAAAAAACAAAATGCCCTTTAAGGGATGAATGGATAAACAAATTATAGTATGTCAATACAGTGGCATACTACACAGAAATAAAAAAGAATGAACTATTGATATACACACCACAACTTAGATGGGTTTCAATTGCAATATATGAGTGAAAGAAGACTAACTACATATTATATGACTCCATTTATATGACATTGTAGAAAAGGCAAAATTATAGGGGAAAAGAAGAGATGCCAGGGTTTTGAGTTAGAGAAGGGGTTAACAACAAAGAGACATGGAAATTTTTTTGAGATTTTAGAACTGTTTTATACCTTGTTTGTCATCATGATCACTAGACTATATGTATTTGTCAAAAATCATAGAATTATACTAATAAGGATTTTATCATAAACACACTTGATAATTCATTTTAGTATAATTTGTTTCTATTCTTAATCATTTTATTACATTCATATAAAAATTATTCTGAAATGGAATCTATAAGCTTTACGAGAGTGTCAAAGGGATCCATGAGAAAAAAAGATGAAGAACCTGTGAAGTATGGACTGTTACCCTTGGCTTCTGCCTTTGGTGGATCTGAACTCTCATCCAGTCAACCCCAGTGTCAACCAAAAACTATGCTCCCCTCTCAGCTGTTTGTCAGGGATGCACAGATTTAGGGCGCGGGTTGTTCAGGAACTCAAAGTGCGCGCGTGCGTGTGCGTGAAGAGTCTTTCTGATCCTTGTCATGTAGTACCCCTGGCTGGACTACTCCTGCGTGCTTGCAGAGCTCCCCCTCCCAGTTGTCTCCCTCCTGATTCCTAGGAGGCTGTCCGTGGGCAGAGCACTCTGTTCTATATTTTGTGCTCCTATTTTCAGCCAGGAATTTAGTCCAGTAATCTTCAGTATCTTGTTTGGTTTTTGATGCTATTAGGCCAATTTTTTTTTTTTTTTTCTAGCATTATTATTCATTGTTAGTATAATAATTATTTTGAAATGCTCAATCTGCTGTTGCATAACTATTATGTTTTGGGTGTTTGAGCTATCTGGTATTTTACTCTTCAGGTACTGCATAATATTTTATCTAAACTGACTCTTTTTAAGAGCAAAGCTGTGTTATCCTTACTTTAAAATAAGTGGACACCAATGATAGAGAATTCAATGACCTCCAAGAGGTATTAAATCTCAGATTTCCTGATCTAGTTCTGAATATTTATTCATCCAACTTCATTTTTATCTGATGTTTCCTTTCTGACTGGATACCATGACCTTTCAGAATAAAAAATATATTATAAATTGGTTACAAATTTAAGATTGGACTTTTATATTTTATCTAACAATTATTTCTAACCTGATCCCCAATTCTATTCATCTATATGGTTCTTAATTATAATTGCAGTCTAATTAGGAAGGAATTAAAGGCAAATCTATGCCTCATAGGGCTTTTGTGAGCTACAGAATATGTGTTCATGTTGTACAGTGAGGTTAGGGATGGGAGAAGATTCTTCCTTTATCCAAGCATTCCCAAGACGATTACTATCATAATTATGAAAATTTAAACACAAAGGTTAATTTTTACATCTATGGCGTTGCATTAAATCTATAAATGAGATCAAGGAAATCAGGATAAAAAAAACTGAGAAGTTATGAGCCCAAGGCCTAGCGCCAGCCAGGAACCCTGAGGAAACAGATTTTCAATCATGCCACTCCCCAGAGAGGTTTGAAAGGTAATTCAGTGTCACGAGAGACATAGTGGCCTTGCAGAACTCCTCCAACTCTAGGAATTTGTACGTCTTTCGTCCTGGGATGCTTGACTTTTTTAGACGTCTTGTCGAAAATAATCTAATTAGATATTCAATTTTTTTCAGATTTTCTTTATTCACCTTAAAGTGCAGAGAGTTGAGTTCATCACACTATTTAGTTCTTGGTACATTATTTCCTCTGGCTCGTGCAAAGCTCTCGTCTGCTTAATTAATTATTTGTCTATTTCCTTTTATCTCCACACAATCTGTTTCCATTTTACTCTCTTACATTAGACAAAATTCTAATATATTTAATATATGTCTTTCTGTTTATATGAAAAGCTGTATTTTTGCAAAATAGATATTCATTTTGAAAAATGTATACGGTTGTTTTACATGCATGAATTTTCAATTTACACTAATAATATTGTGTAATACATTTCATTTTGTTTCTAACTTTTTTTATTAAGCACTCTTGTCTTCACTATCCATCCATTTTGCTATATTCGGTCCATTGTTTCCAACTATAGTATATCCCTCCATATTGTGCATTAAATCATGTTTTACCTAGTTGCTCTCTACCTCCACAAATAAAATGAACACCTTTATCAATATCTTCTTATAGACTAGTTAATAAAGACTTTGGCTTGTGTATTAGTCAAGTTTTTCTTAAAAAACCTTGTTGTGTGTGTGCGTATCAAAAAATTTATTATAAAGAATTGGCTCACATGATATATAGATGCAAACACTAATCTTTTTATTATCTCTATAGTTTTGTCTTTTTCAGAATGTCATATAGTTAGAATCAGAGTCTGTGGCTTTCTTAACTTGGTTTCTTTCACTTAGCAATATGCATTTAATTTTTTAATACTTTTTCTTGCTTCTTATTTTCAGAACTGAATAATACTTCATTGTAAGGATATACCACAGTTTATTCACCTACCAAAGGACTTCTTGATTGCTTCTAAATTTTGGTAATTATAAACTGCTATAAACATCTATGTGCAGGTTATTGTATATACATAAATTTTCAGCTTCTTTAGATAAATACCATGGAACATGATTGCTGAACACTATAGTAACAGTATGTTTAGTTTTGTAAAAAATTACCAAACTATTTTCCAAAGTGGTGGGTACCATTTTGTATTCCCACCAACAATGAATGAAAGTTCCTGTTGTTCCACTTCCTCACCAACAGCTGATGTCAGTGTTTTGGGTTTTGGTCATTTTAACAGGTGTGTAGTGGTAACTCATTATTTGAATTTGAATTTTCCTTGTGATATTTGATATTGAACATCTTTTCAAATGCTTATTTACCATCTGTATACCATCTATCATAAGGTGTTTGTTAAGGTCTTTGCCCTATTTTTTAATTGGATTGTTTCCTTATTGTTGAGTTTAAACAATTCTTAGTATATTTTGGATAACAGTCCTTTATTAAATGTATCTTTTGAAATTTTTTTCTCCCAGTCTGTGGCTTATCTTTTCATTCTCTTGACATTGTCTTTTATAGAGCAATATTTTTTTTTATTTTAATGAAGTCCAGTTTTCAAATATTTTTTACCAGCATTGTACCTTAAGTGTTGTATATAAAAAGTTATTGTCATGCCCAAGGTCAATTAAGTTTTCTCCTGTTATAATTTAAGAGCTTTATAGTTTTATATTTTACACTTAGGTCTGTGATGCATTTTGAGTTGGTTTTTGTGAGGGATGTAAAGTCTGTATCTAGATTTAGTATTATTTTTTGCATGTGGATATCCAATTTTCTAACACTATTTGTTGTAAAAACTCTTTGCTCCACTGTAATGTCTTTGTTCCTTTGTCAAAGATCAGTTGGCTATATTTATATGGGACTATTTCTTGACTCTTTACTGCTTCCCTTGATCTATTTGTTCTATTCTTTAGCCAATACCACACTGTCTTGAACATTATAGTATTATAGTAAGTCCTCAAGTTAGATAGTGTCAGCTCTCCACCTTTGTCCTTCAATATTGTGTTGGGTATTCTGGGCTATTTGTCTCTTCATATAAACTTTAGCATAACTTTATTCATATCCACAAAATGAACAGCTGATATTATGATTAGAATTGCATTGAATCTATAGATCAGTTCGGGAAGAGCTGACATCTTGACAATATTGAATTTTCCTATCAATGAATGTGGAATATCTCTCCATTCATTTAGTTCTTTGATTTCACTCATCAGGGTTTTGTGGCTTTCCTTATACAGAAATTGTATATATTTTGTTAGGTTTATACCTAAGTATTTCATTTTAGGGAGTGTTAATGTAATGTTAACATTACATTAATGTTACTATTTTTAATATTGAATGCTGCTTGTCCATTGCTAGTACATAAGAAAAAATTGACTTTTGTATATTAACCTTGTAAAAATACCATAATCATCTATTAATTCCAGGAGTTTGTTTGTTTGTTTGTTTTTGGTTGTTGTTAATTATTTTGGATTTTATACATAGACAATCATGTTAACAGTTTTATTATTTCCTTCTCAATCTGGATATTTTTTATTTCCTTTTCTTGTCTGATTGAATTTGCCAGAACTTGTACTACGATGTTGAAAAGGAATGATGAGAAGAAATTTCTTTGCCTTGTGTCTGATCTTAGTGGGAAAGCTTCAAGTTTCTCACTATTAACTATGATGTTTATACAGAACTTTTAAAACGCAGTTATGAAAACTGTGATTATCAGAAAAATAACCACTAGAAATACTGAGAAAAATTCTGTGGAGCTGATGTATAAAATGACTATCAGATATATTTTTTCATAGTACAATTCAAGAGAATTATAAATCCAGAATATTAAAATCATGGAGAAAAATGTAGCATAAACTGAACATATCAAGTAGTAAAATAAGCTTGCCTGTGTACTAATAATGCTTAAGGAAGTGGATAACAAACATTAGCCAATAGGTTTAATCATAGACTCTCCTATCATGGGAATAATGGGGCAAGAGGGAAGGTTTCTAGCAGTCATTTTTTAAATAAAAATAAATAAATAACTTTCCCAAAAACAAAGCATCAAAAAATAAGTTTCTTTCCAGAAAATACTGCAAAAGAGAGTAAACACACCAAAGAATATGAAAATTGATATTGTGCATGAAGAAAAAGTTCTGATTATCTTTGTGCCAAAAGGCTTTAACAAAAATATCTAAAACACCTAATAAAGTTTTGTCAAAGAAACAAGAATACCTAGTGTCTTATTCCATTTGGATAACTTAAAGAACAAACATTTGTGTCTCACTGTTCTGGAGGCTGAGATGTACAAGATAAAGTTACTAAGGGATTTAGTATCTGGTGAAGTTCTTTTTTCATGGTCACAGGTGAAAATATCTTGCTATATTCTAAAATGGAAGAAAGTGCAGAAGAGGTCCTGGGTTCCTTTATAAGGGCACTAATCTCACTTATGAGAACTATATCTTAATGACATAATCAACTCTCCTATGTTGTTTAACTTTGCATGTCAACTTGACTGGGCTAAGGGATGCCAGGCTATTTGCTAAGACATTATTTCTGGGTGTGTCTTTGAGGATGCTTCTGGAAGATGTTGGCATTTAAATAAGTAGACTAAGTAAAGAAGATCTGCTTTCACCCATATGAACAGGCATCATCTAATCCACTGGGGACCCAAATAGAACAGAATGATAGAGGAAGGGGAACTCTTTCTCTTGAGCTAAGACATCTGTCTTCTTCTGTCTTCAGACATTGGAGCTCCTGGTCCGCAGGCTTTTGGACTACAGGACTTAAAATAGTGACATTTCTCTTCCTTCTTCTGTCCTATTTTTCAGGCATTTGGCTTGAACTTGGGCTTATATCATTGGCTCCCCTGGTTCACAGGCCTTCAGACTTGGTTTGAATTATATCATCTGCTTTCTCATTTCTCCAGATGGCATATCTCAGCCTCCATAATTGTATGAGCTAATTTACATAATAAATTTCCCCCTATCTAGCTATCTAGCTATCTAGCTATTATATGGTTCTGTTTCTGTGGAGAAAACTGACTAATACACCTCCCGAATACCCTACTTCTTAATATCATATTGCATGCTAGAATTTCAACATAAGTATTGGGGGGCACAGGTATTCAGTCCATAACAATTAAAGTTTCTCAGTGACAATATAAATTGCATGTTATATTTTACAGTAGACTGTATGGCCTTTGTAATCCTAAAATTATATATTTAAGAAAGCATATTCTATCAAATCAAATGAAAAATACATGCTAAAAACTCACATGAAGAGTTTATCTCTTAAATATAACATTCAATCTATTGCTTTGTTCAATCAAGAGATTACCCATGATACTAAAAACTATTTTTATTTGACGACTTTCTATAGAATTTGAAACACAATAGTAAATTTAACAAATTTGAAAGAGTTTTTTTGCTGCTTAAGAAAAAAATTACTCATCAGGAATTGCTATTTTCCCCAGTGCAATCTATATCTTATACAATCTTTAGAGCACCTTTTTTATCTTAAAGGTGATCAAAATGAATAACGAATTCTCTTTTTATAGCATACAAGTTTGAATTACTTCAGCAAAACAATGTTATTTATTTTGTGATTCACCAAATCCAAAGCACTCAGAGCATCAACTGTTAAATTGTTAAAGCCTTGCCCTTTCTAGACATCTGAGCACTCTTAACTACTCATTCAAATTTCAACAAGGGATGTAAAGATGTTAAGAACCAACAAATAGTCATTCTCATAATTGAGATACTAATTTTTTTAAAAAAAAATCGCAATAATTGTTTTTTTTTTAATTTGGGGTATCATCAAATTTTGAGAAATTTTGATAGTTTGAACCCAGTTGCTGCAGTGATTTACCAACACTGTTTAAAAAACTCATCCCTACTTGACTGAAAAGTATATAAAATCGGCATTTTTCGTTCTAAATTAATGTGATGGTACAGCCTTTTATTTTGAAAGCCGAAGAGAAAATAGAAAAATGATTCAGTAAAAGAAAGAACAACAGAAAGCATTTTCCCAGTACAGGGTAATACGATAAGGTATTAATTCCCAGGGAAGACATCTTTTTTCATAGTTCCAAGCAATATGAATGCTCATCTCAGACCTACTAAGTTGACTGAAAAACTTTATCCTTGGCTCTTTACTGGACAGTCATCAAAAGAGGAAATGTATTGTCTCACTGATCAATGAAAAAGTGATTGGAGCCATAATGAGAGTCAGCTCTGAGTTTTGCAGACATTAAATTATTAACCACAAGAAGTGAAGTGTTTGTGGCCCTAAGATCATAAACTCTAACTTTTCATGCCCACATTTTCTGAAAAAAAAAAAAAATGCTTCTGATTGCCTTGCTTTTGCTAGACTCATATGAGTATAAGAGAATAGAGAGCTCTGGCAACTCACACAATATGCTGAACTGTGCTGAACTGTGGCTGAGGCCTGATCCATAATTGATAACTAGAGGGTTAGTACTTTGGAAATAAATATCTGTTTTGTTATCAATAGTGATAAATCTTTTTCAGGTGTCATGTATTTAGAATTGTGACTTTTGATTTTGTCACATTCATGAAGAGAAAAGGCAAACTCACTATCATGGCCAGATGGGACTAGGTCAAGCAATTAGAGTAAGACCTAGTCAAATAGCAATAGAATAGAAACTAAGCAAGATGGTCTATAATTTTGAATAGAGACTCTGAAGTCTCTCAAAGGAGCAAATTGCTAAATATTCCCTATCTTAAAACAATAACGCAAAATCAAAGAAGATAAAAGCCACACAAAGGACAATATTGTCTTGAACTTCCCATGTTAAAAAATGCAAATATGGCACTCTTCATCATATTTGCAGTTACTAGACAATGGAAAATGTGGTTACAACTGGATTCTGCCATATGGTTGTATGTTCTGTACTGCATGTAAAACTGCCTACTCTGATCCTTAAGAAAGTCTCAAGCTCTTCTAAGTGAACCACAAATCAACTTCCTAATCCATCTAATCCATAAGCAAGTTCAGAGAGTGAGTAGGAATACTCAGATCTGTGATATGTCATAGAACACTAGCACTACACAAATAGCTTAAAAAATGATGATAAAATAATAAATTCAAAATACTGAACTCTACAATTCAAGTTGGCAACCTTACTGTTAGACCCTTAGTTTTTGGTGACCCATATTTGAAAAAAGACTCTTTAGGGGTGTATGTGTCCTGGGGACAAAAGGAAGCTCCATCATGAAGAGGAGCTAGTGCCCAGGATGTTTGACCTCTTCTATTACAGTGGTCAGACAAGAAGAATAGAAATTTAGTAAGAATTTTATCCTTAACAAGTAAACATGGGCAACACGTTTGAGGTTATATTTTGTCTATTGATACTTTTTTCAATACCAACTACTAGAAATGTTAATGAGACTTACATTTGTTCCAGTTTGTAGATATTTCTAGGAGTTCTAAGAAATAAATAGTCCCACAAAGGCGCTATATCTAAGTTGGTGATTGGAAGATCCCAAAGGTACGGTACTTTTGACCTGAGTGCTGCACTAAGATTCAGACACCTCAGGAAAAAAACACTAAAATTTTCGAGTTTCAGAGCTAGAAATCCCAAATAAAAGAAACATTATTAAAAGTTTTGAGTAGAAGAAATCCCCAAAATGGAAATCAGAATACCAGAAATAATAATTATAAAAATAGTAAGATCAGAAATCTCAATACCATAAATACTGGAAGATGGAAACACAGAGTAGCAGTGTTAAGAATGTTCTCGAAAAGTCCTTCTCATCCACAAGGACTTGTACACAGGTTTAAATCTACAAAGCACTTGTGAGTCTTCCTCAATGATGTAAAATATCGTGGTAGTTATTATCATGAAAACAAAGAGACTTACTTTCTCATAACCATTCACTAAATCCTCCTTTTTCACATTTCTTATGGTTATATTGACCACCTGGTTTTCCAGACTAAAGCCTCTTTCAACAGATGGCTTGCAATGTTTTTCAAGAACAGCTTGAAAGCTGAAACACTTCCATTTTCTCATTTATTGACATGCTAATCTTTCTGAGAGACTTTCTGGTTTCTGTGATGAATAAAGAGTAACCAAGATGAATATTCTTTAAAAATAATTATTATAATTAATTTCTCCATTCAAGAGAATCCGTATCACAGGTTATGATGGAATACTGCTTCAGGGTTTCACATCAATTAAGAGTAACTTATTCAACCTCTCTTTATGTATAAATACATGTATATATGCATACGTATATGTATATACACACATATATGCATGTGCAAGTATATACATGCATTAACACATATGCATACACACTCATGACTAGTTTTCTGATGGAAAGGTTCAACAAAGATTTGAAGCCAATATTGGTTACCTGCAGGCATGACTCAATGCTATGCTCTAAGGTCCTGAAACCCAAAGAGAGGAGAAAACAGAAAGCAAATCTATAACTTCAGCTTGAGAAATATTGTAAAAGAAGCAAATCTATAATTTAGAGAAATTTCAGATTAGCTTCCAAGGAAAGGTCAATAGGGTGAGTCATGACATTAGAATAATAAAACATCGCATAAATCATTAATCTGCTACAAAGTAGTATTTTGTGTGTGTGTGTGTGTGTGTGTGTGTGTGTGTGTGTGTGTGTGTGTGTGAATTAGCAGACATGTGATCACAGGAATAAGAAACTTATTGGTTGTGACTCCTCAGTGTGCCTTGCATGTATCAGGGATGGTGCATATGTCCGCTCATGTATAATAGCCACAGTGATTCTTCACAGTGAAGATGAAAGTATTTCTAACTGTGAGAGAAACTGAGGCAAGTTTACTTGGCTAGCTTACATCTCTCTCTTAATAAGTAATAAAGTTGAGACATAAGCCTGGAGCCACTCTGACACCAAAGGCCATTCTCTTTCCTCTCCTCCATCAGACATATATGTTTCTATTTCCACTAAACCTGGAAACAGAAAATGCTTCTGTACTTAAGGCCTTTTTTGACTTATCCTTAGGCCAAACGTGTTTTGTAGGGCTTGTTTTTCTATGATCAAGGATTGAAACCTAGTCCTCATTCAGTTTGTCATTATACTCTCAATTCAAACCCTCTAATACTTAGTTTTTGAAATTGCAGAATTTTTGTACTAAAATATACACAATGACTCTTGAACAATGCCAGGGTTAAGGGAGACTACCCTCCTAGCAGTTGAAAATCCATGTGTAACTTTTGATGCCCCCAAAACTTAAGATGTCCTTGAATATCTGTGGAGGATTGGTTCTTGGAACCTCGTGAATACTAAAAGTCATGGATGCTCAAATTCCGCATAAAATAGCATAGATCAATGCCTACAGTTGAGCTCTTCATCTGTGGATTCCCAACCATAGATCAAAAACAATACAGGTATTTACTGACAAAAAGTCCATGTATATGTGAACCCACACAGCTCAAATCTGTGTTGTTAAAGGATCAACTATAATCACAAAGATAAAAGGCTGAAGAGACAAAACTCTTAAAATATGAGTTTCTTGAACCTTGTACACCTTAGGACAAACTCATAGGGAAGGTGAGAGAAGTAAAGTAGAAGGAGGAAAGAAGGAAGAGATTTCTAAAGTGTGCCCCACCTCTTCTATGACTGGTCAAAATGAGTCTTTTCCCATTCACCTGGATTCTGTGGAATTATTTAAGCATCACTACATAGATTCATCCATTCATCTACCTCTGAGTTCAAGGGAAGATTCATATTATTGATTTTTCTTACCATGAAACTTTTATTTTCAGCCCAAGTAAATTTATGTTCATCTCCAATTCCCCGCATAATCTCCCAGGCATACTCATTCTGTGTTGATGTGCTCTATAAGACATACAGCTCCACTGTGGGTGAGATGGGGTATATTCACTAAAATGAAATATAAAAACCAAGAAAAAAATCACTACAGCGCTCTCTTACCACATTTCCAAAGAGTCAGACTGGAATTGATCCTCCAACGTAATCTTTTAGGCTTTATTTTACCTTGGGGCACATCTTAATGGTGCTGGTTAGAGATATCCGAATCAATTTTCTCCCAATAATAACATTATACTTTGTTATATTTATGTATTACTTCATTTTCTCATTGGGCAAACATTTATTGAGTGACCTTTATGTACTGTGCACTGGGCAAGTCACTTAAGAGAAAAGATACAGAATTTAAAAGATAAAGATTCTGTTGTTGAAGGAAGAGGGAAAGTAAACAATCACAAGGCAGTGAGATCGAGCTTCAGGTGAAAACTTTGGGGCACAAAGAAGAGCACACTCACTTTGCCCAAGCGGTATCAGAGGAGCTTTGGATAGAGAGGTCTCTTCTGATTTAGCAGTTGCAGAATAAATTAAGAAGGCATGGGCAAAAGCAAGTGTATGTGCTAGAACCAGTGGAGATGGGGAACACATTATTATTTTAGTGGCAGAGCCTGGTGCAGAGGCTGGAGGAGGACATGAGGAGTATCACAATGATGATGGGAGACTGAGCATACCCAATGAGGCAAGGCCATGCCCACGTTTCAGAGGATGTTCTATGCAGTAGTAGGGTCTTTTACTTTACCCCACTGGTATCTAACAGGTGTGAGGTAATGTGAATAGAAGCTACTTCATTGGTGGCTATCAGAGCTGTATTTCCTTCCGTCTAGTGCTCATTATGGGTGGTAAATGTTAAATTCCAGATTCTGCAAACTCCAGGAAGAGCGGGAGGGAGCTCTAAATTCCTGGTTTGAAGGAGGAAATAAATTAGAAGAGTGAATCCTTATTTAGCTCATTATTATCTGTGAACTAGAACAAATTAACTTTCTCATAATGTTTACTTATTTGCATGTTGAGGGTGAACTGGGCTGTTTTGATGGGTAAACATCTTAGTTTATAAAATACCTTGCTCACTGCCTTCGTGGAGATAAAGTATGCTGTGATATTTAACAAAATCCCCTCATGGCTGCCCCTTTACCCAGCCATTCTACCTTCACCACCTGTGTCAACTCTGAGCTTTGGAATTACAAAAGCCAAATCTCTAACAGTAGCTAATTATTTGAGAGTTAGAGTCTGAAAGGAAAGCAAGAGTTGGGCTCTAATGTGTGAGGCTGAGAGGTCTGCGTCCTTCTATTCTATTCCCTACTTTAAGGGCATGATGACAACCATCCAGGTAGTTTGGGGGAAGTCAAGAATAAGAGCTGGGCTTCTGATTCATTTCTTATAGCTGCTGTCATTCAATACCACAAAGTCAGTGGCTTAAAAAAAGAAACACATTTATTCTCTTATAATTCCTAATGGATCAGAATCAAAGCGGCAATTGTCCTGCTGAAGGCTCTAAGCAACGATCTGTTTTCTTGCCTTTGTCAGATTCTGGAAGCTGTCTACACTTGTGGCTGGTGTCTTCTTCTTCTATCTCCAAAGCCCACAGTGTAGCATCTTCAGAGTTCACTCTCTCTGCTAAAGCATGGCATTGCTTTCTCTCTTCTGTGTCAGAAGTTCAAGGTCTCTCTGTTCCCTTCTAAGGACACTGTGACGACATTGGAGATCCAAGTGGATATTCCAGGATGATCTCCCCCATCTCAAGATCCTTTAATTAATCAACATCTACAAAACCCTCTTTTGCAGTTTAAAGCAGCATATTCAAAAATTCCAGAGATTAATACCTGCCCATCATTGGGGGCCATTACTCAGCCCACCAGGACTCCTTTCATGAGTAAAGCCTAGAGAGCCCTGGGATAGAGCCTGGGCTTAGGGTGAGGTGAGTAAGAACTCAAGGCATGTAACTCCAGTTGGCCTTGACTCAGGTCATCCTGAGTGAGGAATGAGCTTTTAAAAATGAACGCTTCCTTAAGTTGTATGCATTAGGCCCCTCACTCATCACACTCTAGCTCTGTCTTTGAGTACTGCAGTCTTTCAGCATGGAAGG
The DNA here is from genome assembly GCF_000151845.1 of Pteropus vampyrus. NCBI lineage: Eukaryota > Metazoa > Chordata > Mammalia > Chiroptera > Pteropodidae > Pteropus > Pteropus vampyrus. Next base: position 11,010,573 of record NW_011888801.1, read on the forward strand.
GCAGAGCTACAGCAGAAATAGGTGGAAATATGTCTAGGCAGCAAGCCTGAGACAGTCCACTAAAGTTCTTGCTGCTTCCAGGAGCTGGGATGTGTTTACCTGAGTGTGGGGAGGCGAGGAGCAAGAGGGCAGGACACAGAGTGACAGACAGGGAGGAAGATATAGAACAGTAAATAATCTCCCATGATCACAAGAGTAACACATCAGTCTAGTAACACCCAGAGACAAGCAGTTTTCACTCATATTGAGCCAGTCTTGGAGAGGTGCTGGGAATGGGATCGCAGGCCAGATGGGGAATGAGGTGGTCTCAGAGCTTGCCAGCATTGACACCCCTGGAAGTTATATGCAACAGCAGGGAAAAGTGATGGGAAGATCACAGATTGGCAGCAATTAAACCTGCTGGGGAATGAAGCTCAAAGAGGAAATGAAATACTACAGTCATTACACGTTTGTACATACATCCACATTGTCTTGTCTATGAGTTTCATTGAGCAATGATGTTCCTTTCCTCCTGACTTGCCCTTTTAGAACCAGGATACTGTTTGTGCACCATTTTTTCTGGAGCTTCTGTCTCCAGGAAACTCAGTGAAAAACTGCACCTTCCCCTGCCCCAGGCCTGGCTGTCTTCCTCCACATCTCCTCCTTCTCTCCCTCACACACTCTCAGCCAAGAGGACAGTGACTCAAGCTAATTATACAGTAACAGAAGAAAAAACACACACATATTTTTTTCCCCAACAGCAGCTGGGACTTTCTATTTATTTGTCTGCTATTTATAACTCACTTAGACAAGGAGGTCTTATCTCCTCCTCCCACCACCAGTCCCCCAAATGAAATTTCTCTAGGGTGGATCCAGTTTTATCTAAATTGGTTGGACAGAGGAGCACAGCATATATAATCCATACTGAAAGAGATAAGCCTTCCTCCTTGTACTTGAAATAAAAATAACCAACAAGCAAAATGAGCATGGATAGGGGAAAATTAATTTACTTCCCTACCTAATTAGTAGATGCAGGATAAATGTATCTGCTTAGCTCTTTAATTATAATAATACTTAGCAGTTACATGAAACTCTTCATCATCAGAAATACCACCCTCTCCTGACACTAAATAATTAATCTTCAGCACCCTTGTGTGAGCATCTTATCTGAGCAAAAGAAGTACCATGAGGTTGGAGGGGAGCAGAAGATCAGGATGAGATGCAAAGGTCACCACTTATCATTAAATCAGAAGCTGCTACATGTGTTCCATTTCCTTGGCCTTAGGACCAGGGAGACTGGGGACAATCTGTCCGCCTCTGCCAACCCAGGGCTCTGCCAGCTTCAGACAGAAGTCTACCACCAAGTCCTAGAGCCTGTGGATGTCCACCATGCTAGCTGTGAAGCTAGAGCTCCTCCTCCTGTAATGAAGGAGTCCATGATGGACCTGAAGGGAGACCCCACTGCCTCCTACCCGGTGCCATGCCAGAGAGAGGAGCATTCATCAGACCAGTCCTACAGGGTGCTTTCAGTCTGTTAATAGGCTCTCTGCCCACTACTTGGGTTGATTGTTGCTCAGTCCTGTTCTTTCTTTTATTCCTGTGGGATTCAGTTCTTGGCGTCACTCTTATCAGCTCAGAATTTCTCATGTAAACCCGTGACTCTCACCTTCACCAGATACCAGACTTTTCTTTGCCTCCAAACCCTGTGGCCTCACAGTACCAGCATTTTACATTGGACACCTTAGACAGAGACAGTTTCAGCCACAGTAGAGTCAGGTTTGCTGCTCCATCCTTATGAGGAACAGGGGTGTTACCTTCTTGCCATCCTGGAGGGATCCATTCTTATGTCCACCCTTTCCTCTGTCTTCTTCAGCTGGCTCTTCCTCGAGCTTGGGGCTCCCAGCATTCCTCTACCTTGGACCATGCCAGCTAGGGTAGGAGCTTTGGCCCAGATCAGGACTCACATCATAGGTGAAGGGGAAGAAGGTCTTGTCTCCCTGCCCTTTATACTTTATACTTGCCATCAGCTGCAGAGGCCTTTATTGTTCCCAGATATTGTAATCACATTAATATTTTGAAAGAAAGAAAGAAAGAAAGAAAGAAAGAAAGAAAGAAAGAAAGAAAGAAAGAAAGAAAGAAAGAAAGAAAGAAAGAAAGAGAAAAAGAAAGAAAGAAAGAAAGAGAAAAAGAAAAAGAAAAAGAAAAAGAAAAAGAAAAAGAAAAAGAAAAAGAAAAAGAAAGAAAGAAGAAATACAACACTATCAGTGTGCTTGGTGCTATGACCCTCAATAAAGTATGCTTAAAAAATAAACTTTCAAATCATTTGCTGAAGGCTTATTTTTTTATGACTTTCAGAAAGAAAAAAAAAAAGAAAAGCAAAACAAAAATGCATAGCCAGGTAATGGCGAGCATCCACAGCTATAAGATTTGCCTTTATCTTATAGCCAGGGGTGGAGAGAGGAGAGATCAATGAAAACAATCATTACTTAAATTATACCTTTATTCTATTTTTATTTTTTCTTTACTTGTATAAATATAATAGGCCATAAAATATTGTTTAAATTTAAAATTTAAATTTGTTAAAGCTAAAATCTCCTACAATGGGATAAGAATTATAAGTTCTAATTATATAGCTTTGAGGCAATGTAATTAGGCAATAGTTTTTGAAAAAGTTGCAACACAACAGATCTCTTTCTCTTTCTCATTTTTCTTAATTTGGGGCTTTATCTTTAACCATGGCAAAAGATCTGACTCTTGGATTCCTATCAATCAACCCTCCATAGTTTAGTTAACAATACATTTCTGCTTAAATCACATGGGTTCAGAAAGAGAAGAAGGCAAAGAAATGCACAAGTTTGCTACATCTTTTCACCGTATGCCTTTAAGATGATGACTCTTAACTCCATTTCAGAAATTGGAAATCTGAGCTCATAGGTTCTCTCTCATGCCAAACCTCCACAGCCTACTTTTCTTTGCTTCATACTGGGCCAGTTCAGAGCATCAGCCAGGATGGGGAAGGTGGCAATGAAAGGCCCTGACAAAGGAAACTCTCAGCAGGACAGAGTGCTGCCAAGGAGTTACTGAGACACTAGAATGTGGGAAGAGGATCACACTCCTACTTCAAGGAACCCAGGGCTGGAATGAGAATGAAAGTTTCAGGGGGTGGGTTTTTATTCGACACTAAAAGGAAACTGCTGTACCTTGTGAGTTCTCATAGATAGTGGGCTGGTGTCTGTAGTAGACCGTTTTCTTGAGATTAATAGATATAGAAAAGGATTAGATTTGTCAGGGATGTTGTAGAAGAAATACAATCTGCAATCAGATAACTGCTTCTCTTGAAGTCATTTCCAGCTTTGAGGAGCTCTGACTCTATATTCAAACTCTCAATATCTCATTTTTTCTCATCTTCAAAATCAGAGAAGTTAAATTAAAACCTTAACAAGAACTTTAAATTTTACAGATATGTATATGTGTGGATGTGTGTCTTTAAATGAAACCTACACTTAAGTCTAACTTGTGAAGATTTCACATTACACAGCAGTATTCAGCAAACACATTTATTAGAAAGGAGGATGAATAGATTGTATTTCCTGACCTGTGATAGGTTGATTAATAAAATCAATGAGAAAGAAGTGAATGGTTATCCTACTTATATTTATCAAAAATTACTATCAGAAATGATGTTTGCAGTTGGTTGGCTGGAATTTTTCTCAAAAGGTGCCTGTCTTATGTTTCTAATAAAAATAGCAAATATATATTCCACATATTCTGTATCTTCTGCTTTCTAAGTATATGCTATGTGTTTTCCATATTTAATCTACACAAAAAATTATTACATTTCCATTTAACAAAAGGAAAAATGAAACTCAGATAAGATAAATAGTGTGTCCAAGATCTCTAGTCTGATTCTAAAGTTCTTTCCACTGCACATTCTGCCCAAAGATAATAGGAAGAAACAGAGTGCAAAGGGTTAAAACATAATTTATTCTCCCAATTTCTTGAGAAATTATTTTTTAAGTAATGTGGGCCTGTGAAGGATGTGGCACAATTATGGTGGAGGAAGCCCTCTGCCCATCTCTGAGTCTGTAGCATTTCATCTGTCTTGGACATGGGAACCCATCAGCATTGTAAGCTGCCTTCACTAGTAAGCATACTGTGGAGCACCCTCTAGAGATCGTTCAAATGCCTACTTCACACCTAGCCCCGCTTATGAAGAAACCTCAACCTGTAATCCACCCCACCACTTAATTATTAAACCACAGAAACAGCTTCCCTGACATTCGTGGCACCACTACCTGTCCTCAGCTATAACACCTTAAAAAGTTAAAGCCAAACACATTCTCTTTTTCAGAAAATTAATTCTGCTTTAAATTGACATATGCTGTACTGACAAAGGGCCGCAGGCCTTTCTCTCCCCCAAACTTTCAAAACAGAAGGTCTCTGTCCAAAATAGAAGTGTATGTTGCACTGTTCCCATAAAAGAAGGAAACAAGAGAACTCTCAGAGCCACAAACATTCTATTTCCAAGTTCAGAGCAAACACAAAATATGTCAGCCTAGAGGGGATGAATTTGGAGGGAAGAGGGAGCGAGACATGCAAACTTTATTCTATGTTTAAATTCCAACATATGGAACATTTCTTTTTTAGAATGACAAATACTGACTTCCATATTTTAATAATTAATGATATAAAAAGAGGAGCTAAGCTACATTTGAAGGTCCCAGTAGGCTATTCCATGATTAGTAATAGCGAAACCATGAGCCCATTTTTTAGATTATATTAGAATAAATCAGTTGGCATTGCCCAAGATCACACAGCTATTTAAAATGCAATACAGATGAGAATCTGGGTGAGTTTTCCTTTTTTTCATATTTAAAAAAAATTTTCAATTACAGTTAACATACAATATTATATTAATTTCAGGTAATTAGACATTTATATAACTCACAAAATGTTTTTATTTCTCCTGATGAATCTCATTTTCTGGCATTAACTTTTAACAACTTGTTGTCTCCCTAAGGCGTATGCCAAGATCCAGGATATATAGGAGGCCTCTTGCAGGCACTCAGATGAAAGACAAATGTTTCTGCAGTTTAGCAATGGAGACATGACACCTGAGCCCCAGAACAAGAAGTAGTGCTCTGTATGGGCCAAACTCTGAGCTCAACAGACTTCTGGGCCTTTCGTATCTGTCAGTCTAATTGGAAATGCACTTGAAAAGTCAAATGAAACAAATCCCCTACATCTTTTCCACAAATGAAAATGGGCTAGTTCTCATGATCCATGTTACACGGTGCTCCTTGCACTAGGACCGATGTCCCAGGACCACAGACTGTAGCCCTTCTTTGTGGCTGAGCTGCATTTCTATTACTTGCTTTGGCCATCCTTTGATTTAGAACATATTCCTAATTATGATTGTAGACTATAAGTGTCCAGTTATTCCTTGCTGCCCCCAAATCCAGGCCCCATATTGTACCTAGATCTTTGGTCTCAAAATGCTCCTGTGGCAGTTTACAAACTTAGATATATGAAATGTGTATCATTGTTTTTTACTTTTTTCTCTGAGACATGATATTTCAGTAGCTTAGAGTTTAAAACATAATAGACAACTGAGGGCCCACCACTCTTGCTTAGAGTTTTATCTAGGTTTTCCAGGTTTTTCATGTCAAGATTTTGGTATGAAATAGGAAGCAACCTGTTCAATAATTGTCTGCTGTGCTTCATATGCTCAGACTTAATGATTCACATTGGTTTTTGGTTGTCAGTCCACACAGGTGATACAGGCTTTGGTTTCCAGTCTTCAGGGTCTTTGATGTGCAGCTCTTCCTCAGCTGACTATGGTGCTTTTAAGGTACAAGAGACAATTTGCCTGTAAACACATCACCCTGGCCTTATGAAACAAGGCTTCACTATGTCCTAGTGAAGAAAGATGTTCTTTACTGGAAGTCTCCTGTGTTAGAAGAACTCTAAGACTCAACGCTGTCTGCACAGACACATCTGAAGCCATTTCTATTTTGGATTTGATCACTTCCCTGGGCTCCATCTGAGGAAACTGGCACCATTTCATTTGGAATTTCCTTTTTCATCCTATCAAAAGTAGCAGTTTACCCAAAAACTTAAATAAATACAACGATCCCTCCCCGCATCTACCTTGTTTTGGGAAGTGAATTCTCTTTTCCACTACATCTTTGAAATTATTGTTTCTAAAGTCATCTAACAAACCTTAGGATCTAAATTTTCTTTCTCCTAGGACTTTGAAAATTCATATATGAAATTAAGAATTTATGAGTGGAATGTGTATGTGTACTCATGAGTGTGTAGTTTTAATAATTTACTAATTAAAGCTTTTCTCTATCTTAACCAATCTTTTTAATATGATAATGTGATTTCTCTATTTTATTAATGTGGTGAATTACAGTGGTTTTCAAATGTTAAACCAAATGTTAATTCCTGAAATAAAAAACCCAACTTAGTTGAAAGAGTACGTTTGCTTTTATTTAACTCTGGAGTTTGTATGATAATGAGTATTTAGGAATTTTGCACCTATGTCCCTCAAGAGGTTGCTTTTCCTTGCAAACTCCTTGTCAGCTTTTGTTATCAAGTTATGCCGATCTCATAAAGTAAATTAAGAAGGATTTCCCCTTACAAGTTTGTTTAACACTTGTGTTATTTCTGTCATAAATATTTGGTAGATTTCATTGGCGAAAGTTTGTCAGATTGCAGTGTGGTTGCGTGGCTGTGTTGTGGGCAGCATAGAGATTTAATTTTTTTAATAGATATAGGACTAGGCAGGTTATTTATACCTCTTGGCATCATATTTGATTAAGTTATACTCTCTAAAAGTTTTCGAAATTATTGACAGAAAATTGCTCAGAGTGCCCTCTTATTATCTTTAAAAGTGGCTATGGATTCTGTTGGGAAGGTTTTCATTTATAACAATGGAGTTTATACCATTCATTTTGTTTTTTACTTATTCATTACCTAAAAAGTTTATCAATTATGCTAATCTTCTTAAATTACTTTGCCTTTGTTATTTTCTGTATAATGCATTTTTTTAAATTTTATTTTATTAGTTTCAAGTATACAGTACCTTGGTTAGCCATTTACATAGATTATAAAATGATCCCCCTACTTTCTCTTTCTCTCCTCTGGCTCTCCACCTAGCCTTTACATTAATGCTAACTGCATTCCGCATGCTGTTCTCCCCAACCCTGTAACCCGCCTCCCCTCTGTGCATCCCCAGATTGTCCTCTGTATTTGTGAGTTTCTTATTAGTTTGTTCTTTTTATTCCTTCGATTCCGAATATAAGTGAAGTTATATGGTATTTATCTTTCTCTATTTGATTTATTTCACTCAGCATTAATGGATTTATTTTTGATTCTAGTGTGTTTGCTCTAGTTCTCATGTGTCCTTCCTTCTACCTTCTTCAGGTTTAATTTGATAATTTTTTCTTGAACTTCTTGAAATAAAGGCCTTATACATCTAAGGTTAATTATTTTCTTGTTTTATTCCAATTTCCAATTTTAGATTTATTTTGTCTAGTGATTATTTAGAAGTATACTCCTTAATTTTTAAACATTTAGAAAATTTCAGTTGCCTTTTTGCTACTGACTTCTACCATAACTCCTGTATAGTCAGAGAAAATATTTTATGTTCTCTCTCTTTCTCTCTCTCTCTCTCTCCTTCACTCACTCCTCGTATTTGTATTTGTATCTGTATGCTTTTTTTAATAGCATCTTTAAAATCATTGTTTCCCAATATCCCAGTGAGTGTTAGTATCTAAATTTTTTCATTAAAGGCTTTGAAAATTTCAATAATTTGGAATTTTCATGTATCCCGGCAATTGGTCAGTTTGGGTTAATAGTCTTGTATTCTTAAAAATGAGCATATATTTTATTACTGTTGAATGTATAGTTTTAATCATTATTTTAATCAAGATTCTTATGATTTTTGTCTTCTTATTTTTATCAGTAACAGAATAGTATATTAATATCATTTACATTGATCTTGGCTACATCTTTTTGTTTATTTTTGTTTTAGTTTTATCAATATTTGCTCTGCATATTTTGAGGCTACTGTGAATGAATTGAGTCCCCCCAAAAGATATGTTGAAATCCTGACCACTGGAACCTATGAATGTAGACTTATTTGGAAATAGGGTTTTTGCAGGTATAAGTTAAGATGAAGTCATACAAGATTAGAGTAAGCCCTATTCCAGAATGACTATTTTTACAAGAAGGGAAAAGAGACATGGGAAGGGTAATGCCATGTGAAGATACAGATGTACACAGAAAGAACGTCATGTGATGATAGAGGCAAAGACTGGAGTGTTGAAGCTGCAAACAAAGGAATTACCAGAATTGACAGTCACCCCTAATGCTAAGAAGAGGCAAAGAAGTATTCCCCTGTTTCAGAGGGAACATAGCCTTGCCAACAAACTTGATTTCAGATTTTTTAACCTCCAGAACTGTGAAAGAACAAGTTTATAATGTTTGGAGTCATTCACTTTGTTACAGTAGTCCTTAGAAATCAATAGAGAAGGTATTTCTAGATGTATAGAAATTTAAAGTTTGTATAATTTCCTGTTGAACTGACATTTTTATCAAATTTTTATTTAATGGAATTATTTTGTTTTCTTACATCCAATATCAATTTTTTTTATGTTAATCTGTCATTTTTTATTTTCTACTTAACCATTTCTCTATCTTCTTTTTTTCTCTCCCATCTTTATTTAGGAATTATTATTGTTGTTATTATTATTACTTATTTATTTACTCGTAATACTTGGATTTACTTGTTATTAGCTTGTTACCCTAGGAAATTCAACATATAACCTTGACTAATTAAAATCCAATGTAAATTAGTACTTTTATGATTTATTAGACAAAGCAAGGACATTATAGTACTATCTCTACATTTAATCACTTCCTAACACATATAATCTTTTAATTATTTGAATTCTACATAGTTTTAAGTTCCATAATACATTATTATTTTAAATAATTAACACTTATTTAAACATATCTACATTTTGAACTGTCTGTTGCTTTTTATTCTTTTATGCTCTCTTGAACTTCTATCTGATATTATTTTTATTTTCTTTTTGAAAAACCCACATTAACATTTGATTTAGTGTGTGTTTGAATATATAATTTTTTTGCTTCACATCTGAAGGTTATTCATATTGGGTATAAAATTTTAAATTGACAGATTTTTTTCTTTCAGCACTTTGAATACATAATGCAATTGTTTTCTTTTTTCTTTTATTTATGTTGAGAAATCATCTACTTGCATTATTGTTGCTATTTTAACTTAATACATTTCTCTGGCCCTAACTCCAAGCTGCTTTCATCTTTGGATTGTAATTTTATTACTATATGCCTACGTATGGTTTTCAAAGTGCTTCTCCAGTTTGAGATTCATCTTGAATATGTGACTTTATATTACTTGTCAGTTTATAAAAAGATTCTAAATAATTATCTATTAAAATATTAATTGTCCATATTTCCTCTTTCTCTTTTTTCCTGGGAGTTCAATTGCACATATGTTTTATCTTTCTACCATATTTCATATGCCTTTTTTTTGTATTTTCTCTGCTTGATCTCTTCATTCTTCAGTGTGAATATTTTCTTCTGACTTATGTTTCATTCACTAATCCTCTCTTTATTTGTGACCTATTTGCTGATAAACTCAAATATGAGTTTTTACATTTAGTGATTTATTTAAGTTCTAGGTTTTGTATCTTCCTTATTGCTTATATGGATTAAAAGCCCTATTTACAGTGAGAGGTGATCACAAAGTTTTGCTAGAGGTAGTTACAGTTTGGTAAAGCAGAAAAAAATGGAAAACAAAAATAATCTAACAGTGTAAGGGGAAATAATATGTACTAGGCAAGGCACAAAAGCTGAAGGAGGGACAATATCACTAGAATGGCTACACACTAAGAAAACAGGACTATAATGCCATATAAGTTTGATGTAGGCAGAACATCAGAGAACACCTTCATTACTTGTTGCCCTGCTAAAGGCTAATAAGCATAGACCAATAAAATGACAGTGGAATACTAACTATAGAATTGTAGAAGACAAATTCCTCCTGGAGCACAGAGCAAGGGGAGTTGCAAAGCCAAGAAGAAAGTATACATTGAGAAATAACCTCTGGAAAATCGGCCCATAGTCTAAACCTAAAGAATCTCCACAAACAGATGTGGGACTGTTTGGGGGTAAAACTATTCTGTTTCCTTACTGTGTTGGTGGTTACATAAATCTATACATTAAAATATACACATAAAGAGTCAATTTTGTTATATGGTAACTAAAAAAATTAAAGAAAAAGGAAATAAAAACATTCTCTTATAAACAAAACCTAAGATAATACAATGTTAATAAATCTACTCAACAAGAAATATTTATAAACATTTTATTTATTTTCCCCCTCCCCCCTCTCTCCTTCTCCCTTTACCACTAGTCCATTGTCCATGTCCATGAGTCTCTATTTGTTTGTCCTGTTCATTTCAACAAGAAATATTAACAGAAGTTATTGAGGCAAAGGGAACATGATATTGTTTGGAAATTTAGATCTAGAAAAAGAAATGTAAATCATCATAGTGGAAAACACAGTGGTGAAATAAAATTCATATTATTTACTTATTTTTAATTGCTGTAGAAGATAATTGGCAATCTTAATATAAATGTATTAAGTTTATAGCAAGTATAAAACTAAAATATATGACAACAATATCACAAAGGATGGAATTTGGGAATATACTCTTGCACATATGATCCTTATACTTTATGTAAAGAAGTGTACTCCTGTTTGAACGTAGATTCATATTAATTAAAAGTGTATATTGTGAACACTTGGGCCATACCTAAAATGCTTTAAATGGTATCAGTAATAGGCCAATATAGGAAATAAAATTTTCAAATTACCCAACAGAAGTCATTAAAAGAGGAAAAAGAAATAAAGAATAGATGGAACAAATAGAAAACAGCCAACAGGGTGGTAGATATTAATTCAACTCTATATATAATCACATCAAAGCTGAATGATATAAACAAATTTTTGAAAAGTTTGAGATTGTCAGATTGGACACCAATAAGACCTGACTAGTGCTATCTATAAGACATTATGTTAAAATTAAAAATAGATAAGTTGAAAGTAAAAGAATGTAAAATATATCATGCAAACACTAACCAAAAGAGAGCTGGAGTAGTTATCTTAATTTCACAGATAACTAGTTTTAAAGTCAACTTCAAAACTAGGAATATTTTCTAGAAAAAAAATGGACATTAATTAATGATAAAATAGTTTAATTATTTGAGAAGACATATCAATCCTAAAAGGGTGTGCATCTAACAACAGAGTTTCAAAATGCATGAGAAATAATTAGTAGAACTAAAATCAGAGATAGACAAATCCATGACTAGAATCAGAGGCTTCAACACTTCTCTTTCAGTTGATCTTGCAAGTGGGAAGAAAATCAGTAGGTCTCAGAAATTCAAAATGTAATCTAGACTGACAAATGCATCTAACTATATTGCAAGTATGTAATATAACCACATTAAAGGGTGTGGGGAAAAAAAGATAATGACAATTGTATTAGGGAAATAGTAATTTCAACCAGATACATCATGAGGCTAAAGACAAAAAGAACTGTATGTAAACACTATATTCTAACTGGTAAATTTGTCTCTAACAGGAATACAGGTTAGTAATTCTGAAACTACTTTACATACACACCAAGCTTAGACAAAATAGTATGCATTTAAATAGTAAAAGCCAGGTATTTCACTGTCAGAGAAAGATGCAGTAAATAAACAATGAGGTAATGCTAGAATGAACACATAACACTGGACTAAAATTTACTATATCATATAATGTTATTTTTTTTATAATATAATACTATATACATATGTATTTGTATTATATAAACATATACATATGAAGAGAGAGAAAGAGAGATCTTGATCTCTACTATTCTGGGCTCCTTGGAGAAATGGACAATTTCAGGGCTGGGTCAGGATTATAAAAGATAAGCCTGAAGTATCTTTTGGTGCCTGAATTAAGGAAATGCTTAAAAGAGGAAGAAACATAAAAACATGGGGGCATGTCGAAAAATCACGGGAACCAATCCGAAAAAGCCCCCAGTGACTAAAGTTGGACTCATTCACACAGCAAAATGAAAAAATGATAGTAATTGGTTATAATCCAAAGAATAAAATAAATACTTATAAGTCCATAGTGATATAAATATATAACTTAATAAATAAATGTGGCATAAATGGTCACTTGTCCTTACAGAATTCCAATAAATAAAAATAAAAAGCAAGGGAAATGAAAATCATCACTAGAATGTCATGGTAATAATTGCTGCAAACAAAATGCACAGATAGATGATATATTTAGTGCAAGAACTATTAAAAGGAAAAAGGACATTTGCATATTATCAAAGTATGTCTCCTGAAATATTTATTAACTACTACGGTTATTTTAACATATGTTCACAAATTCTTTGATATTTCTTCCAGGTGGTGGAGCTTAATTTTTCACCCCTTAAGCATAGATTGGATTTAGTGAGTCACATGTAACAAATAGAGCAAGGAAAGGAAAAAATGATATTATAGTAGAAAAATTGTCAAAAAGGACTTTAACCAAGTGATCAAGGTTATCATTACCTCTCATATCGATATCACATGCTCCTGATAATGATGTAATATAAAAGGGTCATCACCTCTCAGGTGTTCTTCTCTAAAAAGTATAACCTCAATCTGTTAATGAGAAAACATCATACAAACATAAGTCATGGAATATTTTATAAAATACTTAACCAGTACATTTCACTAGTGAATGCCTAAGTCACCAAGATAAAGAACAATTGAGGAATTATCAATTAAATTAAGGATGTATGACAACTAAATGCAATGTACAATGCAGGAATGGATCTTAGAATAAAAAATACATTAGTAGAAAAACTGAGGAAATCTGAATAAAGTCTATAGTTTAGTTATTCATCTTTTTTTCATTAATTTTTCAGTTTTGACAATTGAACCATGGCTATGTAAGATGTTAACATTAGGGGAAACTATGTACAGGATATACAGGAACTGTCTTTGCAACACTTCTCAAAGTCCGAAATATTTTTTAAAAATTAAAAAAAAAGCGATATGGAGTCTAATATTATATCCCACCTTAGAAGTAAAGACCTCCTGGGTTGATGGCCTGTTTTGTTGTACTGTTTTGAATTATCACCGATCTTCAGGCAATTCTAGTGGTTTCCTTGAGAGTTTAGAGATTCTCTCCTCACTATGAGTTACCTTTTGGTGTTACCCAAGTTGAGGCAGACTGAACTTGTTATACCTTTTACTCAGCCAGATATAGTTTGATTTTTGTAACTATGAATCATATTTCTCACCAATTTAAAAATAAAAAGTCAGTCTTGTGATCATTTTGTACATCTTTTATGCCATTGTGCTGACCATCTCACAAAACAGAGTATATTTTTTTCTCCTAAATTGTCTAATAGTCATTCTCTATATAATACATCACACATACACTTTATCTCATTAAAACAAGTTTTTGTAAATATATATTTATATTCTGTATTGTATGTTTTATTGTGTATATGCCTTTTGTATTACTTGTGATTTATTCTGTAATTAACATTTCCCAATACATGTAGATAAATTCAGTGGCCTTTCTGTTTTATTTCTGAGACTGACCGACTCCAAAACCCAATATATCCATGATAATACAAAAGAGATCTTCCCAAAATCTATTTAAAGGAATACTGTTCTCTTAAGAAGGTCCCCAAACAAAGTAGCCCATGATTAAATGAATATGAAAAATTCTGTATACTATATTCTTTTCATGGACATTTCAAAGCACATTAAAGTCCCCCAAAATCGAATAAAAATATAATTATTTGGCTTAGAGATTCTCAACTTATTTTTTCATGTAATATCTATCAACTGTGGAAGCAACTTTGGAAAACATTGGGCTGTAATAAACAGAAAGTGCCGTAAGGGTCAAATAGGATTGTTGAGATGCCAAACTGGCTTTTAGCTCATAGTGGCCAGTACATGCATGAAAGTCTATTTCTGAGCCTGTAGTTGTGTAGATAGACAGATTACATTAGCTTGATAAATAAATGGTAGGTAGATAGATAGGTTATAGATAGATTAGATAGATGATGATAGATAGATGATAGATGATAGATAGATAGATAGATAGATAGATAGATAGATAGATAGATAGATAGGATAGATAGAGATATAGATGATATAGATATAGATTAGAGCCACTGTTTATACATATCCCACCAGTACCCTATCAAATGGGGAGTGAGGGAGAGATGATGGAAGGTAGACACAAAAAGTATCTTAAGATGACATGGGCAAAAAGGCAAATCAAAAGCAATATTTAATATTTGCATAATATTTTATGATACTTCTCATATGTGCTTTCTTTACTGTATTTCCATGTGGTTATTATTTTCATATTTACGATAATGTTTTATAAATCCTTTTTTACCAATATCTCTTTTTTACTCATGTAAGCTCCAAGTTGTAAGAATAATAACATAGTCATAATTATATCATGAATGCCTAGTAATGGCCTAATAAAAGTTGATAATAAATAAATATAGCTTAAATAAGTGAAATTTATAAAAGCACTTTGTCTATTTTTTATTTCTTTATTTCTTAAATTTAAAAATGTTAGACACTTATACAATCTATGAAGTGATTCCCCCAATTACATTAACACCTTTTCTAGAGTCGTATCTTACAGAGAAGGCACATAAAAAGATGTTTACAGATTAATTTTAATAATAATGATAATGAAATAATAATAACGTTATGCACTGGAAATTTAAAAAAGAAAAAAGGAGTTAAAAATAATGAATATGAAAATGGTTAAATATTAATTGAAAGACATTATTCTGTGTTTTAAATAGTAAATATCCAATGAAACAAGTTAAAACATAGGGGGAAATCTGCAAATAGAGAAGAAAGAAAAAAAGATACAACAATAATTTCAGAAGAAATATTTAGCACAATAAAATATAACATAGTATCTATTGATTAATATGAAATTTTTATGTAACAGATAATTTTCATAACATATTAAGGTTCAAATTACCAAAGTTATTACAAAATGAAATAGAAAAACTGAATATGTACATAACATGAAACATAACTAATAAATTTGTTTAAAAATGACCAATTGATGCTTTAGGTCTCATTGACTATAAAAGTTAGTTCTTATAAATATTCAGCAGCAGAAAATTTCCTCACTACAAAACATGATCTTAAAAAAAAAGCAAATCAATTCAATTCATAAGTAAAATATAACCAGTATATTTAATACCAGTATAATACAAACAGAAAACTATAGATCAATGAACATAGATTTGGAAACCTTCAATTCTTTTTTAATAGAAGTTAGTAGACTAGTGATTACCAGACGGTACAGAGTGGGGGAGGAGGGAGGAGGTAGATAAGATAAAGGGGGTCAAATATAGGGGAGTAGGGGAAGGGTGAAGTGGGTAAAAGGGATCGAATATATGGTAACTGAATGAAACTGGACTTTGGGTGGTAAATACACAATAGAACATACAGATGTTAAATTATAATGTATACCTGAAAATCATATAATGTATTAACCAATGTTACCCCCAATAAACTTAATTAAAAAAAAAAGTTAGTGTCTCACTAAAACAATTTCACTATGCCCAAATAAGGTTTAATCTTTTAACACAAAAATGGATAAATATTAAGAACCTTTCTTTAATAAAACAGTAAGTCAATTAGTCAACTCAGAAAACAAAGCAAAATAAAATTTATCTCAATAGAAACCAAAGGCCTCATTAAATTATAAAATTCTTTCTAATATGTGGTATATATTAAGAAACAATATTCAAGATGATAATTAACTGTGAAACAACAAAGATATTTTCATAAATATGAGAGATCAAATAATGATATGATTACTATTATCATTGTTCTTTAGTAGTGTTCTGGATGATGCAGCACTGGAGTGACTTGCAAAGCTAGGTTAGAAAAAAATCAGGCAGCCTTTGCCAGTTTCTCTTGGGTTTTGTCTTGCTCAGCTTAGGCATCAGCCATGTGAAAAGAAAAAACGTACTCTTCTGGATAATCAAGTTACTTGTAATAGCAACTACAACAAAAATAATACTATCACAAATCATTTTTTGAATATCCACTACTTTCCAGTTTTAGTTTTTTATGTCTGTTGTGTCATTAGGATGTCATATCCCTCTGAGGTTTATGGATGAGAAAAAAAATCGAAGGTCTGACAATTTTGGCTTCAAATATGGACTTCACCAGAAACTAGTTGTATGACTTTTCGATAAAGCTAAATGAGAAAAAAAAAAAAAACATAATTCATAAGAGAAGTAAGAACTAATAAACATTATAAGCAAGGAAAAAAAAGTCCATCTCTGCCAATAATCAGACAAATGTTTATTAAGGCAGCTGGTACTTTTATTTATTTATGAAACTGGTGAAATATAAATAAGGTAAATATTGAATTCTAGAAAGAATAAGAAAATGTTTCTCTTATGTATTGAAGGTGACAATGAAAATAAAAACAGAAAATGTCAAAGAATAAAAATAACAATATATGTTATGAAGCATAAATCATTTTTTAGTTCTTGACAGTATTAAATAAATTACCCACTATTTGGGGGGAAAACTATTTTAAATAGGTTCCTATGTATGTAGATTCTCATTAGTGAAAGATAGAAAACAATCTACAGTCTCAATAATAGTGGAATGGTTGAGTAAGTTACAGTTGATCCACTAAATTTAATGTTACATGTAATGGTTAAAAATATGTTTCCATAAACCATATAAGAACATTGAAACACATTAATTTCAACTAAAAAAAAACAGATGAAAAATAGAATGAATACTTTGATTATAACAAAGATATCTTCACATGAAACCTGCCATGACACTGGTTATAAAAAAATTAACCAGTGATGCCTTTCAGATGTGGCTTCTGGAGGGTTATTCAACAGTAGAAAGCAAAAGGCCCTAGTGCTCTGGACAGTGGGCATCTATTTTCATATCAACCTCTTTCTACTAATGTTACTATATATACACATATATATATCCATATATATGATTACTGTTATCACTGTTCTTTAATACTTTTCTGGATAATCAAGTTACTTGTGATAAGAACAAAAATAATATAAAGAATTATTTCTTGAATATTCACTACTTTTCAGTTTTAGTTCTTATATCTATTGTGTCATTAAAATACCATATCTCTCTGAGGTTTATAGATGAGAATGTGTATATAGCACTACTTTTATTCCAAAGCTGCAGCAGAATGCTGATGATGCCAGTGATTCTAAAGAGATGATACTTTCACTTTAAGAAGACAGAGAGCTGAGATTTCATCTAGCCATTAATGAGGAAAGCAGAATGCCAGCAGCAGATTCCAGTTCACATGGTGGGGAAACCAAGCATTGGGGACATGACTTGAAAAAAAATTGCTGAAAGTTGAGCAAAGTTGAAGAACTGAAGAATAAATACTTGGAGAAGACCTGAAGAAATTCTAATACAAGGCCCCAAAAGATATCTCTATTATGTAAAAAAAGAAGAATCCAGACAAAACAATCTTTTTATTAGCGATCTAACCGTTAATACCAGTTCTTTAGTGACAATGAGACCAGTAAATAGAGATACACTTCTGATTACTAAGTTTCCTGAATAAAAGGATTTGTTGTGTTTTGGATGGAGGTGATTTGAATTGTAGAGATAGGGAAGAACAGGCGTGTGTGTGTGTGTCTTCTTTTTTAAGCAATAGAATATAGAAGACAGAGATTGAGTTTGATAAAGAATGAGTTTCTGCTTGAGTAGATGGGGGACTAGAGCCCCATGTTTTGTCATAAAGGTACATATGCTCCTAGTTTTTAGACACAGTTGGTAAAATTTGGATATATTAATTTCAAAGTTTGGAATTTTAACATTTCAACATACGTATTTTTTCCAGTTAGTGCTTCCTAACAAATACCCCAAAATGTAGTGACTTAAAACAATAACATTTATTTTGCCCATAAATCTAAAATTTGAGTAGAACTTAGGAAAGCTCGCCCTATAAGCATCAAGTCTTAGGACTGTAAACTTCTGAAAGCCTATTATTCATTCAGGTATCTGGTAGTTTTTAAGAGTTTCATCTCTTAATTTTCTCTTCACATGGTCTCTCCATGGGACCTCTCCACATAGACCAGTTTGGACTTCTTCACAGTACAGTGTCTGACTTGCTCAGAGAGTGAGTATCAGAAAGAGAGAGACAGAAATGGAGACAGAGAGAGAAGAAGGAGGAAAAGGATGAGGAGAAGGCAGAGGAGAGAGAGGAGGAGAAGAGGGAAAGGAAGGAGAATGAAGAGAGTGGAGAGAGGAGCAGAGAAGACAAGATAGAAGAGACAAAGTAGAAGCTAGATTGGCTTTTGTGACCTAGCTTGGGAATTCTCAGTGTCACTTCTACTTCATTCTATTAGTCAACACAGTTGTGAAATTCATCTTTTGATGGAGGTATATCAATAGCACACCATGAGAAGAATGTTTGAGATCAAATAAACACTGATGCTTCCATTTTATGAAAGTATCTGCCACAGTCCACTCTCTGGCCACAATAATTCCCATCTCTCTCATATCCAAAATATGCTAATTTATCATCTCAATAAGGTATCATTTCAAAATCCAGGTTCTTAGCATCCAAATCATATATAGTTGCCAGTGCAGCTCCTCGGGTAATGTTTCTTAAGGACAGCTTTCAAGTAAAGTTTCCTCCTATCTAAATATCTGTGAACTAAAAAGGCAAATTATATGCCCTTTACACACCTAAAATATAATGGTGGAGCAGGCATTGGTTAACTGCTATGGACCTTCCTGTTCAAAGGAAAAAAAACAGGAGGCACGCAGTAGTTACTGCTCCAATTCTGAAATCCATCTGGGTGATGATGCTGGTGACCAGACTAGAACCCAGTCCAAATGCTTGCAAACAATTCTCTATGGTCCTCTTTTCCTTCTCTGACCTCTTGGTTCTACCCTCTCAGTCGTCCTCCTTATTTTCATAAGGAATGGCTAGCATTTGTAGCTAGCTAGCTCTCCTAGGGTACATTCTGATAGAAGTAATTTGTATATCCAAAGGACTATTTCATTTTGTATAATCTTTATCTCCTTCAGTATAAAATTATGTATTTTTTTAAGTTTTGTGAATTTTTTATGATTCAATTTATAATTAACTCTAATAGACAAAGCATTGCATCCATGAGTCTGTTCCAGAAAAGTTTTCCTCTGGATTTTTTAAGTCAGCTGTGAGACATGTCCTTTACAGAGCTTTTTGTTTAGTGGAAAGGATCTTTCAGTCATGCTTTTTGTCTGCCTGACTGGCTCCCTGAGACACTATCTTATATCTTTTGGAGGTTTTAATAAAGCATCTCTCAGCCCACCCTGGATTTTATTATTGTTCTTAAACCTTTTCTTAGTTTTAAAATGAGGAAGCTGGAAATGAGAAGCAGTTATATTTTTAAACTCAGTAATTCCTGGCTCTTTTATGTTTAACAGTTATTTCTTCAGCTTGTCTCTCTCTCCTTACATTTTATTATACGCAGGTAAAAGAAGTCTTGTAATACCTCCAACACTTTGCCTGAAATTCTTTTTAGCTAGACCATCCAGTTCATTAGACACATTTTCTACTTTCCATGTTATAACACATAATGTGACTAAACTTCCTGAAACTACTTAAAGGAGCTCTTTTTCTTTAATTTTCAACTACATTTCCTTTACTTTCCTTTAAGCTCTCACCAGCAGCCTCCACAAGGGCCATT
The DNA here is from genome assembly GCF_000151845.1 of Pteropus vampyrus. Classification (NCBI taxonomy): domain Eukaryota; kingdom Metazoa; phylum Chordata; class Mammalia; order Chiroptera; family Pteropodidae; genus Pteropus; species Pteropus vampyrus. Next base: position 11,030,420 of record NW_011888801.1, read on the forward strand.
ATGCTTCTTCAAGTCCTTCCAACTACTGTCTATCACTTAGTCACAACATTATTATCACAATTTTAGCTTTTGCTTATGGCTGAATACAACATCCGAGTACCAATATCTGTACCAATTAGCTAGTGCTGCATAACAAATCAACCCAAAACTTAGAGACTTTAAACAATAACTTTTAAACTTGGTCATGAATCTGAACTCTGTGCAGGGCTCAGCAAAGGCTGTCTCCACTCAGCTGGGAGGTGTAAAACCTAGAGGCTGGGATCTACTGCCAAATTGTTCACTCATATGTCTGGAGTTTGATGATAGCTGTCAGCTGCAGCTTCAGTTTCTCTCCAAGTAGTCTCTCCACATAGGCTAGTTTGAACTTTCACAGGGCGTGATGACTGGCTTCCTACAGAACAAGCATCCTGAGAAAAAAAGAGGGCCAGGAAGAAACTGTTTTTGCCTTTTATGACCTTTTTTTATTGTCCTGCAATGTCACATCTGCCAATTCTCTCGGTTGCAGCAGTTACAAAGCTCTATCCACATTCAATGGAAAGGAACATAGACTAAATCTGCTAATGCAGAGGTGTTAACATTGCTTTATAAAAGGAGTATGTGGGATGGGATATATATTGATATAGCCATCTTTAGGAAATGCAATATGGGCAGTTGTTACTACAGATTATGTGCTTAGACATCCTGAATACATCATGTTCTTTTCTTCAACCACCATGTCATTTTTATAACAAAACCTAAACCAGGTGGGCCAACAAAATAGAGTCGAAATTTTAGTTTGGTCAAAATCCATATTGAATCTTTAATAAAGTTTAACTTTGTCTGAATTCATAAAATATTAAAAATATAAGAATAAAGTTTGGAGAACACTTTTATAAAAATTCTCGTAAATGGATATATCACCCGG
>NW_011888801.1:11032697-11037747 GCF_000151845.1 Pteropus vampyrus
CTCACTAAAATTGAGCTTCATGATCCCTTTTCCTTTTTTCTTTGCTCTCTTTCTCCCTGTTCTTAGAAACAAAAATAAAATTTGATTTTCACCTTTGAGCTAACACAGTAACTTTGGTTTGCTTCCTCAAGATGGGATGGAGGGTGGCTCGGTAAACAGACAATATAATTTAGGAAATGATATAGTGGAGAAAGGAACAAAAAGTTTATAAACTCAGAAGTGTAGTCTATTTTAGCTACTCAGGAAACTACAAGAAATGTCAATTTAAGTTAAAACTTATATAATGTGTATGAGTTTGTCTAGCAAAGAATGAGGCTGGGTGAGGGCAGGACCCTTGCCTGAAGGATCCAGTTTCAATCCAACTCTTAAATCTTATGTAAATCAAATATTTGAGGAGGCCTCACTGCATTGTTCTCCACTTCATTACAAATAAAAAGCTAAGCAAGATCTTTTTAGCTTAAAAGAGAAAGAAAATGGTCCAGTAGTGGTTAAGTCTATTTCTACTTCAGCATATATTTCAGAAGTAAAGCATGTTTAATTTATAAATATCTATTTTATTCCAAGAAGGTAGATTGTCAGAGTGTCTTTATAATCAAATGGCACCCAAAGGATTTCATTTATAAAAATCAATAAGCCCAAAGCTCTTTGGTGTTTTCTTAAGCCAATCTATTTCATCTTTCACTGTCTGCTGAAGGAAACCATGGATCTTCTAGTGAGCAGTTGCGTTTTGTCAATTCTTCGTGGTCCATTATCAGCCAGCCAAGATTCAAAGTCACTCTTTTAGAGTGTCTGCTTCCTGGCAGAGCTCCTTTGACCTGTTGAGGGCCTTGGTAAATGGGCACAGGCTATTTGGGGCTGTATGAAGTGCAATTCATCACCCTGCCCAATGCTCCCCATCTAGTATTGCCTGTGTCTGATTATTTGGCACTTTCAACAGGTGAATGGAGGTCTTCATTTTCTCTGATCTTCTCTGAAGATAAGATTAATCAAACAGTTGGGATTATTTGCTATAAAGCAGTCAACTTCTGCTAAAGATTATATAACTCAGCTACTTTCCTGAATGTCAGGACACTAATCAATAACCCCACATTGATTTTCTAATTCAAACACATTAATGTAAATTTTCTAAATACTATTTAATAATATTATAAATATTAACATCAATAATTAAGACTTCTCTGGGTATTTTGGTTAACTCCATGTTTTATCTTTTCATGTCATTATTTTTGGCTATTATCACTGTTAATTTATTATTTCTGCTTTTTTTAAGTGGCCAAATTTTCCTATTCTAGCTTTTTAAATTGAAAATTCAGCTCATTTATTTCCAAAATTTCTTATTTTTTTATACTTTATTTTAAGGCCATTCAGTGTTTGCTGGGTTTTAAAATTTCCAAGTGTATCTTTGCTATAACTTTTGATTATCATTCTCCTTTTTTATGTTTTCTCTAACTCAACAATTCTCCATAATTGTGTTATTCATGTATGTCTTACTTTTCAATGATTGCAATTATTTGTTCCTATTTTGTTGTTAATTCTTAATTGTATTTTGTTTTGTTTAATGAATATAGATTACATGAAATCAATTTTTATAATTTACTAACACTTTCTTTGGATCCTAATTCATAATCAATATTTGTAAATGTTTTATATGTGTTTTCTTAAAAAGTACAGTTTTGTAAAATTCAAAGTAATACATATTTGCTCAAATAAATTCATTTCATTATTCAAATTCATGAAATAATGTGTAATTTCTACTGAATTCAAATTCTATTTGTTCCAACACTTTATTATTCAATTTTCATACACTTATTTTTGTCTATATATCTGTTCTGTCATTTCTGAGAGAGGTGCAGTAAACTTTCTCACTTGGTTTGTAGTTTTGTCAATTTGTCCTCCATAGCTAATCATTTTTCCTTTATATATTTCAAGCTATGTTACTGGGTACATAAATATTAATGACTATAATATTTTCATGGTAGATTGTTCTTTTCATCAAAATGAAATATTTTGGGTTTTGCTCTTAATATTTTTCATCTTGAATTCTACTTGATTCTGCTTGCTTTATTTTGTTTGCAATTTTAAAATTGTTTTTAATACATAAAATTTATTCACTTATATTGATAATAATTATTAATGTGTTTGGACATTCTTCATCCTACTCAGTGCTTTATAGCTATCTTGATTCTTATCTACCTCTTTCCCTCACTTTTTGGTCTATACATATGTGCTTATCATATTTCCTTTAAGGATTTATTTTTGTTTTTTCCTCTAATAATATATAAGTTATTAATTATATTTCTGTTTTTTGAGTGTTTACCTTTAGGGGTAAACACATGCACTTAGAGTTATATTTGTCAAACAGAATCTTGCTAGCATTAATCTAAATCTATAATACCATCCTCCCACCAACACTTTAATTTTTTACTCCCAAAGACATAAAATAATCTCACATATCCCTTTCATTTTCTCTACTGAGTATAAGGTTTTCTATAGGTTGAATGTGATTTCTGTCTATCATGGTACAGATTTTTCCTAAATAGTTGATTATATTTCTGAATGTTTTTGTTTGTTTCTTTTCGAGAGTTTTTTTTGTTTTTTGGGTTTTTTTGGCCTGATTGGAAGCACTTTGTGAGTCTATGCAGTGTACCTGAGGGGAGAACTAGAATATATCACCTTCTCCTGTGGATTTCTGAGATAGTCCTATTATGTTGACACTAGTGCCTAAATTCACTGCTCCTGCCCTGAAGTAGGTTGCTTTGTGGCTTGGTATATTCTGCATAGGAGAGATAAATTGTTGTACAGGTGTCAAAAAGCTGGCCTAATTGGGTGTCTGAACTGATCACACTGCTTAAGGACACTGGGTCCTCTTCTATTTCCAGAATCTTCCATTTTCAGGCTTGGAGAGAATCAGGAAACACTTCCACCATTTTAGCAATCTACTTCTGTGCCTGTTTTTGCCTTTGGTTTCACTTACATATTTTTTTTAAGTTTATTTTATTATTAGTTTCAAGTATACAGTACTTTGGTTATACATTTATATAGCTTACATGTGATTCCCCTAATTGCTCTTTCTCTCCTCTGACTCTCCACTTAGCCATTACATTAATACTAACTGTTTCGATGCCATGCCATGCTCCCCATCCCCATGACCATGTATCAACTACTAATTTGTACTTCTTTAATCTTTCACCCTATTCTCCCAGCCCACAACCCTCCCCGCATCTGGCCATCATCAGATTGTCCTCTATATTTGTGAGTCTGTTTTTGATTACTTGGTTCTTTTTGTTTCTTAGATTTTGCATATAAGTGAAATCATATGGTATTTATCTTTCTCTGTCTGACTTATTTCACTCAGCATAATAACCTCTAGGTCCATCCATGTTGTTGCAAATTGTAAGATTTCATTTTTTAATGACTGAGTAATATTCCATTATATATATGAACCATACCTTTTTTATCCAATCGTCCATTGATGAGCATTTAGATTGTTTCCATATCTTGGCCATTGTAAATTGTGCTGCCATGAAAATAAAGGTTCATAGATCTTTACAAATTATTGTTTTGGTTTTCTTTGGCTAAATAACCAAAAGTGCAATTACTGGATCAAATGGTATAGCCATTCTTAATTTTTTGAGAAACCTCCAGGTGTTTTCCACAGTGACTGTAACAATTTGTAATCCCATCAACAATGTATGAGAGTTCTCTTTTCTCCACATCCTCGCCAACTCTTGTTCTTTGATATATTGATGATAGCCATTCTGATAGGTGTCAAGCGATATCTCATTGTGATTTTAATTTGTATTTCTCTGATGATTAGTGACCCAGAGCATCTTTACATATGTCTATTAGCCATCTGTATTTCCTCTTTGGAGGAGTATTTCTTCAGGTCTTCTGCCCATTTTTTAATTGGAGTGTTTGTTTTTTTGTTGTTGAGGTGCATGAGTTCTTTATATATTTTGCATATTAAACTCTTATCAGATATATCATAAGCAAATATCTTCACCCATTCAGTCGGTTGTCTTTTTGTTTTGCTGGTGGTTTCTTATGCTACACAAAATTTTTTTAGTTTGATGTAGGCCCATTTTTTATTTTTTTCTTTTGTTTCCCTTGTCTAAGGAGATATATCTGAAAAGAAATCACTGTTAGTAATATCTGAGAATTAACTGCTTATGTTTACTTCTAGAAATTTTATAGTTTCGGGTCTTACATTTAAGTCTTTAATCCATTTTGAGTCTATTCTTGTATACGATGTAAGAATGTGGTACAGCTTCTTTTTTTTCTTTTTCTTTTTTTGCATGTATCCATCCAATTTTCCTAGCACCATTTATTTAAGATACTGTCTTTATCCCATTGTATATTCTTGCTTTCTTTGTCATATATTGAGTATATAGGCATGGACTTACTTTTGGGCTCTCGATTCTGTTCCATTGATCAATGTATCTGTTTTTATGCCAGTATCATGTTGTTTTGATTACTATAGACTTGTAGTATAGTTTGATACCAGGTAGTGTGATACCTCCAACTTTGTTGTTCTTTCTCAAGATTGCCTTTGCTATTCAGGGTCTTTTACAGTTCCATATAAATTTTAAGATTATTTGTTCTAGCTCTCTGAAAAATGCCATTGGTGTTTTGATAGAGATTGCATTGAATCTATAAATCTATAGATTGCTTTGGGTAGTATGGCCATTTTAATGATGTTCATCCTACCCATAAGCATGGTATATGCTTCCATTTATTTGTATTTTCTTCAAATTTTTTTCAATGACTCAATTTTCTGACGCTATTGTTTTGGTTTAGTTTTAGTTGGTTTTTCATTTTCTATTTCTTACTATGTGAAGCCATTTGGGTTGGGGGTGAGAGAAATGGTTAGCATAAAGTTCATCTGGCCTATTTGAAATGTGAAAATTTTTCTTTGTTAGGAAGTTATCTATTTCTACTGGATTATCATATGCAGTGTTAAACTCTAATGATTTTTTATAAATCTTCTAATTTATTTGTATCTGGGCTTACACCTCCCTTGTCATTTCTAATGTATTGTATTATTAGTCTC
>NW_011888801.1:11037797-11041376 GCF_000151845.1 Pteropus vampyrus
TGTATATTCTTGCTTTCTTTGTCATATATTGAGTATATAGGCATGGACTTACTTTTGGGCTCTCGATTCTGTTCCATTGATCAATGTATCTGTTTTTATGCCAGTATCATGTTGTTTTGATTACTATAGACTTGTAGTATAGTTTGATACCAGGTAGTGTGATACCTCCAACTTTGTTGTTCTTTCTCAAGATTGCCTTTGCTATTCAGGGTCTTTTACAGTTCCATATAAATTTTAAGATTATTTGTTCTAGCTCTCTGAAAAATGCCATTGGTGTTTTGATAGAGATTGCATTGAATCTATAAATCTATAGATTGCTTTGGGTAGTATGGCCATTTTAATGATGTTCATCCTACCCATAAGCATGGTATATGCTTCCATTTATTTGTATTTTCTTCAAATTTTTTTCAATGACTCAATTTTCTGACGCTATTGTTTTGGTTTAGTTTTAGTTGGTTTTTCATTTTCTATTTCTTACTATGTGAAGCCATTTGGGTTGGGGGTGAGAGAAATGGTTAGCATAAAGTTCATCTGGCCTATTTGAAATGTGAAAATTTTTCTTTGTTAGGAAGTTATCTATTTCTACTGGATTATCATATGCAGTGTTAAACTCTAATGATTTTTTATAAATCTTCTAATTTATTTGTATCTGGGCTTACACCTCCCTTGTCATTTCTAATGTATTGTATTATTAGTCTCCCTTTTCTTTCTAAATTGAGCTTGTCGAGATTTTATTAATTTTACTGTTCTTGAAAGAAAAGACATTTTATTAATTGTCCTCTCTTACCATTTAGTTGTTTCTGTTCCTCCTATTTTAGTTCTTAATCTTGATTAATTCCTTATTTTTTTGTTCTTTTATTATTTAATTTTTCCATTTAGTCATGAGTTGCTTAACAACAAGGATACATTCCAAGAAATGCATCCTTAGGCTATTTCATTTTTGTATGAATATCACAGAGTGTACTTGCATAAGCCTAGTACACACCTAACTATATGGTATAGTCTATTGCACAGCATGTGGGTGTATGAAGTACTGAATGCAAGAATAACACAATGATAAGTATTTTTGTATCTAAACATAAACAGAGTACAGTAAAAATATGATATAAAAAATTTTAAAAAGGTACACTCATATAGGGTACTTACCATGAATGGCACTTGCAGGATTGGAAGTTGCTCTAAGTGAATCAATAAGTGAGTGGTGAGTGATTATGAAGGCTAAAGATATTACTGTACACTACTGTAGACTTTATAAACACTGTACACTTAAGCTACACTAAATTTATAAAAATGTAGTATAGCATTGCACTATAGTATTACACTGGCTATGACATCACTAGATGATAGGAATTTTTCAGCTCCTTTATAATCTTATGAAACCGCCATTATTTATGTGCTCTGTTATCGACCAAAACATTGTTATGTGGTGCGTGACTGTGTTTTGTAGGCAAATACTCAATGTATTTTTATTGTTTTTTAATAAACAAAATGCCATTATAAATTTACTATAGATATATATTTTGCTTTGTCATATATTTTAGCTGTAGTTTTCTCTTTTTCAGATAGTTTTAATTTAATTAACAATATCCTTTTCACTTTTTGATTAATAATTGCTATATTAAGCAATAATATAAGTCAAGATAATAAATCATTATTTCTAATAAAAGATTTTGATCACACATTTCTCTTTTTTCTTCCCTCACTTTAAAAAAATGAAATTTTCAATATTTCATGTAATTTTAAATCTCTAGCTGATGATCCTAAAACTTCAGACTTTACCTGAAATTATTTGGAGTCTTTTAGTTCTTATATTATAATAGATTTTATATAATAGGTTACTATATTATTAAAAGTTTTCCCTGATGGTTTGTATCTTCTGTATTATTTATCTTTACTTTAATTTAAGAATACAAATTATTAGTCATATTGTCATTATTAATTCATACAATACTATATATACATTTATAAACATGTATATAAAATATATAAATATGTTTATATATAATATATAATTTACATGATATATATTTTATATAATATATAATTTACATGTAATTTATATAATATATATTTATATATAAATAGATATAAATATAAATATATATTTATAAATGTGTGTATAGATGCATGTGTATGCATTTTTAAATTCTTCATATATCATTGTTTCCTCTTTTGTCATCCTTATTTGATAATTGTTTTAATGAAACTACCCTTTGATAAGAACATATCCATATCACTTTATATTTTTTGTCAGATAAGAAAACTTTGAAATACACCTTGTAAATCTTTGAAACACACACACACACACACACACACACACACACACACACACACACACAAATACCCACAAAATTTTCTTGCCCTAGTAGATGGATGATATCTTGGTTGGGTAAAAGATCTTCATCTCAGATGTCTTTTCTCTCTATAGTCTGTACATGTTTTTGCATGTCCTCTCAGTAACCCGAGATTATCTGATTCTCTTTTCTTTGTAGGAAATCTATTCACTCTACCTTAAAAATTGAAGGAAATTTATTTTAGTTGATGTTTTCTGTTTATTCTAATGTATATGTTCTATGTATCTTTTTAATAATTCTGAATATTTCTAAATCAGTTCTTTAATCATTACTTCATATCTCTTTTTTTTCTCACGAACTCCATTTCTTTGAGAATTGAAGTATATCTATTTAATCTATTGGGTTTTCCAAATTGGAAGACTAATATATTTCTCTACAGTAATCATTCTGCTTTTCAGTCTGTATTCAGATTTTTAATTTAATCACTTTGGGCCACACCAGCATACTCTTTTGTTGTTGGACTCTTCCAGACATGGAAGAGGAAACTAAAAGGTTTTAGGGATCTTTCTTTAGTCTGTCAACTTCCCAATGTCCCTTTTTCTTTTCTCCTTTTTGATCATCACATATCTTTAAAAATTAGATATTTTACTCTACCATTTGTTTTCAGTGGTTCCACATAATGAATTCATATCTTATCTACTTACATTACTATGGACCTACTATGACAAAGATGTCTATCTTATTTCTGGCTTTGAGTTACCCATAAATTTTTTGTTTAGTAAATTACTTTTGCCAATTTCTAGTTCTTCATCTTCCCCTGAGTACATACTAGAAAAAATCCTACTACACAAATAAATATTATTTGGCACTGTTAAAAATATTTTGCAATATTGTATTACTGAAATTATGGTTGCTATTACTTTACATTTGTACATCATTGGCTTATTTGGACAAATTAGTTCATAATTCTAGTATATTTAAACAATTATCATTCAAAAATTCTCTTTTCTTGTATAGGTAATGTACTCAGAGACTTGTTTATTCTATCTAAGCTCCAATGTTAATCTATCTATGTATCTAATCTAGTACACAGATTTTGTCAATTCAGCCCAATTAAAAGAGATGAATTTTGAGTAACCAAATAATCAGTTTAATAAATCACACACAAAAAAACTGTCTATGAACAAGAGAGAATTCTTCTAGCAAGACAGAAAATATAAAAACTGCAAAAGAGTTGTATAACACTTTCTCTGATATATTTTCTTAGGATTTTTCTTAGAGCACA
>NW_011888801.1:11041426-11048439 GCF_000151845.1 Pteropus vampyrus
AGAGGAAACTAAAAGGTTTTAGGGATCTTTCTTTAGTCTGTCAACTTCCCAATGTCCCTTTTTCTTTTCTCCTTTTTGATCATCACATATCTTTAAAAATTAGATATTTTACTCTACCATTTGTTTTCAGTGGTTCCACATAATGAATTCATATCTTATCTACTTACATTACTATGGACCTACTATGACAAAGATGTCTATCTTATTTCTGGCTTTGAGTTACCCATAAATTTTTTGTTTAGTAAATTACTTTTGCCAATTTCTAGTTCTTCATCTTTCCCTGAGTACATACTAGAAAAAATCCTACTACACAAATAAATATTATTTGGCACTGTTAAAAATATTTTGCAATATTGTATTACTGAAATTATGGTTGCTATTACTTTACATTTGTACATCATTGGCTTATTTGAACAAATTAGTTCATAATTCTAGTATATTTAAACAATTATCATTCAAAAATTCTCTTTTCTTGTATAGGCAATGTACTCAGAGACTTGTTTATTCTATCTAAGCTCCAATGTTAATCTATCTATGTATCTAATCTAGTACACAGATTTTGTCAATTCAACCCAATTAAAAGAGATGAATTTTGAGTAACCAAATAATCAGTTTAATAAATCACACACAAAAAAACTGTCTATGAACAAGAGAGAATTCTTCTAGCAAGACAGAAAATATAAAAACTGCAAAAGAGTTGTATAACACTTTCTCTGATATATTTTCTTAGGATTTTTCTTAGAGCACATCTCTAACCCCAGGCCAGGTCCCTCAACTTTCTGGACCAACTCTTTCTTCAGTTGGCATTGCTCCCATAGAATACAGGGACTTTCTCTTTACAAAACATGGTAGTCAGTCAGCAGGAGAACAAAACACTCATATGTATTATCATACCCTTCACCTTATCCAGACCTCTACAGGATTCCAATTTGCTAGTTGAAAACTCAAACTTGCCTGAGGAACTGAATCACAATGAGTGGAGGCTTTGAGAAAAGAAGAATTTGGAAAATTTATTCCAGATGAATAGAAAGGGTAGTTATCTGTGGCCTCTGTAAGAAAGTCATGGAAGACCAGACCTTGGATCAAGCTTTATTCTCTAGATGAAAATGTTACAACAAATAGATTGATAGTGGTATTGTTAGCCTCATAATAAGCCCAGGGATCAGGTAAATCCCTGTCATAATACAAGTATTATTGTGGGCAGAATATGATTCCTCATCCAAAGATGTTCACATACTAACTCTCAGAATCCGTGCATATGTTAGATTACATTGCAAAAATGAATTAAGATGGAAGATGGATTTAAGGCTGTTAATCAGCTGACCTTGAGATAGGGAGATTACCTTGTATTATCTGGATGGGCCCAATGTAAGTACAAGTGTCTTTACAAGTGAGAGAGGAAGGCAAAAGAGAGCGAGAGAGAGAGCGAGAGAGCGAGAGAGCGAGAGAGCGAGAGAGAGAGAGAGAGAGAGAGAGAGAGAGAGAGAGAGAAAGTGTTAGAGATGGCTTTGATGATGTAGGAAGGGGGCCATGAGTCAAAGATTGTGGGCAAGTCTAGAAGGTTGAAAGGCAAGGAAACAAATTCTTTTTTGTTCTCTTAGAGACTCTAGAAAGGATCACAGACCTACCAACATCTTGATTTTAGTAGAGTGGGACCAATTTTGGACCTCTAACCTGAAAACCTATAAAACATATTTTTGTTGTTTAAGCCAGTAAGTTTCTGATAATTTGTTACAGCAGCCATAGAAAACTAATATAAGGGTGGACCCAGTTTCATAATGAAAAATTGCATCTCCTTCCCCCATTAATTCTTAAGTCTCCAGTTTTTTCTCTCACTTCTTACCTCCATCAACTCCTCTCACTTTCCTCTGACTCTTACCTATATCCTTCTTCCTGAAATTTCTCCCTCTCTTATCTATTCTCTTCCCCATTCTTTCTCTCCACTAGACTCTTCCCTTTTTCCTCTTTTCCTTTATCTCATTTTGTAGCTACCATTCTGTATTTTCTATTTACCACATACTTCTTCCTTGGAAGGTAGTGGACATCAAAAGTGGGAAGAAGGCAATGTAAGAATATCTGAATTCTCCTGTCGTACACTTTTATTTTTAAAGAAGAAATGTCACTGAGCTCCAGCACTTGTCTTAAGAAATCAATGAACATAAACAACATTCCAGCTAAAATCAGCAGAACAATATGAACAATGCATGGCTCATAGTAACACAGCCACATGAAAGCCTGAGTTCAGCTGCAATTTACTTGCATCGACTGACTCTTGATCTTGCTGAAAAGTACTACTGGGTGAAGGAGTTACTAACAGTGGAGCCCTTAAAATTAAAAAAATTTCTAACAGAAAGCATAACTCTGTGAAGAGACACAATATCTATATTCTTCAAATTTCCTTTAAAAATATAGTAAATATGAAGATTGTACAAGAAGCTAAACAAGGAAAACAAAAAGTCAAGATATACTAAAGTGGATGCTGACTATTGGGAAATTGCAGCCAAGTTTTATCTTTAATTGTGAAATATTATTCAAACTTTAAATAACATTTGAATTTTGGTCAAGGGGTCAATCTGGGTGGAAAAGACATGTAAAGGTCTCAATCCACCTTTTCATGCTTGCTATTGTTGCTATTTTCCAGTAGTATGAAAACCTATAAAAGCTTTCTTCCTCTGCAGGAAATCTAAGCAAGATGCTTGACATGGCACATTCCCTAACTATCTTTAAAGATTAGAAAATAACTGAAATGGCTTATATTTTAATTCGTATATTGTGACCTAAGCACACTCCATGGTGGAAGAGCCAGAAAATTATACATGACAGTTTTAACCCATAATCACAGAGACAGAATGAATAGCAAGTCAGGAGGAGATGACCAGACCCCAGCAAGCCAGTGTTAAAAGTAAATATTCAAAGAGTTAGTTGAGTTTTGTGAAACAGATAGTTGGAGATTAAGGGGCAATTGAAATTAATTCAGCTAAAAAGGATTCTCAAGTAGCTGGTCTTTCAGTCATATTATGTTAAAGGCGATATTAATGATTCCCATGGGGAGCGTTCTTAGGGGAACCAGTGGGAGTGTGAAATAAGAAGTACCTGAAGTCTAACCAGGTATGATGAATTCCTGGTCTCTGGATTTTGCCTTGAAGATGAAACCATGATTATGAAGCATTACTTACACTTACAATAAATTCTATACTCTTTACTGTAACCCTTTATGACCTACCCCTGTCTATTCCTCCGTCTTCATCCCATAGCATTGAGATACTACTATTCATGACACTTCAGCCAATTAGCTCTATTTCTGTTTCAGAAGCAAGATAATCTGAATTTTCACACGCTTCATTTGTTTGTATCTTCAATCAACAGAATATAAGTTCTTTGAATGGCAGAAAACACGACTGTTCTGATCACCCCTGTATACCTTATTATGTATGTTATAGTGGCCAACACATTATAAGTTCTCAGGACATATTCGTTGAATAAACGAATGAATTAAGACTATAATATGGCATTTACCATGGCCAAGGACTAAAGCATAACCCACATTTAAAGTCTGAAATGTAGAATTTTACTGTAACATGCAAGGAAAATATAAATTATTTTTTTAATTCAGGTTTGGTTTTTTTTTCTTCCACTTTCCAAATTAATCTCTTTCCTGATTCCCATAGATTTTGTGCTCCCTTCTCTGCTCATTTCTTTGTATTTTGCTGAAATTATGGAGAGGCAACTTTAGGTCTGTGCTGGCCTTATACCAGTCTATATTCATCTAGGCAATAGGAAAATCATACCACTAAATATCAAGCAGTCAGAGGTGGTATTGAGCTCAGGAAGCAGGTCCTATGGAAAGGATCAGGCAGGAGAAAATGCATATTCCCAAATATACACTGGCAATTAATCCTGGACCTCCGAGGAGAATATATGTAAAGGTCTCAATCCACCTTTTCATGCTTGCTATTGTTGCTATTTCCCAGTAGTTTGAAAACCTATAAGAGCTTCCTTCCTCTGCAGGGAATCTAAGCAAAGACCTAGCATTGCCTGATTCACAAGACTTCTTTCTAACATACCTTGGAGGATGGTGTTTCTCTGAGAACCCCTTATTTAACTTACACCTGTGCTGACACCATGGCCCTTAAGTAAGAAGAACAGTGTCCTCAGTGCCAGGAGTGTATCTCCCCACAAGCAGGAGTTATGTTCAGGGACAAACCCACTTAATAAGTAAACAGTGTCTATCCATTAAGGAAAAGAGGGGCAGAGAGAGAATGAGGAAAGAAGAAAACAAGGAAAGGAATAAAGGAAGAAGGAGAAGGAATGAAGGTGTGATGAAAAAGAAGCAGCCAGGAAAAAAATCATGAAAGGAGAGAGAGGAAAATTACAAAGTCAGAGAATGTAAAATAAAAGAAGAGGATAAAAAAATGTTTTTTAAAAATTTAAACAAAAAAAGAAAGCTACAAATGTCATAGAATTCTTGGTTTTCTCTTCCTGGCTGCATGTTGCCCATCGTTGCTTCTTGTCTTGATGTTTCTGCCTTTTTGTTATTTACAGGGGAGCTTAAGAATTCTCCCAGAACTCTGAGTTGCCTTCAGATCCACACATTTGGGGTAAAGGATTAGATGAAAGTGTAAGTAATGACCTAGATAATGCCTTAAAATTACTTCTCAGTTGTTCCCTAGGAACCTCAAGATGCTCCTCCTGCCTGAGAGGAGGCTGGTAGAGGAGACCCTGATAAGGCATTTCACTCAAGAGAGACAAGTATGAAGCTCCTACACAGTAGGGACATCCTTGAAGTGAGAGACAAATTAGGTAGCAGATCTCAGGTGAATATTCATTGTATAATTTACCATCCAAGCCTTCACAGTGGTATCATGAGAAGAGATAATTTCAAATGATCAGCATACCAATGGGTGAATCATGAATTATGCTAGGGCTTTGCTAATCCCAGACACCATATCTGGAAGAGGCCCACTGTAGATGGCATGGATGGGACAAAGAGACAGAAACAGGCAATTGGCCTTCCTGAAAAGTTCACACTCCTCTTGGTTATCTTATGTTTTCAGCCACCTTCTATTTCTGCCCACCCCAAGCATGTTTTCCTACAGGTTGATCACCAACCACATGGTGACCATGGTGGAGGGGCATGGACTAGAGGAGCCACATCATTTATTATCCAAACTAGAGAATGTTTATGAATGAGAAAGGGTGCTATTAATAATTAAACTAAGATGACAAGTGTAAATAGGACAGTTCTAGGCAAACCAGGATGCACAGTCACACTACTTATGATACTTCTTTCATTTATCACAGTGGATTGGATCAAATATTAAGACAAGCCAATCCAAATCTTTTTCTAGGTATTTAAAAACTGGTGATGAGTTGGGCTGTCCTCCTCTTTCTGGTGGATAAACCTATTAAATGCCAACCTGTCAGCAGTCATGTTTCCCACAATGTATCCTAGAGAGACAGAGCAAAAGAACATGGAACAACACATGATCTGCACATGTGGCACCAAGGTCCCTGCATCCCACTTCCATGAGGCCTCATATGCTTATTTCTTAGTTTATCAACTTGCCCTTTGGAGAAAAGGCAAAGTTGGTAAACTATATTGGAAAGACAGAATATGTCTCAAAGAGACCAACTTAACAATTACCGACACTCACACTAATCTAAATTTAAACACCAATAACTTACAATTTAACTTGAGTCCTCTCTTATGTCCATCAATTCAACATTGAACAAAAATGTATTGAGCGCCTATTATTTTCCCATCTCTGAGATAAAGTGGTGAACGGAAACAGAACAATCCACTTCTCTGCCCTCATGAAGTTCACATTCTAGTTGAGGAAAACAGAAAATGAACAAATAGATAAATAATTCCAGATAGGGAAAGTGTAAAAAAATAAATCAGGGTAATGGAATAGAAAGTGACTAGGGAGAGAATTTTTTTTTTCTTTTTTGGCTGAGGTGATCAGAGAAGCCCTCTTGGAGGAGACGACATTTAGACTGACACCTTATTGATGAGAAGTGTTATTTTAACTAACTTCACTGTGTATTCAGTCATAATAAAGTGTTTCACACCCATGTCAAAGACAGAACTGGCATCCTCCTCCCTACTTCTGACTCTTCTTTTAGGTCTTAGTAATGTCACTATCCATCTCACTTCTTTTAGGTCTTAGTAATGTCACTATCCATTCAACAAGAAATCTTCCATTTCTCTCTTTCCTTCACTTGCTATATTTGATTGTTTTCTAAATACTCTTGAGTCTACTTCCACAATATCTCAGCAATCCTCAATATCTATTGTCAGGACATAGGACAACAGCACCTGGGCAAATGTTCAGTATCGTTGTAAGTACCCAGGAGCAGGAAGCATTTTTATTTTCTTCACTCCTATATCAGCAGGATCTTGCTTAGTGCCTGACACAAGGTAGGTTTCAACATATCTTTTTGTTGACCAAAAGAATATCTGATTATGGAAATTACTTCAATTGGTTTCTATTTTCTATAGGATAAATCTAACCTATTTATGAATGAACCTAAGCTTGCTTGTCCATCTTCACCTCTAACCATTAGCTTTAGTCACTCTGAACTCTTTCTATGCTTGTCTTATTCTTTCACAATCTCATGTATTTTAATACCTGCTATGTTTAATGCCTAATACATGTGGAGAAAAACTTTTTTTTTCTTCTCGAGGGTATAACTGAAATGTGGTCCTCTTTACAGAGACCTTCTTGATCCATGACTACATTCCCATATCACTAGATATTATAGCACCTGTGTATTGTCATTATCTTTTTTTTGGGGGGGAGAGGGTTATTGACCCTTAACATTTATTTATTTGTTTGTTTTTTATTTATTTATTTTTTGGTAACATTGGTTAATGAAATTCAATAAGTTTCAGGTGTATAATTTAATAGTAAGACATATATACATTGCATTGTGTATTTACCTCTCATAGTTAGATTTCTTTCCGTCACTACATATTTGACCCCTTTTACCCCATAAACCTCCCTCCTTCT
>NW_011888801.1:11048489-11053255 GCF_000151845.1 Pteropus vampyrus
TCTAAATACTCTTGAGTCTACTTCCACAATATCTCAGCAATCCTCAATATCTATTGTCAGGACATAGGACAACAGCACCTGGGCAAATGTTCAGTATCGTTGTAAGTACCCAGGAGCAGGAAGCATTTTTATTTTCTTCACTCCTATATCAGCAGGATCTTGCTTAGTGCCTGACACAAGGTAGGTTTCAACATATCTTTTTGTTGACCAAAAGAATATCTGATTATGGAAATTACTTCAATTGGTTTCTATTTTCTATAGGATAAATCTAACCTATTTATGAATGAACCTAAGCTTGCTTGTCCATCTTCACCTCTAACCATTAGCTTTAGTCACTCTGAACTCTTTCTATGCTTGTCTTATTCTTTCACAATCTCATGTATTTTAATACCTGCTATGTTTAATGCCTAATACATGTGGAGAAAAACTTTTTTTTTCTTCTCGAGGGTATAACTGAAATGTGGTCCTCTTTACAGAGACCTTCTTGATCCATGACTACATTCCCATATCACTAGATATTATAGCACCTGTGTATTGTCATTATCTTTTTTTTGGGGGGGAGAGGGTTATTGACCCTTAACATTTATTTATTTGTTTGTTTTTTATTTATTTATTTTTTGGTAACATTGGTTAATGAAATTCAATAAGTTTCAGGTGTATAATTTAATAGTAAGACATATATACATTGCATTGTGTATTTACCTCTCATAGTTAGATTTCTTTCCGTCACTACATATTTGACCCCTTTTACCCCATAAACCTCCCTCCTTCTTCTCACCCTCTGGTAACCACCAGTCTATTGTCCATGTCCATAAGTCTCTGTTTGTTTGTCCTGTTCATTTATTGCTTTTAGGTTTATATCCCACATATAAGTGATATCATATGGTTTTCAACTTTTTCTGTCTGGCTTATTTCACTTAGCATGATTATCAGGATCCATTCACGTCACAAATAGCAGTATTTCATTTCTTCTTACGGCTAAGTAATATTCCATAGTATATACGACATTATCTTCTTGCAGTGCTATCTCACTCATTGTAAATTGCTCCAGACAAGAATCTTTATTCCTCCCATTGCTAGGTGCCTAACATTTTTTACAGTGCTAGGCACAAAAGTAGGTGCACAATACATGCTAATTGAAAAGAGAACATGAGGTTATTGATGCTCTATTTCTAAAACTAAGGTCAGAAACATTGATCCAATGGATCTATGCTTTCAATAAAGCTAGAGAAGCACTAAGTATTTACAATTAGTAGAAATTAAAATGATTGGTCCCACAATAAACCCAAATGTGCCTTGAAAATCTTCAGTTATATGGTGCTAATGGAGTAGTTATATATTTTCATCATTATTTGAGATCAAATAAATTTCTCTCAGAGCATGTCATAATTTGTTGTGTGTTAACACACACACACACACACACACACATATGCACACACACACTCACCAGCTGGCCTTAATTAATTCTGGAGTTTTCTAAATATCAAAAATCAGATAATTCCTATACTACACAAACTGTTTCAATGTAGATTTACAAGATTAGAGCTAATTTGCTCACTTGTTATGAAGTTATGAAGCAAATATAACTTTGATTGTAAAATATGATGGTAAGAACAAAACAAGAACATTATATTTTAATCTAACAATTATGACAATTAATACAAAACTATTTTGTCAAGCTTATCTTAATTGTCCTTATTTATCTGCCATGACCAAAATGACTTATTCTCTTAAAAAAAAGGCCACTTTAACACAAGTACACTATAAAATAAAATTTAACTCTGTATGCCAATTTCTTCATCTCTAAAGTGGAAATAATATCTCATATATATCCACCTTGCTTTTTTAAATAAGGATTGAGTTAATAAATGTAGTCCTTTAAAAAAGTGTCCAGCACTTATTAAATGTTATATAAATATTAGTAATTATTATTACTAGTAGTAATACTAGTCATAGTTTTAAGCACTACTGTGTCTCTTGCACTATTCAAATTAATTTTCATATATTAATTACAAATGTTGTTTTACATATTATTTAATCCTTTTAACTACTCATTGAGGTAGATGTTAATAAATGCTAAATAAGGCTAAGACATAAATTAAAATCATTTTCTGAATTAAAGTCATATGCTAAAATTGGATCTAAATTCTTGCAAGTTTCTCTCTAATTCATACTTGACCATCTGGTTACAGTGCATCTCAGAGTAGAAGGAACCAAGCTTTAGAATTGATCCTCCTTTTTCATTAAAACCTCATTATGTTTGTTTTACTCTCCAAATGATTAATATTATGTAAAACTAATTTCTACAATTACTAATATGTGATATTATAAAGCATGTATTATGTTTTTACATGTATTTCATACTATGATACATATATATCACTATGTAAATATAATTATTATAATAAATAAGAGAAATAATTGTAGTTATAAATTACATGAATAAATATTACATTATGTACATTACAGAGCATATAAAAATAAAAAGTAAATATAATAAGATGAAAATGAAATACCCAATGTTTATATTTAAAATGTATTTCGCATGTTAAATAAACTAAATCTTTTTGCACAGTAAATACTCTCATTAACAATAAAATTTTAATAACAATGTTCTTAATATACATTATTAATTTTAATAATATTTTTTCAGTCTTAGAAATATAGAAATTCAAAAGTCTCATTCTAAATTCCATTTATTTTGATCCTTAGTTTAATGCCTGTAGTATCTGAAAAAGATGACTCACAAAGATTTATGAATCTAAATGAAGGAGGTCATCGTTGGCTGTGCATAATTAATCATAGTATTACTTTTCATTCCAGTTATGCAGTGGTATTTGAAAAAATTGTACTTGTATATTTCCATGATTCTTGAAGTCAATCAGCTTTTCTTACACACTAATGAGAAGATATTTCATTTTGATATCTTAGAAATTTGCTCAATATCCTTTGAAAGTCCATATTTGGAAAATTTCTAAATATGTAAAAGTTACAATTCCAAGTTTTGGTTGTATGTGCCTATGTTCACATTTAATAGATTTTATTTTTTATTTTTTAACTGGTTTATTTGTTATGCTTATTTACCTTGCTTTTAGTGGTCGCTTTTGGGTTTACAATATGCATCTTTAACTTAGCACAGTCTACCTTGATGTAATATTACAGCTCTTCACATATGGCGTAAGAACTTTAAAACAGTACATTTCCATTTTTTCTCTCCTGGCCTTTCTGCTATTGTTATCATACATTTCAATTCTACATATCTTATAAAGTATATAACACATTTTATTTGCTTTAAATAGTCAATTACCTTATATAGAGATTTTTATTAAACAAAGAAAATTATTTCATATTTATTCACATATTTGACCATTTCCAATGTATTTACTCTTTTATGTAGATATAATTTTCATCTCTTATAATTTTTTTCTTTATCAGAACTTCCTTTGCATTTTTTATAGTGCAGTTCTGCTGTTCGTAAATAATTTCAACTTCTGTATACCACCCCCCCCCCCAAAAAAATAAATCTTTATTTCATTTTAATCATTGCAGAATATCTTCCTGGGTATAGAATTCTAGGTTGACAGTTTTGTTTATTAGGGTACTTTAAATATGTTTCTCCACTGTTTTCTTTCCTGTATTATATAAACAGAAGTCTATTACATTGTTTTTTGTTTTTAAGGTTCACGTTTTTGTGTCTTACTTAAAAAATCTTTGCCTAATCTAAATATAAAACCTAAGCCTATAAACCTTCTAGAATAAAATACAGGAGAAAAATCTTGTAACCTGGGTTTTGTTTTGTTTTGTTTTGTTTTGTTGGCATTTCAAGCCACTACTAGTCAGATAAAGAAACACAAGTCACAAATTAAGAGGAAATATTAGTAATACCAATACCTTTACCCAGAATATATAAAGAACTTTTAAATCTAAATAAAACAAGCAAATATAAAATAATTTAAAACTCAAACAAAAGATTTGAATACAAATTTTATTAAAGACGATATATGGATAGTAAATAAGCAAGAGAAAAGATTAATAATATCATTAAATTCAGATTATGACCACAATGAGACACTGTTACTACACAGTCACTAGAAATGCTGAACTTAAAAAGACTCACAATATCAAGTGTTGGAAAGAGTCTCGAGTCACTGGCACTCTTATATGTTGCTAGTAGAACGCAATTTGATAGTTTCTTATAAAGTTAAATATGTACTTCTAATAGGAGACCAAAGACTCCTACTCCCAGATATTTATTCAAAAGAAATAAAACATGTCCACACAAAGCTGTGCATGCAAAAGTTTATAGAAACTTTATTGAAAATAACCCCAAATGGAAATAATCTAAATTTCCATTGAAGTGGTAGATAAGTAAACAAACTGTGATATATCAATACAATAAAAAGGACTGGACCAATGACACATGCAACCGCAAGAATAACTATCAAAAACATTATTTTAAATTAAAGAAGCCAATAGGATTAAATAATTAAAAATGACAAACAAAGTGATATAAATTAATTTGTTAATATCGAACTCAAATTAGAGGAGAGAGAGAGACGGAAAAAGACAGACTGAAGCGGAAGAAAAAATTGAAGATGTAATTTCTGAAATGTTTTTGAATTTGGTCATATGCAATAAAGAGTGCTCGCTTTCTGATTGTTTTTAATCCCCACTCCCTCCTCTTGTTTCTGGCTCACATCTGAACAAGCAAGTAAGATAGCCCAGTTGTACTCTCCTTTGAACCAATGGGAAATTCAAACCATGCG
>NW_011888801.1:11054115-11090413 GCF_000151845.1 Pteropus vampyrus
CTGAATAGACATATAACAAGTAAATACGTTGAATTAGTAATTGAAGATATTCTCACAAAAATAAGTCCAGGCCTAGATGAATTTACTGGTGGAATCTATGAAATAATTTAAAGAATATTATTTTTAAAATAATACAAACATTTCACAATCTGTTACAGAAAAGGGGAACAGTTCTCAACTCGTTTTATTAAGCTAATATTACTTAGATTCCAATGTCAAAGACACAAGAATAAATAAATGAAAGACACAAAAACCATCAACTGCATATTAGCAAACTAAATCCAACAACACATAAAAATGATCACACACCATAATAAAGTGAGATCTATGCTAGAAATGCAAGGTTAGTTTAACATCCAGAAAACAGTTAATGTAATACACCTCATTAATAGAATAAAGGACAAAGACCACATGTCTGTCTTAACAGATACAGAAAAAGCATTTTATAAAATCCAACACCTATTTATGATAAAATCTCTCAATAAATTAAAAATCAATGGGAATGTTCTCAGCATAATAAATGGCATGTATGAAATCTACAGCTAATATCATATTCAATGATAAAAGACTAAATATTGTCTACTAAAATCAATGACAATGCAAGGATATCTGTTCTAGCCATTTCTACCCTGAATTGTACTAGAAGTTATACCCAGTGCAATCACACTGAAATAAACCCCATTCAGATTAGAAAGAAGTAAGACTGCCTTTATTTGTAAGCATGATCTTGTATGTAAAAATACTAAGAAATCCACACACATATATATTCACATGCATACCTACAAAACTACTAGAACTAATAACAGAGATCAGCAAGTTCATTGGGTTCAAAACCAATATATAAAAATCAAGTATATCTAATATTAGCAATGAAAAAAATGAATATTAAATTAAGAAAACAATTCTACTCACAACAACATTATAAAGAATAAAAAACATAGGAAAAAATTAAAAACTTCCTGCGCATAGAAAATTATAAGCATTGCTGAGAGAATTTAAAAGAGATCTAAATAAATTGAGAGTCAGTTCATGCTTATAGATTGAAAACTCAATCTTATCAATATGGCAATTCTATGCCAAATGATTTGTAGACTCAACACAGTCTCTATCAAAATCTAGCAGCCTTTTGGGGAACGACTGACAAGTTCATTGTAAAATTTATATGAAAATGCAAAAGACCCAAAACAGCCAAAACAACTTAGGGGAAAAAATAAAAAGTCTGATGCATACAATAAATTCTACTAAAATGATATCAATTGATACTAAATTTGTCTAAATTGATACAAAACACACACATGCACACACACTTTTGAAACAAATAAATATAAAAACATTATGTCCAAATCATTTGATTCGATAGATGTTTGTCAAAAATGTACTGTGGGCCAGTTATTCATCCACATACTAGAGTTACATCAGTGAACCAAACAGAAAAGATCTTTAGACCAAGGAGATGAATAATAAGCAAATATATAACAATGTCACATCATGATAAGATCAATGGAGAAAACTACAGTAGAGCAAGAGAGTGGGATTGTCTGGAAACGGTCACTTACAAAAAGATATATGAGCATAGAGTTGAAAGAAATGAGAAAAGGAGCCATCCAAATATGTGTCTGTGGAAGAGAAGTATTCCAGGCACAGGGAACAGCAAATGAAAAATCTCAGAGATGAAAGTTTGCCTAGGGCTGAAGAACAGGAATAGATAGATCCCTGTGGCTCAAGCAGAGTAAACAAAGAAACTGATAGACAACATATGAAGAAGACATGATATACTTCCTAAACTGCAGTTAAATTAACCTCTTAGAATGAGTTTCAGAGAACATAAAAAGTAATCCAGAAACAATAGTTAATCCAGATGATCAAAATTCATTGGCTTTCAAAGCTTAAATCTAAGAATTGCCGTTGTGTTTGGTTTTATGAAAATTGTGTTAACTGATTGGGGGATCCTCAACTTGGATCTTAATGCTGAGAAGTCAGTAGCTTCCAGGCACTGCCCATAAGATAGGAACTTCCTAGTCGGGGAATCAATCATTCCCTGTTCCTCTTGGCAGCTCAGAACAACAGGGGAGATGAGATGAGCCCCTACAGCTTGAGGATACAGACCATTAAGAATATCTAAATTTGTTTTATTGCTCTGTTTTTTAAGTGGACTGAATCATCTTGCTTTACATGTAGTTACCATACAGGGAGAAAATATTTTGGTTATTGGGTATAGTGTTTCCCTTGACAGTACTGTTTCTCATTGTAAGTCATTCTGTCTATTGGTATCTCAGTCTCTGTGAGCTTGGTTAATGTAAATGTCATTATATAAGGTGTTTAGTTGGAAATTATTGTTTGTTTACCCAGTATCTATTTCCCCTTCCTGACTGTTTTATTGTTATTCGCGTGTTCTCCTTTTCTGGATAGCTCATCCCAATCCCTTCTCCAGGGCAATGGGCTTAACTGGTAATTTCCCATATGTCTTCTCCTTACAGGGATTGTCTAGGAACACAACAGGAATGAGGGTCTAACATAATACCCACATTTACGGCTGATGTAGTACTTAATTCGGAAATTAGCAAGAGCGGGGAGGAGGGAGGTAAATGGATTAAAAAGGGGTCAAATATGTGGTGACATTAAAATTTTTTTTAAAAAGAACTAAAGTTCATATACAATTTAAAAATATATATTAAAAAAAAGAAATTAACAAGGACCCAGTTTGGTCCAATAAGACATAATTAGATACATCTGGGAGAGGAGAGAATTTAGTTTTATAAAATCTCCTTAATCTTGAAAAAGAGTTACTAGAAATTAAGATTTATTCTTTAGCTGAGTGTTGTCATTACAGAAGTGAGGCTTAGAAATGCTTCAACCGTTTCCTTCCAGCGTAAATTGGATACCATGAAGAAAGCAAAGCTAAGAGGAGGGTAGAGAGATGGAGCTAGGGTCCTGATAAACAGAACAGTTACCTGATTCAATAAATCTACTTCATGATATTAGACAGTTTGAACTGGTTTTTATGCTTTCTGTAGCTTAAACCATTCCAACAAATACAGGCTCTGACAAATTCAAGTTTCTAGAATTGTGGAAATGAGAGCCTGACTTTGAAACATAGGGACTACTATGTGACTCCCCCCTTACGAAATTCTCTATGGATGTCTCCCAGCAAACCATGTATTAGAAAAAAAGGTATAAGTGATAAAAAAATTAAAAAGTTTTAAAATTAATGTTGACAGAACTGGGGAAACATGCATAGTTAGTCATACATTGCTTTTGGCAGAGCAAATTGGTTCAGTCTTTCTACGGAGAAATCTGTTGCTATATAATAAGACCTTTAAAATTGCTCACAGTTTTGATCCAGAAATTCCACTTCTATGATTGTAACCCAAAGAAATTCTCCTGAATAAAATAAATAAAAATTTAGGTAATTATAGAAATACAATTGAAAATAGAAAAAAGCAAAACCTGATAAATAATCCAATTACCAAGCAAATGGAGAGGAGGATAAATCAACATAAAGAAACACTATGTTGTCTTTCCAAATAAGAAGTATTAGGACTATGTCCATGTTGGAATGAAAATGAAATAAAGTAAAATAAAAATAGTAGAATACAAACTGTTAAGAACATATTATTCTCTTTGTATGCTCATAAACTATCAAATCAAATCATCTTCCTCAGATGTGGGGATGGTTACTGTACACACGCATACACACACCCATATACACCTACCTCACAACAACAGACACAATGGCAACAATTCTGAGTAGCCCTGTGTGCCAAGCATTGAACTAAGCAATGGAGACACAAAGGAGAGAAAGCTAAATATGTGTCTTTACAAACTCACAACGAAGTGTGGAACACAGCAGATCAACAAGCAAACACATGAATGAACAAGGTATTCAGGGTTGTGATAAGTCTGGTAGAAATAACCATGGCAATGGGAATGTGGGACCAGGTGAATGTAGTGGGTTCCTTTGAACTGGGTTGCAAGGGAAAAATTCATCTAAAAAAGAGATATTTAAGCTGAGATTTGAAGAATGGCAAAAGCCTTTTAAAGAGATAGGAGAAAATTCTGTAGGGCCATCAACAAACATGAAAACCTGAGGTAAGGAAGATCTTAGCAGGTCTCAGGAAGAGAAAAGGGGCCAATGTGACCAAAGCATGTACTTCTCCAGGATAAGAGACATGTGCTGACCTTTGAAGAGAGGCCAGGAGCTGGTCATGTAAGGCCGTCCTTGCCTCAGTAAAGAATTGGATTTATATTCAGTATAATGGAAACCACTATGTGGTTTTAAGCAGGGGAGAGAAATGACCTGATCTAGTTTTAAAGGAATCACTCTTGCTAATATGTAGTGAGTTAATTATAGGGACCCACGTTTGGAGGCAGGGAGATGGTGAGAAGGCCACAATGGTGTCCCAGTGAAATATGATGCTGTCTTAGATCAGGGCAGCAACAATAATACTCAGAGCAGCAGAGGCACCTTATAGAAGTAGTATCAATAGGACATATGAATGGATTCAGGATGGGAGCAGACAACAGGAGACTCACCAATGCCAGATCCCAGGAATATAGCCTGGACTTCCTGCTACTTAGTACCAATTCAGAGCATAGAGTCCAGGAGACATTCTTAATGAATGATCCCATGTGATCTCTAAATGGAATATATAGGCAGGCACTCCATATCTAGGGCACTATAACCATAAAGTGTATGATTAGAAGCATGAATCAAGACATGAAGCTAACAGAATCTGGAAATGGAGAGTCAAAGCCCGAGATGAACAAGAGGACATAGATCCATTTAGCCACAAGCAAGGAGCTGCAGTCATATTGTCTGTGGTTCCTGCTGCAATGAGCAGAGACAGAGGCTGAAGCAAGTTGTTTGTTTTTAGACTGAGGTTCTTGCTCATGACTTCGCTTCCCACCTTTGTGCTGAAAGCTTCCAAACCTACACTTCTAACCCAGAACTCTTTCTGAAGACCTGAATTGAAATAAACAGCATTCTACTGGATATCTATCGGGCTGCCCTACTGGCATCTGATAATCTTCGTGTGTAAAAGAGAATTAGTCCCCTTCCTGACTGTTTTATTGTTATTCACGTGTTCTCCTTTTCTGGATAGCTCATCCCAATCCCTTCTCCAGGGCAATGGGCTTAACTGGTAATTTCCCATATGTCTTCTCCTTACAGGGATTGTCTAGGAACACAACAGGAATGAGGGTCTAACATAATACCCACATTTACGGCTGATGTAGTACTTAATTCGGAAATTAGCAAGAGCGGGGAGGAGGGAGGTAAATGGATTAAAAAGGGGTCAAATATGTGGTGACATTAAAAATTTTTTTAAAAAGAACTAAAGTTCATATACAATTTAAAAATATATATTAAAAAAAAGAAATGAACAAGGACCCAGTTTGGTCCAATAAGACATAATTAGATACATCTGGGAGAGGAGAGAATTTAGTTTTATAAAATCTCCTTAATCTTGAAAAAGAGTTACTAGAAATTAAGATTTATTCTTTAGCTGAGTGTTGTCATTACAGAAGTGAGGCTTAGAAATGCTTCAACCGTTTCCTTCCAGCGTAAATTGGATACCATGAAGAAAGCAAAGCTAAGAGGAGGGTAGAGAGATGGAGCTAGGGTCCTGATAAACAGAACAGTTACCTGATTCAATAAATCTACTTCATGATATTAGACAGTTTGAACCGGTTTTTATGCTTTCTGTAGCTTAAACCATTCCAACAAATACAGGCTCTGACAAATTCAAGTTTCTAGAATTGTGGAAATGAGAGCCTGACTTTGAAACATAGGGACTACTATGTGACTCCCCCCTTACGAAATTCTCTATGGATGTCTCCCAGCAAACCATGTATTAGAAAAAAAGGTATGTGATAAAAAAATTAAAAAGTTTTAAAATTAATGTTGACAGAACTGGGGAAACATGCATAGTTAGTCATACATTGCTTTTGGCAGAGAAAATTGGTTCAGTCTTTCTACGGAGAAATCTGTTGCTATATAATAAGACCTTTAAAATTGCTCACAGTTTTGATCCAGAAATTCCACTTCTATGATTGTAACCCAAAGAAATTCTCCTGAATAAAATAAATAAAAATTTAGGTAATTATAGAAATACAATTGAAAATAGAAAAAAGCAAAACCTGGTAAATAATCCAATTACCAAGCAAATGGAGAGGAGGATAAATCAACATAAAGAAACACTATGTTGTCTTTCCAAATAAGAAGTATTAGGACTATGTCCATGTTGGAATGAAAATGAAATAAAGTAAAATAAAAATAGTAGAATACAAACTGTTAAGAACATATTATTCTCTTTGTATGCTCATAAACTATCAAATCAAATCATCTTCCTCAGATGTGGGGATGGTTACTGTACACACGCATACACACACCCATATACACCTACCTCACAACAACAGACACAATGGCAACAATTCTGAGTAGCCCTGTGTGCCAAGCATTGAACTAAGCAATGGAGACACAAAGGAGAGAAAGCTAAATATGTGTCTTTACAAACTCACAACGAAGTGTGGAACACAGCAGATCAACAAGCAAACACATGAATGAACAAGGTATTCAGGGTTGTGATAAGTCTGGTAGAAATAACCATGGCAATGGGAATGTGGGACCAGGTGAATGTAGTGGGTTCCTTTGAACTGGGTTGCAAGGGAAAAATTCATCTAAAAAAGAGATATTTAAGCTGAGATTTGAAGAATGGCAAAAGCCTTTTAAAGAGATAGGAGAAAATTCTGTAGGGCCATCAACAAACATGAAAACCTGAGGTAAGGAAGATCTTAGCAGGTCTCAGGAAGAGAAAAGGGGCCAATGTGACCAAAGCATGTACTTCTCCAGGATAAGAGACATGTGCTGACCTTTGAAGAGAGGCCAGGAGCTGGTCATGTAAGGCCGTCCTTGCCTCAGTAAAGAATTGGATTTATATTCAGTATAATGGAAACCACTATGTGGTTTTAAGCAGGGGAGAGAAATGACCTGATCTAGTTTTAAAGGAATCACTCTTGCTAATATGTAGTGAGTTAATTATAGGGACCCACGTTTGGAGGCAGGGAGATGGTGAGAAGGCCACAATGGTGTCCCAGTGAAATATGATGCTGTCTTAGATCAGGGCAGCAACAATAATACTCAGAGCAGCAGAGGCACCTTATAGAAGTAGTATCAATAGGACATATGAATGGATTCAGGATGGGAGCAGACAACAGGAGACTCACCAATGCCAGATCCCAGGAATATAGCCTGGACTTCCTGCTACTTAGTACCAATTCAGAGCATAGAGTCCAGGAGACATTCTTAATGAATGATCCCATGTGATCTCTAAATGGAATATATAGGCAGGCACTCCATATCTAGGGCACTATAACCATAAAGTGTATGATTAGAAGCATGAATCAAGACATGAAGCTAACAGAATCTGGAAATGGAGAGTCAAAGCCCGAGATGAACAAGAGGACATAGATCCATTTAGCCACAAGCAAGGAGCTGCAGTCATATTGTCTGTGGTTCCTGCTGCAATGAGCAGAGACAGAGGCTGAAGCAAGTTGTTTGTTTTTAGACTGAGGTTCTTGCTCATGACTTCGCTTCCCACCTTTGTGCTGAAAGCTTCCAAACCTACACTTCTAACCCAGAACTCTTTCTGAAGACCTGAATTGAAATAAACAGCATTCTACTGGATATCTATCGGGCTGCCCTACTGGCATCTGATAATCTTCGTGTGTAAAAGAGAATTAGCATCTTTTATCACTTTACCCCCACTGCTCCTCCCTACTTCATTTAACAGAGTTATCTTAATCTGCTAGATTTATCTGTTTAAAAGAATATTAATGCCTGATAAACTTGTCACTTAAGGCCCAGAACTACTTCATAGTCCTTCCTGACCTTCAGGAAGTAGAAGTCATTCTTTTCCATTTCCCATCATGAAAACTTGCATCTCTTTATTACCTCCAACCAGGTATTAACAGTTATCTGTAGACTATATCTGCCCGCACCATTCATCTCTGTATTTCTAGAACCTGATAAGTGACTGAGATACTTTAGATATTAGGTGCTTGGTGCCTCTTTGCTTAATTCCAGAATCATGCAAATGTATTCACTAGTAGCCAAGGCCATGAGTCAGAAATGAAATATCACATTAGGAACATCACATTTGTCAGAAAAAGAACATCCTGGGGATGAAGCTGCTCAAGAAGGACTTAAATAAGGCTTTTATTGCAGTCATGCCATGAAGATTTCTTATCTCGTGTTATATGGATTCTGGTGTACCCATTAGGGTTCAACCAAAGAAAAAGAATTACAAGAGTATGGATGTCATGCAGAAGCCAGGGCTCTTTGCTATAAAATTAAACACATCATTAGCCCAGGAGCCAGGGAAGCTGAAGGGCAAAGTGGAATGACTGCAGACCCAGCTGCAGCCTCAGGCCCACAGGGTGAGTTGGCTGATAAACAACTGTATGTGTGAGCTACAAGATGACTGCTGCTTTCTTTCTCCTTCTACATCTCCAGAGAATCTCTCTGTGGCCCATTGCAACTTGAAACACATTAGAAAGAGAATTTTGAGAAATGTAGTTCAGCCTAGCCAAGTTGGCACTTTATTACAAAGCCACCACAACAGAAATGTTGATGCTGGAATTAAAGAAGAGGATCATGGAAGTTTTCAAGTTTGATTAGTCTTATTGGAGCTGGATACCTGATGCATCAAAATGCCATTGGATTTCCTGAGATAATTTCATGGTCAACTATTGCTCTTAATATGGGACAATCAAATCCTGGGCCTCAGCTGTCATAGCCTTTATTAATCTTTTCAAGATGCTAAGAAGCAGGCTGACGGTCAAGTCTGACAGAGCACTGTCTCCTAAAATGGAGACATTAAAGGTCTGCCAGCTCTGGTTCAGAGGACAATCCAGTGCTCCAAACACTATGCAACAGGGATATCTAAGTCCAATTCTACCACTAGGTTTTGCTTTACTACATATACACTGTATATTATCTTATTGATTAATAGGTAGATCAATGGATGGATGGATTCACATTAACTATTTTCATAACTCAGAGTATTCATAATGTTAAAAAATAATAATTGCTTGAAATTATAATCATTCTTAGTTCAGAATTTTTCCTGGGTATCTTTACACAGAGGACCATATGAGATAAACAGTGTCTTCAGCAACATTCTGACAGTACTAGCAATAATAAATTTCCAAGGGCTATTCCTTAAAGTGTCCTTCAATTTAATGAAATGGCAGAACACAAAATCTCAGTTTAATAAAGTGGTTGTAGGGGCCCAGTAGGATGTACCTGAGATGAAACAACATTTAA
Source organism: Pteropus vampyrus (assembly GCF_000151845.1). Classification (NCBI taxonomy): domain Eukaryota; kingdom Metazoa; phylum Chordata; class Mammalia; order Chiroptera; family Pteropodidae; genus Pteropus; species Pteropus vampyrus. The sequence goes on from NW_011888801.1 coordinate 11,063,441, forward strand.
AAATATTAAATAGTGTGTTTATGTTTCTCCAGATACTATTTTTTATTCCCTGGTCTTCGCCAGTTAAGGCTCAGAGAAGGGTTATTAGAGCCTTTTAAAGTTTTAAAATCCATAGACAGGGTAAAGAAAGTCAAATATGTGATGACAGAAACAAATTTAGCTATGGGAGGTGAACACACAGTGTAAATATATATATATATATATATGCCTTACTGTTAAAGTGTACAGCTGAAATTTATTGGATTTTGTTAACCAATGGCACCATATAAAAAATAAATTAATTAATTTTAAAAAGAAAGCATTTATAATAAACAAACAAACAAACAAACGAAAAAAAAATCATGTTGGGGAACAGCATGGCTCCCACCTCCAGCCACATGTTAGACAAATTTTCCCAGGTAGTAGAAAGAGAAGAGGTTGAGAGTACATGGCATGGAATAGTGGATAATAAAGTTGGGGTTGAGATGATCATAACTTAAGAGAATAAAGAAGAAGCAGCAGTGAATGAGTTAGAACAAGCTAGGACATGCTGCAGTAACAAACAATCTCAGAGTTTTTAAATAACAAAGATTTATACCTTTTTTAAACATGCCTATCAAGGGTCATTTGAAGAACTCCGCTCATTCCAGTTATTCAGAGACCTAGGTTGACCAATCAGCTGCCACACTGAATGTGGCTAGAAGTTATGTAGGAGGAAGAGAAGTCACTATTCTCAAACTGAGAATTCAATGCTCCAGTCAAGATGATATGCATCACATCTGCTCAAAATTCACTGGCTAGTGCTCATCTTATAGCCCTGTCCAATCTTGAGGGTCCGGAGGTGCCATTCTACATATTCCTGGAAAGAGAAGAGAAGTGGCTATCTGTGAGGAGCACTGATAACAAACCCAGTTAGCATCAAGAATTGCTCTGGCCTCCATCTGAATGTGTATCATAAGAGCAAATCCTGATCCCACCTGCTAGTAATTTCTGTAATACTTAATTTTATGTGCCAGCTTGACTACACTAAAGGATGTCCAGATAGCTTGTAGAACATTATTTCTGCGTGTGTCTGTGAGGGTGTTTCTGGACGATATTAGCATTTGAACCAGTAGAGTGAGTAAAGAGGATCTGCCCTGACCAGATCTTTCTGTTTGAGAAACAGAAAGTGTCCAAGAAGGACTTAGATTCAGCCAATTCACTGAATAGAACAAAAAGGCAGAGGAAGGACACATTTCTCTCTCTCTCTCTCTCTTGATCTGGGATGTCCACTGTCTCCTGCCCTCAGAAGTCTGAGTTCCTGCTTTTCAGGCATTCAGATTCAAACTGAATTATATCATCAGTTTTCTTTGTTTGCCAATTTGCAGATGGCAGATTGTGGGACTTCTCAGCCTCCATAATGCCAATGCATATATTCTGTTTCTCTGGAGAACCCTAATGTTGTTCCCTTTGGAGAAGTGTTGGACATTACGTATATGGAGGTTCTGTTTTTGATTTCTTCCCCATTGCAATCCATCAGGGCCTCTTATGGACAACAGCCAGCAAGTTGCCTACTGACATTCATGCAGGAGTTATGTATCAGTCCTATACTGCTCATTCTTTTCAAATTACCCCAGGATTCTAAGTTCTGAAAATATAAGGTGGAGATGAATGTATTGGTAGTGATGAGAAAGAGAATGGCTGTTTTAGGTGGACATAGACAGGTGCCCGCTAAGGGGAGCTCCATTGTTGTGGCTGTAGTTATTAAAACAATAATTTGGAATAGTCTCTATATCTCAGTTTCTGTGGTAGAAAGAGTCATTTTGCTACACATATTAATGGAAAGATATTCTAATCTTTCAGCAATATGAAATGAGGTTGTAGTAATCCAAGATTTCATGATTTCTTTCATTTTTAACAATTTGTTGGTAAGATTGTAAGTGGTACTTTCTGTATGCATACAAGCCAAGTTGTGTGATAATAAAATGTGTGAACCTTAGAGTCAGGCAGTTTTAGTTAAATTCTGTTCCTAGAGAACCAGTGATAACTCAGATAATATATGTCATCTCTCTTAACTTTTCTCATCTAAAATGAAGACAGTTTTTACATTGCAAGGTTGGATTCTCTTATCTTAAAATGGAGATATCATTTATATTACAGTATTGATTCAAGGATTATTATTTATATATGTAACCTGATTGTTACAAAGCATGGCACTTTGGAGAAATGATTACTATTGTTATATGATAGCTTTATATTTATTAATCTGGAGAGCATATATCGATTAGTTTCAACAGACATTCATTCCTACTATTAATGAAGGTTTACAGGAATGAATCAGATGTGGCTCTTAGGGTCTCTCTGTCTAATGATGTTGGTTTAAGAAGAATGAAATGGAGAAAATGGACTTATAATGGAGATGAGCCCATGTGGAAGAACTCGTGTGAATGATAGTCGTTGATAAAAGTGGGTGAGAATAGATTAATAGGAACAAAAAGAAGGAGTTGTCCAACATCAAAAAGAATATAATGAAGTGTGAGTATGTCCACTATGGAAGGAACAATGTAGACAGTTTGGAATAAATCGGGGAAAAACAATTAAAAAATTATTAGAGACATTCAAATAGGCTAAATAAATAATGTGGGGATAGACAGAGCTTGATTCAAATTTTACAACAAAATAGGTAATGTGGGGGTTGGGGAGATCCCTGAATCTCACTGCTGCACCTAGAAGCTAGGAGTTCTAAAATCTAGCTCACAACGCCTAGGACAAAAATATGTTATTTATTTATTTTTTATGGTGACATTGGTTAACAAAATCCAATAAATTTCATCTGTACACTTTAACAGTAAGGCATATATATACATACATATATATGTACATATATATATATTTACACTGTGTGACAAAAGGTATTTAATAAGTACTGTTTTTGTTCTTTTTGAATTGCCTTCATTAGACAATGAGCAGGCTAACAATGGAAATTATGTCATTTAATTTCTTCAATGTCTTCATAAACAGCAATAAAAAGACATCGTACATTAGGTATTAAAGTTTTTACCAACATTAATTTTTACTCTATAAACTTGCTTCTAAAAATCCACCTTTAAAATTAATCATGTATGTTACCAGGGATTTACTGCCTAGATGTCCATCTCATCATCCTTATTCTGCAAAGCAAAAAAGTTCTAAAGAATCTAAACATCCACCAACTTAGGTGTGCACATACAAGCTAGCACAGTGAGAGGGATTTCAATAATTGATGGTACATCCACTCAATAAAATATTGTGCAGACTTAAAATTTTAAGGTTTAGGATATTTAGTCACATGAAAGGTAAAGCACTCTCTTCTTTCTGCCTCTACGACAATATGTTCTCATATTTCTCCCAACCCTAACCATATTGGCTTCTCCTTTTTATGTCTTCGTTGCTTTTTTTTTTTCTCTTTTGCCAACTGCAGAACTCCCAGTGTCTCCGCTGATGTATAACCTATTCTCTCACTCTAATGCCAAGATCATTCCTGAGGTGAGTGTCTCATCTTCATATCTCCAGTCTAGGCTTCTCCTCTAAACTTCATGTGAACAGATCTAATGGCCTACTTAAGACCTTTACTTGGATGTTTCACAGCATCTCTAATAATGAACGCCCAAAACATATCTCTCCCCCAAAGAAAGTAATTCAAAGTGAGTCTTCCCCCAACCTGATCCATATTTGTAAATATTATACCCTTTTAGAAACTTTGACGATATAACTGACCACTCACATCCCAGCCATTAGCATAGACAGTTGGTCTACTTCCAAAGTATATCTTAGAGGTATGTATTTTTTCCATCTCTGATACTACTGACCCAAGCACAGCCTCCAGTGCAGCTGCCTGGACCACTGCAGTAGCCTCCTAAGTTAGTCTTCTGACCTGCTTCCTACACTATGTTCTCTGTACAAGTCAGAGTGGTTTTAAAACAATTTACAAGATTATGTAACAGACTTTCTTTTTAAAATCCATTTGTGGCTTTCAGTTTTATTTAAATTAAAATATTCTTGTGGCTCACAAGACCCTGGCCTCCACCTCCAATTTGTGTCTCTGACTTCTTAATCCCCCTGCTTTGGCCACACCGCCCTCTCTCACACTTACTGAGTTCCTTCCCACACACCATGGCCTTTGGAGTTGGGGTTGCTGTTCCCTCCATTCTTCTACTGGCTGTTCCACTCTCCAACAGATCTCAGGTGTCACATCACCTGGTTCTAGAGGCCTGCTCTATCTAACCCGGGTAGGCTCTGTGGCAGCACTACTTGATTGTGAGCTCTAATTTGGGGTTCACTGGATGAAGTATCCCTCTCTGCACTGTCAGCTCCAGGAGAGCATAGAACTATTGATCTATACTACATCCTCAGGCCTAGGAGGATGTCTTCACAAAAGTGACATCAGTATGTGCTTTATGAATGAATTATTAATTAATACTAAAAATCAGGTTTCTAAACATAATCCCTTACATTGGTAAAATAAGAAGTATAAAGTAAGTGTGTGTCTGTGTATCTGTATGTGTGGAGTATGTGTGTGTGAACTGAGTATGCGTGTGACTGTGAAGTGAATATATGTGTATGTAGATATAGATGCGTGTGTAAAAAGATTGGAAAGATTAACACCAAAATCTTAACATTGATATTGCTGAGTGAGGTATAAAAATTTTAATTTTTTTCTGTTTCCCAAAGATTCCATAAGGCATATATTTCTTGAATAATAAGAAAAAATGCTATTTTATAAAGACATCAATTTTAAGTGAAAGCTTTCAGTAGGCAGGGGTGACCTAGCCTATCTCTGGAGGTCATTTGGTAAATACACTGGTTCCCAAGAATTCCCGTCTCAAGCAGACAATGAGCACATCCTTGACTTTAGCCAATTTGTTGATTTTAATCTGCTCAGGAGTGAATCCACTTCTCTAAAACCAGACTTCTTCCCTCCACATCTCTTTCTTAGTAGGATGAAAAGGTGCTGGCCTCCTCCTGCCTCTCTCTCATTTGAGATTTTTCTTTTTTATCTCTTACAGTAATCAAAGAAAGTTAACCCAGGATCAGAGGACAGAAAAGAGATAACACCTTGAGCTTAATTCAACCTGCATTTTAACCAGCTGAATACTCCCCACCGAAGTGTTTACAGAAGCCTGCCAGTTCTGCTTTGCCTTTTCCAGCTGAGCCTCTCATCTCTCCACCTGCAGGAGATGTCCTGCCCCAATTCTCAGGGCAGTCAGGTGGCAGGGTACTGAGTCATCCTCCCTGAGGACTGACCTAGAACACAGAGTTCCAACACTGATGACCTGACTTCTTCTCTTTCAACAGGAAGCACAGAATACCTCAGGAGGGCCAGGACAGCCCCAGCTTCACATTTCATTTTCAGTATCACTTATGGATAATTACCTCCCTCCCTTAATTACACCAGGAATGTTTGAAGTTCTCTGCAACCTAACTCAGGTTGCCTCATGTGGTTATGTGACTTTTTGAATGCTTCTTCATATAATATGCGTAATATCTCCTCACTCTTGACCAAATTAAAATTCTTCCCATACTTAGGGCTCATCTCAAGAACTAGCACTATGGGAGCTCCCTGTCCTTTTTGTATGTCCAACTAAAGTAATTTACTTTGTCTTGAGCCAGTGAAGAGAGACAGCTGGCCTTCTCAGACACACTGGCACTTGCATATAAAAATTAGCCACCAACTAATGAATAGGACTACATCAAACTAAAAAGCTTCTGCTCAGCAAAAGAAATGATCAACAAAGTAAAGAGACAACAATCCGAATGGGAAAATATATTTGCAAGCAACACCTCCGATAATGGCCTAACATCCAAAATATACAAAGAACTCATACAACTCAATAACAACAAAAAAGCAAATTATCCAATCAAAAAATGGGAAGAGGACCTGAACAGACACTTCTCAATAGAGGATATACAAATGGCCAACAAATATTTGAAAAGATTCTCAACATCGCTAGCTATTAGAGAAATGAAAATCAAAACCACAATGAGATACCATCTCACACATATTAGAATAGCTATAATCAACAGGGCAAATAATAACAAATGCCGGAGAGGATGCGGAGAAAAAGGAACCCTCATACACTTTTGAGGTACAAATTGGTACAGCCACTGTGGAAAACAGTATGGAGATTCCTCAAAAATTTAAGAATTGATCTACCATATCCAGCAATCCCTCGACTGGATTTTTACCCCAAAGACTTGAAAACTCATACCCGAAAAGATATTTGCACACTGACATTCATATCAGCATTATTCACAGTGGCCAGGATATGGAAGCAACCAAAGTGTCCTACAATAGATGATTGGCTAAAAGAAGATGTGGTACATATATATAATGGAATATTACTCAGCCATAAGAAGAAATGAAATACTGCCATTTGCGACAACATGGATAGACCTCGAGATAATCATGCTAAGCCAAATAAGCCAGACAGAAAAAGTTGAAAATTACATGATATCACTTATATGTGGAATATAAACCTAAAAGCAACAAGTGAACAGAACAAACAAACAGAAACTCATGAACGTGGACCATAGACTAGCCTTTTCCTCTAATTTCCCAATGTCAACTCATTCATTGGAGTTAAAGATCATAAACTGGCATTTTTTTTTAATTTCTTTTTAACTTTCCAATTACAGTTGACATTCGGTGTTATACTAGTTTCAGATGTACATCATAGTAATTAGACATTTATGTAATTTATGAAGTGATCCCCCCAATATGTCTGTACACACCTAACATCATATATAGTTATTACAATATTATTGACTCTTCTCTATGCTGTACTTTACATCCCCATCACGATTTTGTAACTGCCAATTGGTAGTTCTGAATCCCTTCACATTTTTTTCCCATTCCCCAATCACCTTTCTCATCTGGATGTCCTTAGCTTGTTTCTGCATCTATGAGTTTGTTTCTACTTTGTTTGTTCATTTATTTTGTTTTTTAGATTCTAAATATAAATGAGATCATATGTTATCTGTCTTTGATTTATTTCTCTTCTCATAATACACTCTAGGTCCATCCATGTTGTTGCAAAAGGTAAGATTTCATTCTTTTTTATGGATGAGTATCATTCCATTGTATAAATGTGCCACTTTATCCATTCATCTTTTGACTGGACCATTTAATCCATTTACTCTTAAAGTAATTATTGATTGGTATGTAGTTATTCTCATTTTATTAATTGTTTTCTGATTATTTTTGTAGTTCTTCTCTGTTCCTTTTTTATTTCTTTGCTCTCTTCTCTTGTATGTTGGTGACTTTCTGTAGCGTTGTGTTTGGATTTATTCCACTCTATTTCATGTATATCTTTTGTAGATTTTTGGTTCGTGGTTTCAATGTGCTTCATATATGAAGCTATATAGCTATGAAGCACATTCATAGCTATATAGCAGTCTATTTTAAGTTGATGGTCACTTAAAGTTCTAACACATTCTAAAATCACTGCCATGTTTACTTGCCCCTTCTATGTTTATGTTTTTGTCATTATATTTTACTTCTTTTGTGTGTTTGTGTGTATCTCTTAATTTACTATTGTAATTACGCATGTACTTCCTGCTTTTGCCTTTTAACCTATGTACTAGCTTTAGTGTTGGTTAACCCACTACTTTTATTATGTGTTTGCTTTTGTCAGTAAGTTTTTCTTTGTGATATTTTGTTATTCATATTTTTTTTTATTTTCTTCTTATTCTTAACAAAGTCCTTCTAACATTTCTTGTAATACTGGTTTGGTGATGATAAATTCCTTTAGCTTTTTCTTGTCTGGGAAGCTCTTTATCTCTCCTTTGATTCTAAATGATAACCTTGCTGGATAGAGTAATCTTAGTCATGGGTCTTTGCTTTTCATCACTTTGGGTATTTTGTGCCAATTTCTTCTGGCTTTCAGAGTTTCTATTGAGAAATCAGCTGACAGTCTTATGGGAGCTCCCTTGTAGATAATTAACTGCTTCTCTCTTGCTGCTTTTAAGATTCTCTCTTTGTCTTTAACCTTTGGCATTTTAATGATGATGGGTCTTGGTGTGTGCCTCTTTGGGTTTGCATTCTTTGGAAATCTGCACTAGATTTGTACATCTATTTCTTTTGTCACATGAGGGAAGTTTTCTATCATTATTTCTTCAAATAATTTTTCAATTCCTTGCTTTTTCACTTCTTTTGGTACCCCTATGATGAAAATGTTGTTAGACTTGATGTTGTCCCAGATGTTCTTTAAACTATCTTCATATTTTTTTATTTTTTCTTCTTTTTGCTGTTCTGATTAGGTGTTTTCTACTACCTTGTCTTCTCAACAGCTGATTCAATCCTCTGCTTCACCTAATCTGTTGTTGATTCCATCTAATTTATTCTTCATTTTAATTATTCTTTATTTATGACTGACTCTTTTTTATGTTTTCTATCACCTTTTTTTATGTTTCCTAACTTTTTGTTGAAATTCTCACTGAGATTATTGAGCATTCTTATAATCAATGTTTTAAACTCTGCATCTGGTAGATTGCCTCCATTTTGTTGAGTTCTTTTTCCGTAGTTTTCTTCTGTTCATTCACTTGGGACATGTTTTTTTCCTCCTCATTTTGGCTAGCTCCCTGTGTTTGTTGCTATGTTTTAGGTAGATCTGCTATAACTCCCAGTCTTGGCAGAGTACCCTTATATAGTAGGTGTCCTGTGGGGACCAGGGGCACAGTTATCCTGTTCACCTGAGCTGGGTGCTTCAGATATACTCCTTGTATACATTGTGTGTGCTCTCCTGTTTTAGTGGAGACTTTATTGCTGTTGGCATATCACGGGGTGGAATTGACTCTCAGGCTGACTGGCTGTGAATAATGGCTGTGATTATAGTGGACAAGGTATTTTATGAGAGCTGACCCCTCAGAGTGGAATTTACTTTAGCAAGGCTCTGGTGCCTGCCCAGTCCACTCTTTGGGTGTGTTATTTGTGTCAGTAAGTGAGTGGTGCTGTGGTGTGGTCTGAAACTAGCTACCAGATATGTTGGTTCTGAAACCTCTTAGGAGGGGCTTGGGTGCAGGCCAAGGTCAGCAGCTGCCTGTGTTGAGCCCAAGGCCACCTGGCAAGAGTTACAAAGTAATCTTCAATGAGTAGCTGCCTATGCTGGGCTCAAATGTGCCTGGGAGTGGTTATACTGTGAACTAAGGCCAGCTGCCACCAAGTGCCGGACTTGGGGCCACTTAGCAAGAGGTATAGGATGTTCCAAAGCCAGACACTAGGGGATTGTGGACCTTTGAGAGATTTTAGGAAATTCTCAGCACTCACAAGTCCAGCCACTTGAGAAGAACAACTGCTAAAAGTGGTTCTGGTGATGCGTGAGTTAGATAAGGCTGGGACTCAGAAAATCACCAAGGTGGGGCAAGGTTGGTGTTAGCCAGGTTAACGCAGACTCAAATTTGATGCCCGCCTGAGACTGGAGGCTGTGTGGGGGCAGAGCTCAATAATGGAACAACGGTACCTGCGTCCTACAGAGAGCTGCCCCTCCAGCCCTTGCCCTATAGCCAGACAATTCAATTCCTCCCTGTATATCCTTGGTGCTTTTCAAGCTACTGTTCTTTTGCTGGAATTTAGGGCAAATGTTTGTGAGCAAATGAGATTTCTGCATGCAGGCCCTTTAATAGGGCTCCTGGGTCTACAGCAACCATTCATCTCACCTGAACTGAGTCCTTGCTGATTTTCAGAGCCAGTTGTTGTGGGGACTCCTTTTCCTGGCACTAGTTGCTTGGGTCAGGAGCCCAGTGTGGGGCTTGGACCCCTCACTCCTCAGGGGAAGCCTCCACAGATGAGATAGTCCTCTCAATTCTTAAACACCACATCATTGGTGTGGGATCTGCCTGTTCTGTGTCTCTGTCCCTCTTACCAGGTATGGCTTCTTTATATCCTTAGTTATAGGAGTTCTGTTCAGCTAGTCCTCAGGTGGTTCTCAGAGGGCAGTTGTTCTATAATTTAGCTGTAATTTTAATGTGGTTGTGGTGTGAGCACAGCATTTACCTACACTGCAATCTTGCATGAACTGACTTTTTAAAAACATTCCCATTCCTTGTATGACAAAGTTATTTTCAATATTAATCATGATAACAATGACCAGAAATTATAGACAATAAAAATTTTGTATAGAATTTTAATTAATTATGAATTTCTGGAGATAAGAATAAAATAATTGTTTTACTGTTTTAAAATTTAAACACAAATTTCAACTGAAGTGATTCTGTTTGTCTTTAAAATTACCTTTAATTTCTAATCAAACATTTAAACAGACGTGTATGGAGTAAACACAGCACTTGAAGACATAAACTGGAATTGTACCAAATACAAGCTCGAATTACTTCAAACTTTAAAAAGTTATTCTTAAAATGACCACATGCAGCTAAGTCAATGTGTGCCAGAGCCAAATGGAAAACCGGTATTTCATTAACACTCTAAATTAATTTCAGTGTTAAATATAATATTTATGACATTCTAAGAAATAAAAATTCGACAATAACTAGAACAATTGTTTACTACTTAAATCATTAAAAAATGGTTTTGGGGGAAGAAAATGTTATTACTAAAATTATTTGAAATTTCTGGAGCATAAGAATAATATTGTTATGGCTGAGTTGTATCTCTCAAAATTCAAATGTTGAAGTCCTAATCTCCAGCACCTCAGAATGTGACTGAGTTAGGATCTTTGGAGATGGGACTTTTAAGGAAGTAAAAGTGAAATCTTTAGAGTGGGGCCCTAACCCAATCTGACCAGTATCCTTATAAGAAGAGGAAATTTGAACACAACAAGGAGACACCATGGAGGCAAAACCATGTGAGGACATAACAAGAAGGTACCATCTACAACCCAAGGAGAGAGGCCGCAGAAGAAATCAACCTTGCTGACTCCTTAATTTTGGACTTCCGGCCTCCAGAACTGTGAGAAAGAAAGTTTCTGCTGTTTAATTCACCTAGTTTGGAGTACTTTGTTAAGGTACCCTAGCAAACTCATGTAAATATAAGGCAGATTGATATTTATAAAATTACAGTGTTGTTCTTGACCTCTCTAGAGACAGTTCAACCCTTGATGCTGCACCAGATGGACAAACTATGCCTCCTACTTCCATGTGTAGGGGCTACTGATTCCCTGTCTAGTTCAGCTGAGCCTCTGCTCTCTTCCAGGTTTGCTCAGGCACCCTCCAGTCTTAACTGACAGTTGTAGTGCTAAGTAATACCCATTCCATGACTAGAAGACACCATAAGTCCTAAAAGAGGACAGGCACATGTAGGTGTTCCACAGGAAATTCACCATAACCATAGAGGCAAGGAAAGACATTTACCAGGAGACATCTGTCCAGGGATTACAGTGGTTTGGGAGATGCTGTGGTAGGGACCTCAGAACCATAGGCAGACTCTTCACAGGCTCACTCCCATACAGGAGATCACAGAAGCAAAGGCAGAATTTTCCACAGAGATATTCCATATGCACAGCCTTAAAGGCTTGGACAGACCTTGCAGTGAAAATTCCCTTATCTGCAGTCACAGAAACACCTAGGGTTTTCTCTCAAATTTAGACAGAAGCGATCTTCTCAGACAGATGTGATCTTTAGACACAGATGGGTATTTCAGAAAACATACTCTTGTCTGGAGCTCAAAGAGACCCAGCGAATATTTTATTAAGATGCCCTGCAGAGATGACCCTCTGGACAATAAATCCCAATATCAGAGAAAGGAGCAGGGAGGCCACAGATAGCATTCCTCATAGAACCTCAGTATAGATGCCTTTCCATTTATCTCCCCTCTTTGACCTAATACCCAGCTCTTTATCTGCCAAGAAATAAGGTGTGAGACCTTGAAGGATTCTCTGCCCTCTGCCAAAAAAGTTCAGGGTGCAGCCACAATCTCTGGGTCCATTTCAGGATGCTATCCTCATGCCTCTGGGTATACATTAGAAGAGATGAAGCCATTGTCATAGGGTGTGGTGCTGAGGCTATTTTATAAGGAATAAAGGTTATTCCTTATAAAGGTTATTATTGCAGAATACAGATTAAGCCCAAGAAAACAAGTAGCACTTCTCTAAAACTGAGTAGGATTAGGAATCTTAAGTAATGACCCAAGTGAAGACTGATTGCTGAGAAAGGCAAATGATAGAAAGGTGAAGTCACAGTTTGTCCAGGAGGTGATAGCCAAACAGCAGAGCAGGGTCACACCCTCAGTGACCCTCTCTTTCTCTTCCTCTCTCTCTCTTCTCTCTCTCCAGCCCCCAATGACAAAGCCATCTGCATCCACATTCACCAGCTTACTCTTTCTCACTTATTCCATCCCTTCCTGCACTCCCACTGCACCCGACTCAAAGTCCCTCCCTTCCTCTCACTGTCATTCTTTCTTTCTCTCTTTCCAGCATTGCAGAGCAATAACTGCATTTACAATCTGGGTTATTACGTTGCCCTGGGGCATCCCACTGCTGAGCTCTTTCTGGCTGGGAGTGCTTGGGAGAGACAAATACCCCCAAAGGGAGCTCAGACAGTTTTCAATTATAGATCACTAGAAATCCCCCTGCTGAGTGTGCTCCTCCAAAACATCTGTGGGCAAGCTGGGGGAGGGTGCTGAAAGGTGGGAGGAGAGTGAGTTCTAGCTTCAGTAAATGTTAAGCATTGGAAATTTCTATTTCACTCCCCAGAGTCTCTACCCCTATTTTGACTGACCTGCAGTGGTATATAAAGGATGGAATGCAGTGGGAGCAGATACCTCTATGAAGAGAAAGGTTTTGTCTCTGACATTGGGTTTAGAATTTCAAGAGCAAAGTAGTAATATAAAGCAGACCAACTTTCAGTCAGTTTTAGTATTGTTTTTAACTTCCCTGCAGATAGTATATGCCCTTACTGTGTGCAGCCAGGGAAGACTCTTCCACTGTTGTCCACCCAGGCATCAGGGACCTTACCCACTGGTAAACATAGCCAATCCCTGTCTTAGGATCAGACCACTCAGACTATCATGTTCTCCCCTGAGATGTGGACCAACTGGGGAGCCACAAAAAGCGAAGTGTCTCATGAACAAGGGGGAAAGCTAAGAGTTGCTCTTCCTCAAAGTATTATAGAAACTCTTCAGAAAAGCAAAGACAAATTCAGGCCAACAGAGTTGTCTGGTGGGACCTGGAGTTCATACTATGGTAGAAAATGTGGTTTCTCAGATAATACAGTGGTTTTCAAGCTTCCACAGTTGTTCATATACTTACTACTAGACCATTTCACTTGGCTTTTTCCATCAGGATCCATTCTGCTATATTGATACTTAGGGTTTCACTCTCCTCTTCAGGGGGTCTATGCTTTACAAAGAAAAAAAAAAGAATCATGAAACCAAAGGATGGAGGAGGTTGAAAGGCCTCTGAAATAAAAGAAAAGAGGCCTAGTTTCCAATCCTGGCTCTCCCCCTCACTAATTGGGTGACCATAGAAATTGTCTCCATCTCATAGCTCCAGAGAAATGAGGACGTAAACACTTGATTAAATCACCAACAAGTGAGAAAATAATGGACAGAAACAGGTTTAAAAATTTATACTATAATACCAATTTAAAAAATCATCATCATACAAAATTCAGAATATTAAAGTTAGTGCACTTTGAGAAACCAAAACTCGAAGTTTTATCACAATTTAGCCATGAGAAAACTGAGGAGGAGAATTTAGTATCAGGTACATGGACTATGGTATCAAGAAGATAGAGGTTCAAATCATGATGTATTAGCTGTATACAGTCATATTTTGTTTTATTGCACTTTTGTTTTATTGCGCTTCACAGGCATCTCATTTTTTAAAATTTGAAGGCAGGACCCTTCACCAGAAAAAAAATTACAACTCATTTTATTATGATGCTTCTTTATTATGGAGGTCTGGAACTGAATCCACAATTTCTCCAGAGTATGTCTATAGTATTGTAATATTATTACACTTGGCATTCGTTGCCTCATTCGCATAAGGAAAATAACCTTTTTCACAATAGTGAAATAAAGAAACAAAATTGTATCTCTTGTTGTAGCATCCTGATTTTTCTGTACCATGTAGTGGGATTGTAACCAGCCTGCCTATCAGAGATAGTCAGAAGGACCAAGTCTAAACTAATCACTGCTTTTCATCTCTTTGGTCATGATGATTGGATCAAGTGTGGACAAATAACCTGACTTGATTCAGTGAGTAACATGTCCAAAACTTTCGGTGAGAAAGAGACCTTACCATTTTTCTTAGTGTTGTTTCTGGGAGGAAGGTAATCTATAAATTTAGAACTATGACTACCATCTTGCCACCTCAAATGAAGAGCCCAAGTGTGCAGGCAACACAAAGAAAAACAGAGGTGGGAGATAAGAAGACACTTATAACCACATGTGAGCATGTGAATCCATTCTAAGTCAGCTCTTCACTAATATTTTCAGCTACATGAACCAATAAATTGATTCTCATTTTTTTCTTTTTTAAAATATTTTAGGTTGAATTTCTCTTAATTGCAATGGAAAAAGAATAATTAATGAAGCAATTAGAATCAGGAGTGAGCTATTGAAAGTGATAATCCTTAATGTAGCATTGACTGTATCATTGGAAGATGATTAGAACACCTCTGTTAATGGGTGAGAAGTTGTCCACTCATATCATGCAGATGTGAACCATAAAATTGTTATGCTACATATGCTCTCAGTGTCAAAAGGATCAAGGAAATTCACCTTCCCTTCACTTTTGCTTAGCATTGTGGACGTGAGCCAGCTTTGTCAGAGGCTGCAGAGCCAGGCCATGACTTTGAGTGCTCTTGATGACTAGTGAAAAGCAGTTTGCCTTGTACCATCATGACCTGCCACATCAACTATCTTCAGTGATGCTTATGTAGTGTCAAGCTGCTTCCCTATCAGGCATTAGGCCCACTCACGCTCTTCAGGTGAGGAGGAGACTGGACTTAGGACTTGTGCTAATGTCTCTGAGTCAGGAGAGGGGACTCAATATTAGACCTGCTCAGTATAATATATTTGAAGCTGAAAGGAGAAACCTGAGTGGACTAGCTGGTGAGAAAACAACTCCACACTCCAATCCTAGAGGGCTCATCGAAGAAGAAAATTTTTGCTATTGATAGTAGTTTCCAGAAAAATCCGACAGAGGTCAGTGAATCCTTTGATGCTTTCCATTCACTTTCATCAGTGAAGTGAACGCAATGGATCAACAATGAAGAGGAGATGCTTCTAGGCCAGCTGAAGCAGACATTCCAGCCCAGCCAGCCACCAGGAGACCCCTTTGGTTACCATGGAAACAACTGTGGGAAGCAGAAGAGTAGATGACATACTTTAACTCGGTTTAAATGCAAATTCTGTGGTTAATTAAGAGGCAAACCACAGTAAGAACATTACAGGAGATATATAGTCACTGGAAAGGTAATAAATGCCTGCCTTGAAAATGGATATAATGAAAAATTTGACAGTTTACCTCAGCAAGAAATGCCATCTTTAGAAAAACCTCAATCATTTTTATCTTCCCCTCCAGTTTTGGAAACTGTCATTCTTGGGGGGGTTGAGTTTTTTTTTTTCTTTTCATAATAAAAATTTAGGCTTATAGTAGTTTTAAAAGTCTTCTTATTGGCAGGTGATTCCTATCTTCTCCAGAGCCCTCACTAGAGCCTTTTACGAGCTGGAGTTCCATCGATATTTCAGCTTCAATTTTCCTATTGTTATTGAAGAATCAATTGATTTGAAGGGGAAATTTTCTCTTGTTCATTTTTCTCTCGGACTTGTTCTTTGGAATGAACGTGCATGTGGACTCCTCAATTAAGAGGCCCTGGGTGTTCAGCCCACCTGCCCTACCTACCCCAATGTGCCTTCATAGGCCTCCAGTACATTCCCAAGTGATTGGAAGGTTTTATCTCAATAAACTCAAGTGAGAGAGGAGGAGAGGGGCCAATCAGGGCTTATTTTGGCTGGGAACTAAAACTTCATGACTTGCTCCCCTCCAGATGAATGATCTGATTTAGGTGTGAAATGGCAGCAGGCTAGACCCGTATGGCTGTATTTGAAAAAGGCAGCAGCTTCTTAGAGTTTCATTGCTTTTTGATGCCTATGCACCTAATGAGGAGCACTTGGTTCTGAGTGGAAGGGACTCTGATTGCTGAGAGACTAACTTTCAGCAGAGTGGCTCCCACCCACAAATGGTTTTGCACAAGTGTGATTCTTGCTTCCCCTTAGAACTTTTCCAATGGAGACCTTGACCAGTTCCTGCTTTACATTATTCAATCTGTATTTTAAATTTCATATACGAAAGCTGGCCAGTTTTAGAGTCAACTTGAAGCTGTCGGGTTTTTAGAGTTGAATTTGATAGTAGGGAGGGAAGGGAGTGTTTTTTATAATGCCCTGCTTAGAAATCTCATTTTTATATATGCATAATTAAAATTAAAAAGGAATTGTAGCAACTAAAACTAGAAGCGATAATGGAGTTTATCTAACCTATAGTGTCTTAATTTGGGGCCCATATATTAGTGTCAAGATAATCATAAACCCTTGAAAAGTAGGATGCTGCCTACTGCTGATATCAGGAACTAAAATGAATCTGTAACAAAAATAAAAATAAAAAGATGAAGAACTAATGCTATACTATGACATCCAGTGCAAACAGGTGGTTCCTGTTTATGAACTTTTAGATAAATGATGGACTAAAAATGTGTGATTACGATTTTGTTAGTCCTCCTAAGACACTTTCCATCTAATGCCATCTTATCTCTCCTTGCCCCTATCAGGCAAATAGGGATAAATATATAATCAAATAAAAAGAGAAAGATAAACAAAATGATAAGTTAACAAATAAGCTGGAGATAAAGATTTTTTTTGGCATATTATTGACACCCTTCTATGATCTTGACAGTTTGGGAGAAAAATACTGTTTTCTACAGGATACACTATGGCTGGGAGAATCCACATAGCAAACACATGGATGAAAAACTATAAGTATAGGAAAGACTAGGCCAGGATGGCCTAGAAAATAGGTGCTGTGCCTGCTTCCTCTCGCAACCACACCATAATTATAATGAAACTACAGAGTGGCCATTACCGGGATTCACCTGAGGTCTGGCTGAACAAAAGTCCTACAACTGGAGACATGCATAATAGGTCACCTCGAGGATGATAGGTGGGGTGGAGATGTGAAACGGCCCAGTGCCACAACCACATGTGGTGGTTGAGAATCAGGAGGGTTATCTTGGCTGCAGAGTCCCTTCCCCACCCTGAGGAATGAGGGTTCCCAGCCCCACACTGGACCCAGCCCAGAGTTCCAGTGTCAGGAAGAAAAGACCCACAACCTCTGGCTGTGAAAACCAGTGGACACTGCGGCTAAGTGAGACAGAGGGTGGCAAGAGTTGCAGACTTTCTTCTTAAAGGGCCTACTCATGGACTTACTGACGAACTCACTTGCTCTGAGCTCCAGTGCTGGGGCAGCTCCTTGAGAAGTGCCAGGGACATATAGGGAGGAACTGAGTTGTCGGGCTTGAGGCTGAGAGTTGGAGGGGCGGCTTTCTTCCGGACAGAAGTGTTAGCAGTATTCATTGTTCTTTGGTTGAGCCCTCACCATTTCCAGTATGTGGACACTTGTGGCCCACCATATCTGAGTCTCCATCATCCGGGATAACACTGATCACTCTGCCTAGGTAATTCCCTGAGACTCCACCTTTCACAACTTGTGGCCCCACCCAAGCTGTCTCCAGTGGTTTATTTCTTACAAATAGCCTGTGTTGACTCATGCTGAAGAATTTTCTAAAATCTCTCAAAGGCTCACAAAACCCAAAGATGTTGCATCTGGCCTCAGCATGCCTCATACCTCTTGTTGAGAAGCCCAAGCCTGGAACTAGCAGTAGCCAGCATTGGCTTGGCCTCTTGAGACACCTATAAGCCCATCATGGATGACAGCCATCTGCAAATTGCTTAGTGACTCTAACCAGGTGGGTCCAGAAGTACACAGGCCACAGCTGAACTTGGCTTACAGCTGGGCCACTCCCAGGAGCCCCTAGGGCTGGCACACCCAGTGACCTGCTTTGACCTGCAATGGAGACAGAGTACCATGCAGGGCTGCATCTGAGGAGGACATATCCAAAGGGGAGACTGGGCAGGCACTAGATCCCTGCTAGAGTGAATTCTGCTCCATAGGGTAAGCCCCCTCACTGGCCAGTCCTCAAACATGCAGCCCAAGGGTCGATCCTTCCCATCAAAGTGAAAACAGCAACCAAGGCTCAACTACAACAGGAGGGCACATACAACCTACACAAGGGACACACCTTGAGCTCCTCACTCAGGTGACCAGGGATAACTATGCCACTGGGCCCCACAGGACACCTACTACATAAACCAACTCTCTACTAAGACCGGGAGACTTAAGAGCCCTACCTAATACATAGAAAGAAACACAGGGAGGCAGCCAAAATGGGGAGGCAAAGAAACATGTCTCAAATGAAAGAACAGAACAAAACTCCAGAAAAAAAGAAAACCTCAATAAAATGGAGACAAGCAATCTACCAGATGCAGAGTTCAAAACACTGGTTATAAGGATGCTCAATGAACTTAGGAGAAGAGTAGATGAACTCAGGAAGAACTTTAACAAAGACATAGAAAAATAAAAATTGAAATGGAAAACATAAAAGGGAACCAGTCAGAAATGAAGAATACAATATCTGAGATGAAGAGTACATTAGGGAGAATCAACAGATTGGATGAAGCAGATCAAATCAGTGATTTAGAGAATGGGATAGTAGAGGACACCCAATTAGAATAGCAAAAAGAAAAAAGAATCCAAAAAATATGAGGCCAGTTTAAGGGACCTCTTGGAGAACATCAAGCTTACTAACATTCACATCAAGGATACTAGAAGATGAGAGAGAGCAAGGAATTGAAAACCTATTTGAAGAAATAATGACAGAAAACTTTCCTAATCTGATGAAGGAAATAGACTTATAAGCCCAGGAAGCACAGAGAGTCCCAAACAAGATGAACCCAAAGAGGCCCACATCAAGACACATGATAATTAAAATGCCAAAGGTTAAATACAGAGAGAGAATCTTAAAAGCAGCAAGAATAAAGTAATTTGTTACCTACAAAGGAACTCTCATAAGACTGTCAGCCAATTTCTCAACAGAAACTTTGCAGAACAGTAGGGCTTGGCATAAAATATTTAAATTGATGAAAAAGTAAGGACCTAAAACTAAGATTACCCAGCAAAGCTATCACTTACAATCAAAGGACAGATAAAGAGTTTCCCAGACAAGAAAAAGCTAAAGGAGTATAGCACCACCAAGCCAGTATTATAGGAAATGTTGGAGGGAATTCTTTAAGAAGAAAAAAATATTAATGAAAATATTAACGAAGAATGGCAATAACTACATATTTATCAATAAGTATTTCAAATTAAAAAGAATTAAATGGTTCAATCAGAAGACAGGGTTGCTGAATAGATAAGAAAACAAGATCCTTATATATGCTGCCTACAAGAGATTCACTTCAGGTTAGAATACACACACACACTAAAAGTAAAGGGATGGAAAATGTATTTCATAATGGATCTAGAAGGTATGAGTGGAGTAAGTCAGAGAGACAAATGCCATGTGATATCACATATATGTGGAATCTAAAGAATAAGATAAACAAACAGAAATAAACTCATGAATACAGAGAACATTTTGAGTGTTACCAGATGGGAGAGGAATTGCGGGGTTGGTGTTAAAAAGGAAAAGGATTAAGAAGTACAACGTGGAAATATAAAGTATAGTATAAGGAATATAGTCATTGATATTGCAATAACTATGTATAGACACTAGATTTATTGGGGTGATCACTTTGTGAGTTATAGATATCTAATCACTACGTTGTCTACCTGAAACTAATATAATGTAGTATGCCAACCATAATTGAAAAAATAAAATATTATTTAAAAAGACTAAGTATAATATTCAAAGCTGGCCTCAGGAAAGATGTTTTCTTCCCCAAAATTACTAAACAGTCTTAAATTAACAAATATCACAACCATATGTACAGTGAGGTTTTCCATGTTAGGCACAGGTAGCGCTGTCATTAGGAAAAGAAGCTTCTGACATAGTTGCACATGTACCCCACACATGGGAATCTGAACTTCTCCTGATGGAGCCTCCAGCCCACTCTAATAGGACAGCATGTTCACCATCTTCAAGCACCCTAAGGCCTTGCTTTGGATTTCTTTACTCGATTTTTGTTTTACCTTTTTTCCTAATGTGACCAAAAATACTTCAGTCAATGATGAAACAAATAGTTCCGCATTTACATGATATCCACCTAATCCAAGAGGCATGAGCACATACTGAATCTCCTTTTTCATAGAGTTGGTCCCTCCTAGGGCATGGGTACACAGTCCAGCCTCCATGACCTGTGCAAGCAGTGGGATGCTCGGGTTAAAGACATTTTTTAGGAAAAAAAAAAATGCACTGGTAATATATTTGAAAGTGATCTAGCAAAAAATAGATCCAGATAAATAATTCAAGTGGAAGCTAATGATAAATGGCAATCTATGGTCAGCCTTAATGACAAACAAATATACTGTAAATCCAGCCTGTCTATAGTCCAATGCCAAGAAGAGGATGGAACAGCCAGTGAAGGAGTTTTGGTTGTGGTGAGGGAGGGTGGAGTGAAGGCTGTTATTCATCTGCTCCTAAATAACTCATCAAACCCTAATAAAGAAGGACTTTGACTCAAAACCAGGTGAAGAAAGTAGATAACAGCTCTGGGAAGGATATTCTGTCACCTGTGCAGGTGAGAGGTAAGTTAACCTTTGGGAGATGAGTATGATTCCAGGTAGAGTGGATCAGAAAGCAATGAAACTCCTAAACCTCAAACACAGATCTCCTTATCTCACCTATACCTCAGTTTTGTCATCTGCCAGATGGGCATAATATTATTTCATTTTTCACTTTGTTTTGTGGACTAAATAAAATAACACAGACAGAGGCTGATCCCAGCACCTAATGAGTGGTAAGAACTTAATGGAGTGGGGTCCACCTCTTTCTCTACCTAGATATCCTGAAATAACCCCCAAAACACTCCTAGAAAGCAGTGATTAAGAAGGATTGCTTTTTTCAACTAAGCAGACGCTCTCTGGTGGCTCTCATTACATTGAGAGGGTTTTTATTTTTATGACAAAAATTAATTTCCAATTACCTCCATTTGGAGATAAATTGCTGAAAAGAATTCCGAAGATGGCAGATAAGATGAATAACAAGGACTCTGTTCCCCCTAATGCTCATTGTTATCACTATTAAATCATCTAATTCAAGTTTTAAACTACAACAGCAGTAGCAGCAACAATTGTAGGGAACAGCAACAGCACTCAGGAATAGAAAACACATAACATTTTTCCTTTCAGCCATGACACTCCCATAGCACTGGAGAGCTGTCTCTGTATTCAACCATGCCCTCATATTGGTAGTAGGGGTCCCATACCTGCTCTGTGCTACTGCTGAGGGTCTAGGAGACCATCTAAAAGTACCTGGGTCCTGGGGCAGAGATTAGGAGCAACTCTTATATCTCATCCAGCTGTGATCTGGGTAGAGTTTTCCAGTGTAGCCAGTCAATGATGAATTCTCTGTGGCTTAATCCTCTAGGCTTCCAGACCCATCTTTCCAGTCCCTGTCCTAGACAGTACTCTATGCTTCTTGTCACATTAAACAGATAAGTGAAAGGATTTAAGCTTCTACCTACTCCACTCTCTGCTTCTGGGTTAGGGTGAGAGCATTGACAGACTCAAGATATAGGCAGAAAAAAAGTTTTCTCTCCCATTGACTTCTCCTTTGGAACTAGACCCATGCAAGCTGGGAATGAGCTTTAAAGCAACTCTTTAAGACAACTAAGAAAGAATGAAGATCAGCACATCACACAAAGTACAAAATTCTTGCATTTATGAATGAAATATGAATGCATAGGTACCAACCAACCAAACAAAAACAATATTGAAATATGCAGAATATGGCTCTGCAGAGAACCAAACGTTGACATGAAAGATAAACTTAATAAAGATAGTCCACAGACAACCCCCTCATTACCCACCCTCAACCTTTGTGTTCCCCAGCACACAGGGCAGTCTTCTTTGTTCTGGAGATTTGTGTATATGTTTTTTCACTACTCAGATCCTAAATGTCAACAATACACTTTTGTTTTCTTAATGAATTGAATGTTTGTGTCTCACCAAAATTTCATATGTGGAAACTCCTACTCAAATGTCATGGTTTTTGGAAGTGGGGTCTTTGGGAGGTAACTAAGTCATGAAAGTGGAACCCTCATTCATAAATGAGATTAGTGTCAGTACAAGAAGAGACCAGAGTGATAGCTCACTCTGCTCTCCACCATGTTGGATTACAAGGAGAAGATGGCCATCTGCAAGCCAGGAAGTAGGCCCTCGCCAGACAGCAGATCTGCTGGTTCCTTAATCTTATATTTTTCGGCCTCCAGAACTGTTAGAAATGTTTGTTATTATTAGTATCTGGTAATTTGTTATAGCAATTTAAGCTAACTAAGATAGTTATCTTTAAATCTCAAGCAAGGTATCTCTAGCGGGTATGGGTATTTGAGACTTTTTATTAAATGAACAAACAAATTCCTGACTAAATAAATGAATGGGTTAGGAAATAAAAAATAAGACAGAACATGGAGATTCAACTTCCAAATGGTCACTATTTCCAAGGAGGGTATTAATAATTATAGATCTAATAGAAGAAAACTTTGCAGAACTGAAAAGAAAATATTAGAAAGATCTGAGATGAGAAATTGAGAGAGATTGTCAGATGCTGGAGAGAGTTAATTAGAAAATATACCAAGACATTTCCTAGGGGAATAAATTTATCTTTATCAGTTTCAAAGATAAAGAAAGAATCCTGCATGCTCTCAAGCCAAAGAGAAAAAAATAATTTATATGCCGTTCTTCAAAAAAATCCTTTGACTTACAAGAATAAAACCCTGAGTGTTTAATTCAGAGAAGAAAATGGAGCTGCTGATCTTACAGACAGAGATGGTTTTGAGGAGAAATTATCTTTTTTTTTTTGACATACCCTGCTATCCCTGGGAATCTTGGTGCTCTCCCCTAGGATTTGCATCCTCGAAGGCTCTAGGAAACATGGCTAAGTACCAGCTGCCTTCACCTTTTTGGGAGGAATGTGAGCCTCAGCTTAACTTGTCAGAACTCTGAAACTCTGGACTCCCACTGAGCTGCCTACTGTCCCAGTGAGAACAGTGAGAGGAACCAGCACAGGATCCATGACTGCAAAAAACAATTAACATCTCAGGTCTCAACTGTGATCCTTGAAAAAGCCTGCTTGCAAAGCAGGCCTTTGACTAGGGTCTAGGAACTTAGATTTCAAGAGGGTTCTCACCACACATTTCAGGCTGAACATCTGCTTTCCTTCTGGAAATCTGATTGCCTATATGCTCAGCCCCCAATACAAAAGCTCTTCACTGCGTCTCTAATGAGCCTCCCTGGTTGGCCACACTTCACATGTTGCTGGGAAAATAAGTGTGTCCTGCATGATTCCCATGGGAAAGGACTCTGGAAGTTTGAGGCTGGTCTCTGCCAGACTTCATCTCATGGGACTTTTCTTTTTGCTGATTGTGCTTACAATCCTTTCACTTATATAAATCATAGCCATAAGTAAAACTATGTGCCAAATCCGTTAGTATTCCTAGCAAATTTAGTCCCAAATCCCTGATCTTTCTACTCTAACACTGTAGCATATAAATTAATCTAATTATCTCTACCCAGGCAAATATAAGAACCTTTAGAGTCACTCTCTACATAAAATTCTACAGGCATACAAACTAGAGAACAGCATGGTAAAAGATGGAGTAACCAGAAAAAGGCAACCTCTGGGTTCCAGGATTATTGTGCAGACATCTTTGGAAAGAGAGAGGCTCGAATGATTCTCTAAATCTCAGCATCATGTCAAGCAGATGTTCAGCATTCTTCTTGAGCACCCTGGTGTCCTGCCAGTTCCTTGCTCATTCCTGCTGGGATGATGAAGAGCTTTATAGACCCCCTAAAACACAGACATTTTTTTCCAGCTGTGCCATCTGGCCATTTTTCTTTTTTACAGGCAGTCAGCAGAAAGGCATATCTGTTGACACATAGATGGGGTAGTGTGTGTGTGGGGAGGTCTATGTGTGTTTATGTTCATCTGTTTATGTAATGGGCAGAGGAGTTGTAGGATGGGTATGACAGAGGAAGAATGCATGAAAAGAGTTCTGAGATGCATGAAAAGGTTAAGTTACAGATGTTTCCAGAGGTGCACCTGTACCAGTGCAGAGTGGTCAGCCTTAGCCTCTTCTTGTGTCACCGCCACTGCTGGAACCTCCCTACCAGGATAGCTTTATGCCTGTTCTAAGGGGAAACCAAGTAAGGCCCATGAAATCACCAGAAGTTGGATTCTGCTGCACCCACACCTTTGTGAGTCAAAGGTGGGTGTCTCTTAGATGAGAAAACTTTGCCATTGGCATGGTCAAAAACACAGTATCAAACTCTTTGAATCAAACTCTCTTAATCAACTAGCCATTTAATTTGTTGTTGAAAGAATAGCTGCTATCAAATCTGCCTAACAATGGAGATTAAAGCATCATTTTTCTTAGAAATCAAACATTACAGATTCAAGGGACTCTCTAGAGATGGTCTATACCCCTCGATCAGGTTGTATAATCTGAAGCATCTCTGAAATACACAAAAGATATCTTTCTAGATATATGATAACAGCCACCCAAAAATTTTTCTATGTGTCTCCAAAGAGGATGATTCGTTGACCTTATTTCGAATGTTGCCAAATATTATTGATCATTTACTGCATGTCCAAGCACTCTGCTGATTCTAGTTAGGTGGTTCTCCGAAGACTTGAAATTCAGAGATTATTGTAAAGGTCACAGCAGGTAAGTAGAATGGTCATAGATTCATCACAGATCAACCAAGTTGCAAATTTGTGTTCTTTCCCATAAATCAGAATTTCTAAACTTCAGTACTGTTGACATTTGGGGTCAGATAAAGCTTTATGCAGGAAGTGTCCTGTGCTTTGTAGGGTGTGTAGCAGCATTCTTCATCTCTATCACTATATGAGCTCCCCAGACATCGTTACATATCCTCAAGGAGAAAATGTAAACCCCACTCCTCTCACCTCACCTTCTGCTGTAGAGACAGAAAACTGCCTCTAAAGCCTACACTCAGAGTGTAGTCCAACGACGAGCAACTTCTGCAACAGTATCACCTAAGAGCTTATTAAAAATGCAAAATTTCATGCCTCTTCTCAGTCTTACTGAATCAGATGTGCATTTCAATAAGATCCCCCAAAAGATCTGAGTGCACATTCAAGTTTGAGAAGTGTTTCAAGGTATCCTGTAATCATGTATTCCTCACAGATTCTCTTGGAAAAATTCATTCTCCGGAAGTGATATTCTTAGCAGAATGCTCAGACTTCGAATTGTATTGTTTCAATCAAAGATTGAAAGATTTTTTTATAAAAAGATTACAAGTTTTTAACTATTCCTGGTTACCACAATATTTTTCTAAAAGCAATCACTCTAGAATAGGATAAGTAGGGGACCAGGCTTTAATCAATTTATCCATTCATTTATTTATTAATTCTTGTCAAGGAGTTTTATTGTAAGGGCACTAGAGATATGGAGTGTATAGCAGCCTGGGATGCCATCTGGAAGCCCAGCCACTCTCCTCAATGCCTAGCATGAATCTCAGCCGCTAGATGCAGATATTTCTTTGCTTTTCTTTGGCCTCAACTCATTGTTCACAGTCCATACATTTCTGAGAGTGCAAAATGGATGCATTGTATATGTACGGAACCAGCAGTGCATGAATCAATCCACGGGAAGGGGATCAATCTATTTATCTGCTTGAAATGCACAATATGGACCAATCAATAACCTTAATGTTAATGAGTGTTCGATTCACATAGAGAAAAGGAGAGTCCACCATCAACTGCTCTAGAAAAAGAGTACTGAGGAGGGTTCGGGTTTGGAAATTAGAGTTGTTCCTTTCCCTTGCCAACAATATGACATAAATATTTTGAGCATAGTACATACTGTCTACTAATGTTATATGGTTTAAAAACACAATTTAGAGTAAGGTGGAAGAAACTGTGCCCTTAATGTGCCCCTAACATCATAAGGTCACTGTTATCATTTTTTTAAGCATTAAGGACAAAGACTAGGCTGGATGGTCTTTAGAATGTAATTTGCTCTCACAAAAATGAATATTTTTAGGCACTGCTCAGGTTGGAAGTCCCTGTGACCACCACCAATTTTTCTGTCCAGAGCTCATTTGGGGTCAAAAAAACTGAGACAAGAGATTATTCTCTCCCTGCTACCAACAGAAACTCAGCAGAGGGTAAACTCTGAGGCTCTGAAACTTAGAAGACATAGAGGACCTGAAGAGTGGAAAGAATCACGCTCACAAAGCAGGAGGGAGAGTATGTTTCAGGGCACTGGGAGACGGAATCACCAGATCAGGGTGGGAAAGGAGGGGCTGTAGGAAAAAATAATACAGAAAGAAAAGAGAAACTAGGGAGACCCAGAGAAGGAGGAGAGGCATTTTAGGAGAATGGCAGCAAAGATTTTGTCCTTTGAGAAATGCAAGGCAGAACACAGACACAAGTCACTTTACATGGCCTTGAAAATTTCAGTATGTGAAACTGTCCACCGAAAATGGCTTCGACTCCCTTCTAGGTTCAGCAAGTTTTCATTTTGGGATAGGTGGATGAGGTATTCTCAAAATGGGAGAAAAACAAACCCACCGGTGATTACCCAACAGTATCAACTCATGTATTCTTTTTGTGCAATGTAGTAAGTAATGGGACGTCTCCACCCACAGATATCTACCAGCTGGAGAAACAGTAAAAAAGCCTATTCTCTATAGTATTGTACCTATACACAGCTACCAATAAGCATAATGATCCATGATTATAGATAGATAGGTTAGATGGATAGATGATAGATGATAGATAGAT
>NW_011888801.1:11090918-11101788 GCF_000151845.1 Pteropus vampyrus
TCTACAATTATTATTAAGAATACAAAGATGATAAGGTCATACTTCCATCTTGAGAGAATATGAAATAATGAGGAAAAAAGAACTGGGAACCAGGAAACAGAAATGAGAATCTCCTTTCCAATGTATAATGCATGCTGGAATCAAGGTGCTAGAGATGTCACCTGCACAAGAAGCCTTCTGTCCTTATCTCTCAACTATTGGTAGTCAAAGCCCTAGTCAGTTTTAGGTCATACTTGTCTATATTGCACTCATTTGGAAGTTTTATTTGTTTTGTTTCTTCCTTGTTTATTTGTTTGTTTTACTCTCATTATGCTCATTGCAATCATAGGAGCAGACTGGGTCATGTCTCAAGTCTAGCTCAAAGTACTCCATTTTAGCTAAATGTGTGTGTGTGGTATGTATGCATATACATATATAGTTAATATATACATATACATGCAAATACATATGTATATACATTTAACTGTAATAAAATGTGGGCATTAAAATAATGGAAGAAACCTGGTATATCTCCTTCCATATTGTATAATCCCTTTCTAATTCAGGTTTAATCCTCTTCTGGTTTAGGTTTCTTCCATCGTTTTAATACCTACATCCCATTATAGGTTGCTGGGACATTATCCAGAGAGATGAGAGAGGTGGGCCTGAAGTATAAATTTTATTCCACCCCTTGGCAAGATGCCTGTACTCGGGAGCCCCATCTGGAATCTAATTTGATAATATGAGAGCATTAGGGATTTTTGAAGTTTAGCATGTGGATAAAATTATTTTTTCAGTTAAGTAAGGGCTCTCTATTTTATTGGTATTGAAAAGAGAAACTCTTCCAAATTGAGCAGCAGTAGATGAGAGGGGGTGAAGAATTTACAACATTTCCTGAAACCGAGAGGAGAGGTATAGGCAGAGCCTAAGATGAGAAGCTTTGATGATCACAGGGTGGCATTCTTTAATGAATAGGCAAATGAAGACTGATGTAGGGCTATGACACTGCCTATCCAAGGTAGATATATGCCACATACCTAGAGCTTTAGTATAGAGATTGGCAGAGCTTCCCTACAACATGTCTGGAGCCCTCTCGGCATGGAAGAAGTGCAATGCAATCAGAGGAAAGAATGTAAGGAGTCCTATAATTATCTTAAAAGAGGTGACAATTACAGGTCAAGGCCATGATCACTGTAACTAATTTTAAATTACTGAGGCCTAGAAATTATAACAGTAGATGATTTAGCTGGATTTACTATCTTTTTCCTTCCAGTTCACCTCTGGTATTCTCAGGTATCCCATACACTTTATTGGAGTTGTCTTTTCTCCAACATTCCTCAGTTTCACTCTACCCTCATCTCCATACCAACCTTCCCTTCCCGGCCCCTGGATCACCCATTACAATATGAGTGGTACTGGATTTGTCCTTATCTCTCCTCTGGGTCCCTCTGTTCCTCTTCTATACATCATTTGATCACCTCCCTTCAGACCTTACCTTTTCTCTATGCCCCAAACTCCTGGTATTTCTGCATAATAAGTGAAATTTTCATGCAACTCGAGTATTGTCCATATCTGGTGAGCTTGGAATGAGAGAATTTTGTATTTGGTGGTCAAGTTTTCTGAGATCAAGCACCTTTATCATTTGAACTAGATTTTAATGGGTAAGTAGAAATGTGTTGAGTGGCAAAAAAAAAGAAGGAGCTCTGGGCAGTGGAAGCAGAATATACAAAAGCACAGAGGTATGGGAAGAGTGTGAGTGCTGAGGAAACCATGAGTGACAATGAGGAGCTATAGCACAGGGCTTAGGGGAAATAGTGGGTGATATATCTGTATAGTTATGACAGACTAAAGAAAAAGTCACTCTGGGGGCAATATGAAGGATGAACTAGAGGCAGGGAGGCAAATAGGATGCTATTTAAATAATCCTGTGGAGCCTGAAAAAAGACAGCGGCAAAGCAAGCTTGGGTTTTCAGGGACACTTCTGAGATTAGAGAGGTCATATCCATGACACGAAAGTTATCAGTGGTTAAAGCAAAAGAGGACTTGAGAATGCCCCTGAGACTATTAAATTGATTTAACTGAAACTTAATGAAAAAAATGGGACTGCAATTTTTTTTTTAAGAATTGTCATGGGATAGTTAATGTCGGCTCAGTCCCCCTCTATGCTAAAGATGTCCACTGGGCCTGACATGGATTCATTAAAAGGTCAATATTTATAATGTCAGGCCAAGTCATCCACCTGCAATGGTAATGACAGGCTGTACAGGACCAGGCTAGATTTCATTCCATTTGGATCCTTTGTGCCAGGGCTGTAGTCCTGTCTATAGGGATGCAGCTGGCAAGAAGCATCCCCAAACACTCAGTTGCAAGGTTGTAAATTTCAGCAAGGCTATTCAATATTCATGTAATTACCCCAGAAAACACTTTTGACATTTCATAAATATGGCAGAATATTTAGCATTTGTCTCTCCCTCTCTGCTATCAAAGCATACATGGAAAAATAATCCCAAGGGATCCCTGCTATCTGAAATGGCAACAGTTATTGAATCCATAAATTTGATGGATCAAAGTCTTCCTTCCTTTCATAATTTAAAAATGGAAGTGATACCATATAAATGAAGCAGACTGCTGTCCTGCTTGAAGCACAACTGTTTCTCCAAAAGGGCTGTTTTCTGCCAGTTCTAACTGTATTTCCAGTCCCTTATGTTTTGGCATCTTCTCCAAAGTGAGTATACAAACCCACAGACCCCATATAGATTTGTGGTCATGGTACAGGGACTTGGGCATGGATGTCCCCAGATGCCCAGGTGGCAGTAGACTGTGTTAATTACAGCCTCAGCTGTGCTCCAGCCTCAGAACACCAAACACAAATTCCAAGGACTCTGAAACTCTGTGGATAGAATGAGAGGACTCTGGTGCCTTGAACACAGCACCTCCACCACCCACACAACTCAGGAATACAAACTTCAACTCTCCAGCAATTCACCTCAGAGCATATCACTGAGAAAAGAAAAACACCTTGTGCTAACCAAGCCCAGCCTTCCATGAGCCAGAGCTGAATACAGAGCTTTCGTACGAGAAAAGTCCATCTAATGGTTGGCTAGTGGTGCTCCAAATGCAGATAGCATCTTCATGTCAGGGCTGGAGAGGAGCCAACTATTCTCCCCAGGCTGGGAAACAAGTGTCTGTCCTCCACACCTGAGACGAAGTTATGACCTTCTCCACCACCAACAGGCTAATGAAGATCACAGAGTGCACACCCACAGTTTAGCTGTTTTTCCCTAAAAAAAGCAACAGAAGTAATTTTTTCATACATGTGGTAATAAGATCAACAGATCAGAGTTATTTTCAGAACTATGGATTATCTTGATCTGTCTTAGAGATAAATTTTCACTGCAAAATGTGGTTTATATATATATATATATATATATATGCATACACATATATACACACAATATGCATACATGAATGTGATATATATATTATATATGTGTGTATGTATATGTTTAATGTTGTAGGTGTATCTGAGTAAGTTGATGTATGCTTACATATGTGCATGTTTAAAAATATATACATACATATATGAATGTTGTAAATGTTCATACATATATGAATGTTGTAAATGTAAATGTTCAATATAAGCATATATTGGTATTTATGGTTGTATATGCGCTTGTATGAATGCAAAGATGTTTGTGTACAGAAATATGTGTATGCATGCATATGAATGAATGTGTATATGTGGGTCTAAGTATATGTTGTTTAATAATAATTTATATTTAGTTTAAATTTATACATGGCTAAATATGTGGCAGGCATTAAGTTTTTTGCAGCTATTATCTCAGTTAGTTTATTCTCACATTGCCTTTGACAGTCTGTAATTACTTTCATTTTATTGATGCAGAAAGTGAGCATCAAAGGAAAAAAGATATGTCCAGGATTACACAGGTACCAAGAAGCAAAATTGGGGTTAGGATTATATTTTATATTCCCAGCGTGATATGCTGTAGATCCAGTGCACCTGGTGTGCATGTGTGTGTGGTCTCCATGCATATTGTGTAGGGATGTATGTGTGTATGCATATGTGTATGAAAGGGGTCTCCTGCACAGATGTCTCTGTGCACAGAGAGGCCTTGATAACAGCATGCAAACAAGATTCCCCTCATGCCTCTGTGGACTAAGCCACAACCACAATTATTTTTCCAAAAGGCCTTCTTCCACTAAGCAGTCTCTTCATGGGATGATTGTCTGTTGTGGCCATATGGTCTTTTTAAGTAACAGCAAAAGCAATAACCAGCAGCAGGTACAGTCACTTTGGCAAGGCCACACAACTCTTCTAGCACATTTGGAGGCCTGCAGAGCTAGAGGTTAGAAGGGCCTGGGATGCCAAGCAATGAGCTCTGGCAACAGAGTAGTCCTGTTGGTTTGCTCCTATTCATGAAGAAAGGGAGCATCTTCAAGTTAAGCTGTGATTCCCCCACTAAAGTGGTTATGAGGTTCTGAGCAAGTCACTGATGGTGAAATGGGGACCATCATGTCTCCTACCCAAAGTGGATGATAGGAAGAGGCAAGATAGAAAGAAGTGTCTGGCATGAGGCCAACAGACACAGTGCTCTAAAGGACAGTATCCTCTCTTCACTGAGGAGACACTAAACCACAGCAATTCTGCTCAACAGGCAGGAAGGTGTTTTCCTGTTAACCTTATTTATTTGAAACTATTTCGTTTTGTATATGAGAACCCACTTCCATGCCACTTGCTTCCACTTGCACGTACAGATAATTGAAAGGGAGGGGGACTCCGACCCAGTAGCTAATTCAGTGACACACCAGTGAGATCTGGGCTCCCAGGAATCTGATGGAGAAGTGCTGCCATCTGTGGAGCATTTGATTGGAGAGCCATCTCGAACTTATCTACAGCAGGGCTAGGGATCCTGTGCATGCTGAGGTGGAGGACGTTGTCTGCAAAGGAAGACAAAAATACAGAATCAAGGGACCATATGGCCCATACAGAGCTGGCAGTAACCTTGATTCTTGACTTTCCACTTGTGTTTATTCTCTTGTGTACTCTGCCCACATTTTCCTTTGAATTCCTTGAGGTAACTACAATATCCTTCTTAAAAAACCTCCCTTTTGTTCATGATAATCAAAGTGGGTTTCTGTTCCTTACTACTCAGTGATGCCTGAATTAAAAAAAAAAAAAAACACTCAGCCATTCCTGAGGAACTATGAGTTCTAGAACATTTCTAGCATTATCTTCTGCTTTGGTAGAGACACGTTAAATCTGGCACGTCTATGTTCCAGTACCACCTAGTTTATGGGCTTAGCGAAGAAGAGGCTATAGAAAGCTTGAAAGTTCAGGGCATCTTAATACCACTGAGCAAGAAAAAATGGCCATGAAAATTTAATATATAGTTAAGGATCCCAAATTTAAAATATCCTCAGAATTAGCCATCCTCATTTCTCTTAAAGATGCAACAGCTGCAGGCTGTGTTCTAAAATCACATAATACCTGCAGAGATCATATATGGCATATGACATACACGTGTAGCCAAGAGTGACAGCTGGTGTCTTTCTGTTCATTAATATGTACATAAAATTTGTTCAAAAGTTTATGCTGTTTCTGTTCTGAAGTTTAATACTTCCCCTATATTTTTGTGACTGCTTAGGCATTTTTGTGTTTACATCGCCTAATTTCTTTTCTATGCCTCTATACCTTCTCTCTCTCAGTGATTTGCTCATCTATGCTCTGGGTTGATCTCAGCTTGGAACCCAGCCCCTGTCCCTTGGTTCCTTGCAAACATCATTCATACAGGCCATGTTGCCATGCAACTGCTTTTCCTGAAGAGACATGACAGCAGTGCATAGCCAACAGCCTAAAACCAAGTGACAGAGAGCTTGTTCTTTTTCTCAGCAGCCTTGAAGAGCCCCTCCCACTCTCAGGTTTCTCCCTGGCAGGATCCTCTCCACAGTTTCTGGCACTCACTTTTCCATCACCTTCTCTCCAGATTCTGCTCCACCCTGTGTCTCTTCTCTCCCTTCCTGTTCATCTCTTCCACTCATACTTCCTGTAGTTCCTTTACTGCACAGTTATCACTCCTAGATACATACCAACTCATCTGGACAATCCCTACAGGGCCTCCAATCATTTTCAGAAAGGCCCATTAAGTCTTGTTTTTAAACAAGCATGGTTCTCTCCCTGAGTAGAATTCTGCTCCCAACGCCCAAAATAAGATTATTTCCTACCATTTGCATGGGCAACTGAAGCAGACAAGGCCTTCTCCAAGAGATCAGGGACCTCCTTCTGTCCCTAATCGCCTTTGCAGCTCCATCCTCTGGCACTTTGGTCCTGACAACCTCTCTTCCTGGATGCAGAATATCTCTACATTTCCCAAACAAATCTCAGGCCTTTCATGGCCTGACTCCTTCCCACAGGCCTTGCCCTCTGCCTGGAATACTTGGCCTTTTCAACTGTCAAATTCCTCCTTATCCTTCTAAAATCAACCGCAATATTGACTTCTCTGTGATTTCTCCTGCAATTCCATGGACCTGGAACGAATCAGACAGTTACTCTCCTCCACTCATTCAGATCTATGCTTTCATCTGCAAAATAATTGCTCTGTATATCATACTGTACCTGTTTACCATCATTTTCCTCTTACAATCAGGAGAACTTTTGATAGAAGAGCCAGGTCTCTCTAATTTGTATCTCTGCGTGTTTTGCAACTGGAAAGTAATTGCTGCTCTGAAAGTATGATTTAAATGAATGTATAAATGGAGAGTAGGTGATATATATTTTGTGCTTATTGTACGCCAGACAGTATTCTAAATGTTCTACATGCACTAACTCATTTAACTACCTATGTGTACCTCCTCACCACAATACTATAAATATTATTGAGTGTTTTACATGTGAGCTTCCTAAGATTCATCAATATTAAAGAACTTATACAAGATTGCTCGGATAGAAAGTGCTGGAGCCAAAATCTGAATCTAACAATTACACTCCAAAGAATTATGCTGAACTCTAAAAGAAATTGAAGTTTTGTTTGAGGGAGTTTGGAGTAGGGTGATGAAGGGGTTCTTCATGGACTATGGTTTCAGGTTCACTCAATCATGTGACAGACATTTACTAAGGGGGTATGTTGATACTGTGCTAGAATCAACGAACACAAAGGCAAAGGCAACTGTCTCTACTAAAGCTGCAACTGTTAAGCTCTCCGGAGTAAAGCAGCTTTGGTGGAATTCCTGATCCATCTTGCAACTGGAATAGAAAGTATCTGTCATAAATAAACAGAACTCCACAAAGGGCAGACATTTTTAGTTTCATTGTTGTATAATATAATGAGGAAGAAAAACACACACACATTACCTGGTAAATGCTACTAGTTGTTATAGAGACGTGGAGTATACCTTGACCATCCAGACGTGGAGTATACCTTAACCCTAGTACTTTGGCTGTAGCCAAAGAACAGAGGGCCAAACAAGAATGCAGAACTATGACTGGGGATCCAGTCCTCTTGGACTGTCCAGGTTGAGAGGAAGCCGACACTTTTCCTAACACTTTAATGTCATTTGTGTTGTGTTCTCTTTGCCAAAATAAACATCAGTCTCTTTGCTAAAATTAAATTCTAAAGCCCTCATAGAAAAATTCCAGTTCCATAAGCCAATATTTACATAAGGACAATAAGAAGCATGTGTAAAGACAGTTTATTTGAGCCCATGAAAACAAGTGTTTACTATTCTCACATGTTGTTGGAGTCATCATCTAGTAGCCTGTGTGGATCTTCTCTTATGAGTGTGCATATGAGAGGATACACAAGAGAGAAAACAATACTCTGGAAAAAGTTGAGTATGTTTTTTAGCTATTTCTAAATAGTACTGATAATATTTATTTCTAACCATATGAGTTAGCTAATGCTGCATAACAAACCACACCAAAATTAATAACTTAAATAATGATTGAGCTTATTTCTCAGGAGACTACAAGGTGGCCATGTGTTTAGCTGATCTCAGTAGTTCTTGCTCATGCTGGTTAGCTTTCCGGTTGGCTAGGGTTTGCTGGTCTAGGATGACCTCAGTTGAGATGACTCTGTTCTGCTCTGTGTTTTTTCATTTTCCAACAGGTTAGTTCAGGCTCATTCTCAAGATGGCAGTAAGAGTTCAAGATAAAAAGAGGAAGTCTCTAAGGCCTTCTGAGACTTGGAACTGAAGTGCCATCACTTCTGTCACTTCTTTGTGGCCAAAACAAGCTCCAAGACCAGCCCAGATTCCAGAGTGGGGAATCGAGTGTCATCTCTTGATGGGGAGGACTGCAGAGTGACATTGCAGACAATTTACCACACTGCTCAGTGGTGACAAGATGCATTTGCTGAATATTTAATACCCACTGTTATGGAGTTATTATTATTCCCACTTTTGTGATGAGGCAACTGAGACTCAGAGAAGTTAAGTATTTTGGCCAAGACCACAGAGCTAGAAATTAAGAGATTGGAGGTTTGAAGTAAGATTTACTTGACTCTAAAGCCTATGCTTTTTTCCATTTCACCAAATGGACCTGACAATACTTTATACTCTTAAATACTGATGTGAATAATCAACTTTACTTAGCTCTAGTCGTTCATGAGAAGTGTGTGACAGGGGAGAAGATTAGCCCAGGCTCTGGGAAATAGATAGTGTCCAAGCAAACAAGCTTGAACAGTAGAAAGAAAAATGGTTTTAGGATTAGACACCCCTGGATTTAAATAGCTATAAATCTCTTTCCTCATCTGCAATATGGTGATAGTTTATACGCCCTCACAAGGTTCTGTGAAGAATAAATATGGTCTGGACTACCTGTTTTCAGGTGCAGGCTCTGCCACTGGGTGAGTATTTGACCTCAGGCAGGTTGTTCTGCCTTTCTGCATCTCAGTTTCTTCGACTGTGGAATGGGCATAATGAGGATCTTGTCTCCTACGGTTAAATAAGATTAAATAAATTAACATCTGCACAGAGCTTTGAATACCTTTGAATACCAAGTAAGTAGTAGATAATAAACATGTAAATATGCACATATACCTATGGTACCATAGAATTAGAAGGGTCATACAATGTCAGGGTGTTAAGCCCTATAAACGACCTGGTGAAGGGCCAGTAACACAGTCAGCACTTGCTAAATTATGTCTACACCTTTAGGGTCTGAGTAGGCACCGGGGACTGAGATTAGAGTCATATCTAGAAACAGTCTCTGATGTAAGGCCCACTTTAAGGAGTCAGTACTTCTGCTGGCTAAGAGGGCAGTGATGGATGTGGACTTCAAAGCTGTTTTACATGAACATGCTTGGAAGTACCTTGTGCCTCTGAGAGATGTAACTGTCACTTTCCTTGGAGGTACACAATTTTAGGGAATGCTCACGTGTAATTGTTGAAAACTAGGGAAAATAAAGTATTATTAGGAAGAAAAGTAATTATTTCACATTCATACATGCATACATACAAACACACATTTCTAAATGGATATTTTGTGTTATTTGGGCGGGGGTAGGAGTGGAGGTGGTCTGGTTCACAGAACTGTGGAGAAAAGACTGAGATGGAGGCACATTTCCGTCCCTCTCACCCTGTGAGATTCTTCTGGTGTAGCCACCCTGTTTTTGCCAGTTGAACCCTTGTTTCTGGGCTCTTTCTCTGGTCTGCACTCATGATCAGCCTTTAGTTTCAGCCTATACCTTGGATTTTCCACTGTGGCAGCGGTCCTGCTCCTCTCAACCCGCTTTCTGTTCTTCTCCCAATTGACACAAGCAAATGGACAGGGTCAGATCTTGTGTATTAGCCTTAAATTTCTGCCCTTCTCTAGACTTTTGGCCTAAATAAGTACGAATATGAAACATTATGTCCATGCCATCTATAGTACCTGCTGGTTCTGCAGGGTCTTTTGGCTTGTAATTCACTTCACATTAACATGACCAAGTTGACATTTTTGAGGTTAATGACCCAGTTGCTTAAAAGACAGATGGGGTTTGAAATCAAACAGATCACGGGAACTAGAAGCCTGTGAAACAGGCATTATTATACTGCTCAGTAGCATCTGAGAAAACTAACGTCCTTTGGCTTCAATATAACCATCTAGGACTCATGTCCTCCATCTAATTTGCACTTTGAAAAAATTTCCCAAAGTCTTCTAACTTCAGCTAGTGTCTCATGATTTTTAAAATAATGTACATCACGACCCAACTTGTTGCAGATGCTGAAGGTAAGCTAGGGATTTGCTGAAACTGAAGAATATAACTAAATTGTTCAGCAAGGAATGATCTGCAATGGAAAACAAAGAAATTATGATGACTTATAACAAAGGTAAAAATCATACATATATTTGGCCAATTACAATTAAAATTAAGAGCTTTTCTATCACATTACAAGTGGCCTATCACCAATTTTCTCCTTGCTTTTTAATGTTAAGAGGTTGTGAAATATAGGGGTCGTCTTCCACATCTCTGGATAGTCAGCCCTTCCTCCTGTCTGCAAGGTGAGTCCTGAGGCCACAATGAGTTCTGTGAAATGACAACTCTTATTTTGAGGCTTTAGCTGCCACCTATACCTTCCTAATGCAGTAGAGTATGATGAATGTTATCTATTTGATTTTCTATTTTTCCCTTTTAAGTTGCTTTTATAAATTAGAAAACAAGACATAGTAGTTCTAACACATTTGCAAATTCAGAATAACTTCTTCCCACCTCCCAATCCCACCGAGCTGAGCTAATCAGCATTAGCAGTTGGGTCTGTATGTATCAGTCCTCGCTTTCTTTTATCATACAGAGACATAAAAATATATATGATGTACAAATGCTGTTTTCAATCATGTTGCTTTACAGAAGTGTAAGGATGCTCTATACTCGCAGTTCTGCATCTTGATTTATAT
>NW_011888801.1:11101968-11117899 GCF_000151845.1 Pteropus vampyrus
TCTGATCCACGCATACTTATTCTTCCTTTTTAAAGTAGCATAAAATATTATAGTAAGAATTTGCTGTGGATTATTCAACCACCCTCTTCTGCTGAATATTTAAATTGTTTTATCTTCATGTTTGTTTTGTTTTGGATACTGCAAATATTCCTGTGATAAACATCCTTGTACACATATGTTCGTACTATAAACTTCCAAAAGGTCAAAATATATAGATGTTTTCAATTGCACTGAATATCTTGATATTATTTTTCTAAAAAAATTTCAGAAATTTACAAATTCTTCAGCAATGTGCATATTTCCTCATACTTAAACTCACTCAGCTATCCAGCTAGATAGCATATCAAGACATGAGAATTTCTTATATATGCAGGAAATTAATCATTAGTATCTTATGCAATTTGAATTTCTAGCTACAAATACCTTCAAATTGTCTTTTAACTTAAGCTAGCTTTATTTGTATTCTTTCACTTGCAAGTGAAAGAGATGGAAATAATACATTATATATTTTGTACATAACTTTTTAAATTATATAGTCAGAGTTTTCTTCCTTAAAATGTGCCTCCATCCATCAATTTTACAATTATTCTCCTAAATTTTCACTTAGAATTTTTGTTTGTTAGGTATATTGGGTTAGATATAAGTGCTCTAGTAGTTTAAGGTTTTCTTGAGTGCAAAGAGACACTAGGCATATTTTTAGGTCTGTATTTTCAGAAATAGAAAACTTTCAAGCTGGAGGAGGTTCCCATATGTCTCATTACCCTGCCTCTTCTCCTTCCAGGTCCCATGTTTGTAGCCCACAATGCGACCAGGTATCAGTTGCTCTCTCTGTGTTGTTAATTGTCATCTAGGATTTGGTACTCCTTTAATTTCTCTGGATCACAGAGCTCCTTGAGAAATAGATGAATGATTTTAATCCTTACCTAAGGAAAAAAAATAATATAAAAGGTTCTCATAAGTATGCACATGCAATTTGGGTGTCACAGACACGCAATATGAAGCTCATCCTTAGACCTCAGTCAAGGGCCTAGATCTGGAAAGTGGTGGGCATCAAGCAAATCTAGCCCCTGCATCCTCCATGGTTGATATTTTACATCACAGTGCAAGCTTCCATGGCAGCAATGTGTTCATTAGCTAGTATCAGCCCTATCAGCATCCCACATTTGAACTGTAGAGCCTCACCTCACAACATGAGTGATAATGCAGTGTTGGGCCTGGCAGAAATGCCTGCCCATTCTCTATCCGTGAGGCTTGGAGAGAGACTCCTGTCTGGTTAGGGAGAGAGATGGGGGTGCCCAGAGATTTTCACATGCTCACTCTTTGGCTTATTCAGAAGTTTTTCAGTTAGGCGGAGAAAATACAAAGTGACTATCTATCTTTTTTAAACCTCACAACAACCCCGAGAAGGAGGTTGTTATTCTTTATTACAGATTATGGACATGAGAGTCTGAGAGAGAACATGATTTGATCAAGGTGATATCAATTCAGGAACCAAATCCATGCCTAAATCCTGTACTTTATTATCTCGTTTTGGTTTAACCTAAACCAGACTGTGATAAATATCCTAGGACTTAACACCCTAATAATAAAAGTAAGATGCTAACCAAGGAGAAGAAAGAAGAAATTCATCCTCAAGAGTACTTTTCTAAATCTCTAGAGACATATCCCAAAGACTGGTGGTAAGGCAAAATGTGTGGGGCCTCACGAACCATGATAACTCCAGGAAAAGTACCTAAATTAATAAAACTGAGAGCAACCTTGGGAAAGTATTTTCTTTCTCAATGAATCTTATCAGAGACATCACATGCCCTGTCCAAGCTCAATCATCCAAGAGTTATTGTGTGAATTCCTTCTGAGAGCCAGGCCTGTGCTGGTGCTAGGAATAGGAAGATGAATAACACAATAACACTTGGTCCTGGTCCCAAAAGAACTTACAGCCTAATGAGGAGCAGATAAGTGCAACACAAAGTAATAATAAGGTGTCTGAAAAGTGCTATGGGGGATGAAAAAATAAGTAACTGTGCCTAAAAGTGATGAAAATCCCCTACAAGGTGGCGATATGACAGTTGGGAATTGAAAAACATGCCGTTGTTTGTCAGAAAAGAAAAAGGAAGACATTTCCAGCAAAAAGAACATGGAAATGAATAGCATATGTATTAGTTACAATAATTCTTGAAATATTAGGGGCTTCACACCACAGAGATTTACATTAGTCTACTTTACATATCTGGGGTGGGATGGGGAGCATGAATGCTTCTCCACAGAGCCACTAAGGCACCTAGAATAGGTAACCTCCAGAGTCATCAGGGAGGAGAAGAGACTGCACAGAGGAGAAACACGGGATGTTAAATAACAGCCTAGAAGTGGCATGTTATTTCCATTCTTATTTAATTAACTAGAACTAGTCATTGGACCTCACCCAACTGCAAGGGAACTGGGAGGTGTTTTCTTCCAAGTACTTAAGAGAGAAGAACCAGATCTGGGCGAACACTGGTTCTCTCACAGTTTTTTAGGAAAACATGAATAGTTGGATTCATTGGCTCATAGACATACATTGTGAACATACCAGCACAGCATGCACTGAATAAATGCTTTGGGATCATTTTTGTCTGTAGTTTCTGTAAAGCAATTTGTCCTAACAATTAATTAGGAAAAATGATATGTGTTAGTATAAGAAACAAACAAAAACTAAATATTTTCTTTGGTGTTCACAAACTCTCAGGAGATCAAGATAATATAGAGTCTACTCCAAGGAAATGCCACATGTGAGAAAGGATGTATAGGACAGATGAAAAAAATAACTATCCTGAAAATCTTTTTAAGGTAAATTTGGTAACAGCTTAGTGACCTAGTTTCCCAGCTTATTACCAACTGTCTTGAAATTGTCTTACTTTCTCTGAAGTCTGCAACAGGCATCTCCACCTGGTATCTTTCACTGTACCAAGAGACAATAGTTTCTCTGTGTCACTTCCCAGCTGTCATTGGGCCTCCACAGTCCCCTTGCCCTACCTCTCTTATCCCCAGCTGCACCACTATCACACTGTTTGTTTGTTTGTTTGTTTGTTTGTTTGTTTGTTTTTCTGGTTTCTGTGGAACTACTTAGTTCCTCTTATATCCAGGACTTTGTTCTCTCATTATTATTACTGTAGGGTACACATACTCTGTTCTGACATGAATCATCCTCATAATCTCTGCTTTTCATCTGAGGGTATTTTTTCATTATTTCTTTTCATTATTTCTATAGTCATTTCATTTTTTTCACTGTACCTTTTTTTCCCCTGTTTCTGCCACTTAGGTCAAGAGTGATTGGTACCTTGGAGAAACCACACCATGCTCCTGCCCAGTTCCAGTTCTCAGCAACTCCCACCTGAATCACAGCAGGAACCTCCCAACCAGCCTCTCCACACTTAGGCATGCTGTCTATTCTCCCTACCTTGATCATAATGCAAGCTACAGAACACAGTGGTTAAAGGTGTGGGCTTCAGAGTCAAACTCAACTCCTACTTATTTAACTACTTTGAATTTCAGTTTCCTCATCTGAAAAAAATATGGATGATGACTACACTTACCTCATTAAGCTACTGATTGCCAAATGTAATAATGTATAGAGCACTGAGCAGAGTTCTGATAAAAGTGTAAGTGTTCCATATATTTTAACCACCACCACCACCACCACCACCACCACCACCACCATGATCATCATCATAACCACCACA
The DNA here is from genome assembly GCF_000151845.1 of Pteropus vampyrus. NCBI lineage: Eukaryota > Metazoa > Chordata > Mammalia > Chiroptera > Pteropodidae > Pteropus > Pteropus vampyrus. The sequence continues at coordinate 11,105,685 of NW_011888801.1, forward strand.
ACCACCACTACTGCAGACCCCTATGCTCAGAATACAAGTTAATCCAGCTTCTCCTGGTAACTGGCCAAAGAGCATCATAAACCTTCATGGCTTTATGTACATGAATTTAAGAAGGATATGATCTTCTTCTGTCTGAAGTCCTGCCCACAGGACCCACACTGGTATGTCAGCCCCTGATATTGACCAGCATTCTTAGTGCCGTCACAGTTGCAGCAATGTTAGTGAACCGGATTTCACAATATAGTATAGAAGACCATTCCTGGTAATCCCCTGCATGAGTTAAGTTGAGTTTGAGAACTAAGAGGAGCAAGCAGGCATTAGAAACAAGATCTAGGTGTTCAGACATATAGCAGCCAACACAATCACACAACCCACCATAGTGATTGCAATGTATAATCCATTGTTGTGGTACCACATGTTATCTTAGAGATACAACTAACCTCATCTCTTCAGTCTACAAAGCTTCCTGAATCCTTCTGTCTCAGATGGATAAAATTCCTGGTAAAACAAGACCCGGGGGAAAGTTTTGAACTCATATACTATATTACTGCATTTTCCACAAACGCTTGACTCAACAGAATTTCTTTGGTGTTGCTTACTTTTTGCCTTGGGGATAGAACACAAACCAGAAAGATCAGGGTCCTGCTCTCATGGACTTGCCCTTTGGCAAGAGAGGTAGATAATAAACAAGTTAAAACATAAATAAGTTACAGAACTTAGGATAACTGTAAGATCTACAGGTAAAATATAACAGTATTGAGATGGAGAGGACTAGAGGAAAAGGGGACAGCATATGACCATTAGAAGATGAAAACTATTATTATCTAAATCTTGTGTGCATGAGACAGGAACACACAAACTGGGCAGTGAGGAGGGAGGGCACAACTGATGAGTGTTGGTATCTAGGAGGAGCTCAACAAAACATAAGTGTTATGTCAGAATTGATTGGGTGCCCAAGAAACAGAGTTTTTGGCCTGGAGAAGGAAGATGAAGAGCCAGATGATAAATGCAGATGATAAACCCAAATACCTCAGGGAAGGGCACCACGAGCAAGCTAGTGGCAGCTGTCCTCTACATTCAAAGTGCTGCTGCTGCTGCTGCCACCTCTGCTGCTGCATAGGCTGCTAGGTTTTACATGCATATGGCTAGCTGGGAAACAAGGAGCCCTTTTCACATTAAAGGACAGGATCTATTCTGTTTTGTTAGGTCATAAATAAAAGGTCATTGATCTCAAAAGATAGGCATCTTTGGCTTTGGTGTGAGCCAAGCTCCTGAAAACAAATGATTAAAACAGCATAGGACACATGAGACTGGAGTGTGGTCACCTTAATAGACCAGGGAGTGTTCTAGAGAGGAGCAGCTGGCAGCCTTCTGTGTGCTCCAGGAAGTTACATGAAAACAGCCAGGCTAAAACATCTGGTGAGGTCAGAGCCCAATCCAGACACCTTGGAGCCTTTGTTCCTCCTCGCTAATTGTGCTCCTGCTAGTGTCACAGATCAGAGAGTAGGTACAGGGCCATGGGGCTCAGGAAGCACAGGTTAACAAGTGCACGTTCACATGAAGGCACAAGAAAACTAATTAGGAAAGGTCAGCAGGCAACCCAGCTGGCCTTCAACTGCTTCTCAGAGGAAGATTTTCCTGTTTCCTATAAACCGATTTACAGTCAGCTCCATGAATTCCTGAGAGCTATGATAGAAGATACATGGGGACTTCTAAATTCCTCCCTTCTTTGAGGACAAAGATGCCACCTGGAATGTATGGCTGGTATTCCAGGGAAAATGATTTCTACAAGTGTGAGCCAACATTTATGGCTCAGTGTGATTCTTTTCTGGGGAAAAGTTGAAAAAATTTCATTTTGTCTCAAAAGTGCTTACACCCCCAAATAACTTTACAGTACCAGGTATTATCTGGAGCTTGTAAATCACCTCTCGGGGGAGAAATCTTTATACTGAAGAGACCTGAAGTGAAGAAGGGCAAAGGACACCAACACTGGGAGAAGCACTGTGTCAGCTGCTTCACACCAGCATCTCATTCAATTGCACCCATTAGCTGCAAGGTTGCATTATTTCCCCCAATTTAAAGACAAGGAAACTAAGGCTCCAAGCAGTTGAGTAGGCTGTTCAGGATGAACACACACAATGACATAACTTGAGCCCAGGGTTGTCAGATTCCAAACTGTGCTTTTCCCACCTCATAGTGATTCTGTCATTTAACTGATGCAAAAAACTTAGACTTCAGGTATGACCACATCAGTGTACCAAGTCCAAACAGGCCACCCCCAACCAGCCCACATGAATGTCTGCCCTCTCCTTAAAGAACTTTTCCAGCCCTGAGGCTCTAGCATGGGCTCCCACTCTTTGTGGGTTTTTCAGATGGATCAATAATGTTCCTGCTGGCATAAGATTTTAACACAGGGAACCCAAAGAACAGAGCTTTCATTCCATTCAAAATCTGATTTTACAGATGAAGAACTTGGAGCAGAACTGGCAAATGACTTTCCAATGTTATATTTTTCTTAGTGCCTTCATTTGACCTGGCTGGAAGGGAGATCCAGTCTTGGCTTGTCCAGTGGGAAGTGTTTCTTTCTTTTTGTGTGTTTTACCTTCTCGCACCCTTTCTTGGATTTGGATCAAGCCTAGAGTGTCTTGTCTCATAGTTCAGGCTTTATTGGCATTATCTCTGCCACTGTAACAAGGTATATGGAAAGAGCATGGCATTGAAGTCACATAAATCTGGATTGGATTCACCTCTGCCAAGGCTGACCTATATGACCTTGGGTAAATGTTTTAACTTGTCTGACCCTCAGTCTTTTCCCATAGAAAATAGGGGAAATAATGTTCATTGTCCAATGTAGTTGTGCAATTCAATGAAACCTAGCATATAGAGCATCTAGTAGGTGCTCAATACATGGTAGATACCTCTTACTATATACTGACATTACTCAGCTGCGGCTAAGCCAGAAGAGCCAGCCTGGACTCAGAGAGACTGCATTGCTGGCCCCAGGTGGACTCCTTTGCCCTTGGGCTGGTCACATGCTCTTCCCTTGCCAGTTGCTCTTTAAGAGGAACCAATTTCACACTTCTAGATAGATCCACACTCCAAATTATGTTTGTTTTAAAATAATGAATAGTGGCAATATTATCCCCACTGCTCTCCAGGGTGCTCTGTGCTGAATGTATTCCTTTTGCATTAGCAGAGCTTCACTGCAGCAGATAAATGGGCCAGTGCCTGAGCTGAATTCAGGGAAGAAAAAATGGACCACCCTGCCTCTCTCCCATCTCTCCCAGTAAAACTTTCTCAAGAGACTTCCAGAAAGGTTTCCACTTTCCAGGGAAGCAGTAAAATGTTTCAGCAAGCCTCAAGAGTGTTGGGCAGACATGAAAACGGCCAGTTCTCTACCGTTTCCTGCTTCTCCCTGACTCTCAGGTGACAGCCCACAGTTGGTGGTTCTGTTAAGGAAGCTCTAAAAGAACTAAGGGAAATGGAAAATAGTATCTTGAATTAAACAAACCAACAAAAATGTTACCTGTGCATTGAACACCAGCTAAACTCAAGTTGCTCAAATATGTGACAATGACATTATGTGCCAGTTCCTGGAATGTCAGTGAGGCAATCCCCACTCAAAGAAATCATAAGCCAGAGAGTCCTGGTTCAGCCATGTTGCTTTTCTCCTTGTGACATCAAACTAGATGCTACATCTCTTTGCCTTCCTTATAGTAGATGAAGATGTATTGATGATCATTACAGGCTCCTGTTGTTTTTAGAAGCAAAAGCCGAGGGTCTTTCTGCTTTCCATTCCTCTCCTTCAAGTGGGTGGGGGTGAGAAATTATGTGCAACTCTCCAATTGGACAGATATTACTGATAGATAGAGTCTGTACTGGGTTAAGGGTTAGCAAATGTGTGGAGATGGTATTTGTTTTGGATACTTTTATGAGCTGAATAGTGTCTCTGCAAAATTCAGTCCTAACCCCCAGTACCTCAGAATGAAACTGAATTTAGAGATAGAGTCATAAAGAGGTAATTAAGTTAAAGTGAGGTCATTAAGGTGGGCTCTAATCCAATATAATTGGAGTCTTTATAAGAAGAGGAAATTTGGACAAAGAAACACACAGAGGGAAAACCACGTGAAGAGAGAGAAGACCAACATGGACAAGCCAATGAGAGAGGTGTAAGAAGAAACCAACCCTGCCAATGCTTTCATTTTGGACTTTTAGGCTACAGGATTGTGAGAAGATATATTTCTATTGTTTAAGCCACCCAATCTGTGGTATTTTCTTATGGGAGCCTGAACAAACTAATTCAAATCCTATCTTCTCTGCCACACTCCAATGAAAGACATGGTTAAGACAACTTTGAGCCCATCATTACGCTAGCAGTACAAGACCATTCAGCTAATGCTTCAAATGATACAGGGGCTTCCAATGTACACTTTGGATATCATATTCAAAGGCCATCACACATTCAATCATAGAACTAACTTGACTAATTGAAGGAGGGAGACACCCATCATACAACTTTAAATGTGTGTTCTTTCCTGAACCACCATTGTGTGATATCGTCTACAGGCATGTGGTTTTTAAAATTCTGGGATTATATTGCTAAATTTTATCTTTATTTTTGTTAATACATTAATTTATTTCAAGGAAACATTAATATCTATTGTTTTTTATGAAACTTTTTTGATTTCTTCATGTTTTTAATATATCAGGAACCTCAAAAATAGAAGCATCTTGGTTGGGCCTCTCTCAAATTCTCAGTGGCCCCATGAGAGTTTGCCTCTTTTTTTTTCAGCTGCCTTCCCTGGCTTTTGTCTCATAGGATAAATATTTTCTATGGCTAGCATTGCTTCACTTCTTCCTGTATGTGTAACCTTCCCAGGACTGTGGAATAAAGTTCTGAAACTCATTTAGGTTTTAAGGTGGAGAAAGTTAGAGCAGGTGACCTACCCAAGTGCAGGTGAGAGCTCTGCACTTATTCATAATGATTGGGACCAAACTGAGTTAGGAATAAAGTGTTGTTTTGCCTGGTTTTGTATTCTGCACACATATTTCCCATGAAGCCCTTGCAAAAAGAGGTGACTTGTCAATGGCATCCAGAGCTAATCTGGTTGTTTCTGCATTCTTTTCCTAAATATCACAAAAATATCAACCGAATATCTTCAAACAGCCCTGAAATCCAGCATAGTAACAGCTATAACATAATTAACATTTCTCATCTCATCAAAACCCTCAGGAAAAGGATCTTCAACCAAGCTGAAGGATTCTAAGGATGCAGAGCTGAGCTTTTACTGGCTTCTGCATTGATGGCTGCCTGTTCCATGTCATACATCAGCCAATAGAAACAGCTGCATCCACCTAATGAGACCCACAAGCCAGAAGTATTCAGCTGATGAAATGTCCTTTGGCCTCTTTCCTTCGATTTACTTTCCTTTGTTGGTGGTGCCTAGAATGTGAGTTTCCCTTCTTGATGATGCCAATGTCTCAACTCATCTACTGAGATATCTCTGCCTGAATATCTCCCTTAGGTCTATTTTGTTCAGCAGTCACTGGAGACCAAAGTTGTACCATGTCTGTCCAGTTCTTAAGGTGCAAAAATCTTGCATGACCCCAAGTCCTGTGTGTAATCCTGAGCCCAGGGGCTCACAGGGTACTAGGAGCCAATCCTAATATGTGGGACTTAGGTCCTTGCAGGACTATTATTATTTGTCCACCTTCGCTGAGGAATCCCCAGCCATCCTGAGCTGTACAAAGAAAGGCAAGAAGGCTGAACATTTTTATTCTTTAATAAATACCCTCTCCTCCCCACATTTAACCTCCAAGTGTCTTTGTTTTGTGCTCTTGACTCTGATACCCATTTCCTGGAGAGGCAGCAAAGAGAGTACACTAATAGATCCTGGGTACCAATAGGCACTTTTAAAAAAAAATTCTTCTAACTCAGTTGTTCTCACACTTAACTCAGGCTCAGAGTCACTGGAAAGATTGTTGAAACACAGATTTATGGGTCCTTCCTTCAGAGCTTCTGATTCCATAGGTCTGGGGTGGAGCCTGAGAATCTCATCTCTTACAAATTCTCATGTGATGCTGCTGATGCTGCTGTTCAGGGCTCACAATTTAAGAACCAGTCCTAATATTTCAGAATGGAATCTCAGTGCATGTTGAAAGCCATGCCAGGGCTAACCCATGTGTCTCCACTTCAGACTTGTTCTTGTTTGTTTCTTTCCAGAGATTTGTCTTCCATTATATCAGCTCCTCAAGAAATACTTTTACTCACTCCAATACTATTTCTTGGGAAACCTCCCAATCACTCCTCTTTCTGTAAATACCATGAGCAGTGTCTGCAGAGCTGTAATAGAATGAGCATCTTTATATGCCAGGTGAAGCAGGGTCTTTTCCTGGGGAGTTACTTCTCCACAATTCCATCTCAGCCAAGATCTGGAATTCCATGTCCCCAGAGATGTCTGTTTCACTTACTCAGCAGCCTCTAGTCCTGTTTCCCAGAGAGGCTGGCTTTTCTAGACTGCCAATCAAATATCTCCATACTCTTTTAATCCAAGAAAGAATTAAAATAGCCTTTGGGGAATTTCATCACATATAGGAAAGCAGTAAGGTATGGGCAAGAATGAGATTATATGACTAAAGTATGTTATTCTGCCACTAGCAGTAAGCATTTGTGAGTTCCAATAGTTGTAGATAAAAAAAAGAGAGGCACAGTCATGGTCTGATTCAACTCCATTCTCCAACTCTTTACTAAGAAAGCATCATGTGCTGAGCACTTCAGGGCCTCAGAGATGCTAGGTGCCTATTGCCCCAGAAGCTCACAAGAATGACCATAATGGAGCTTGGCACTAGGATTACTGTAGGCTCTGCAGTACCAAAAAGTGCTTAGATGTAGTCTACACATGCTTGTCATTAAGGATGTTTGCTGGAGTCTGTATGCTGGATCCTGCTGTAGACATTGTGAATCTGGAGAGGAAAAACAGAGCAAGAAGTCAAAGAATAGCAGGCAGTTGCACTATCCATCAGAGTCATGGTAGAAAAAAAGGTGGCACATTCATGTTAGATAATTTTAGGAAAGCTTAATAAAAGGACTATTTACAAAGACATAGGCAGGGTTTAGGAAAAACAAAACAAAGGATGGCATGGTGTCCTGTTTGAGTTGTAATAACAAGATGAGCCATTACCTCCCATAGGCCTGAAACAGTGAGGTGAGAGGGGGAGCACCTGAAAAGAGCCATGATCTTTGAGCAAGGCTGTAGCCAGCCTGCAATGATGCCACTAGAAGGAGTAGCCAGAAAATTGGCTCTCTCTTCCCCAATCTTTAACTGGGCTCCCCTTTGGACAAACTGATCAATGAAATTCATACCATTCAGCTTTCTGAGACACAGCAGGGTAGAGAGGGTAAGGAACAGAGTTAGGGGGGCAAATAGAAGATGCCATGCACATTTCCCTAAAACCAAAACTACATTTGAGAGAAAGGGATCCCTGAGACAGGCATTTAATCCCAGATATAAAGATGGAGAGAGCTGGAAGAAATCCTTAAAAATGACTACTCAAATCAGTGTTCCTAACACTCTTTCAAATGAAAGAAGTTGTAGCTACAGACTTTAAGGATCGCAAGGCATAAAATTATACCAAATGACTCAAATTTAATTAGAAGAGTTCTATTTCTATATTCATAAATTGGATACCGGGCTGGAAGAGGTAAACATGTAAGTTACGTTATGGGACAAGTGCACAAGTCACTTAACCATTTTGTGTCTCATTTTCCTAAACTGTCAAATGGAGGTAACCTATGCATCTCCTAAAGTTATTTGTGTATGAAATAAGATAGCATTGTAAAATATATAGCACATGTCTAGGCACAATAAATGTTTAGTATAAGCTCATTGATAATTTCCCTATTTTTATAGCCTTTCTATTGTAACCCATGATTTATTTTTTCTTGAGTTCATCCTACCAATTTAATCTATGTTTACTACCTAATTATAGCCTTTGGGTTAGTTTTGCAACTCTCTTACCAGTATCATGTTGTGATTACTTTGCTCCTAGCTTTTGCTTCTAGATATGACCACAAGACATGCAGCTATGATACCCTTGTTTCCAAATTTACCCAGGCCTTCAGGCTATATAAGTTGATAATATTAGAATTGCATGTCCCTCTTCTACATACATACAGTGTCTGTGAGTGTGCATGTGTGCGCACTCAGCCTTCTCTTCTGATATGAGGCAAATTTGTTCTCAAATGTTAAATGTCGCTTTCTCAGTTATACCTTCTATTACAACATTTAAAATGGCAATTCACTACCACCCAGCAGCAACCTCTAGACTTTTTTATTTTTCTTCATTTTTCCTCATAATATGTATTACACTTTAACATATATGTGTTTAGTTGGTTGCTTTAAGCATTTTATGTCTCCCTTCATTAAACTGAAACCTCCTGAGGGCAGGATATCTTTGCTGATTTCTTACTGATATATCTTCAGCATATATCAGTACCTCAACAGTACCTGACACTTCTTAACCTGAAAACATTTGTGAATAATAATTTTTTTTTTCATTTGTAAAGCAGAGCTCCTGTGTCGCCTTTGATAAAATCTGAAAGCCTAACACATGGCAGCCATAGTGGATACTTATGGTCATTCACTAGGTTGGCTGGTATTTCACCAATGGAAACTCAGAAGTTTATGAGTTCATGAAGAATTAAAAAGTCTTGGAACAAATTCTCTAATATATTGTTTGAGATCAAGAATTATAGGGAAAAGAATATAAGGAAATGAAATATGTCAGAATTTTTTTTTCATAAAAAAAAAAAAATGAATTGCCTTGTTACCAAGAGACATGGGACCACTAAACAAATGCTAGGGACACCATTCAGATGCTAGGGGCACCATTCAGATGCTAGAGACAAAAGGAACATAGATATAAAGTGATTTTAAATGTGGGTGATAGACATTGAGGAAATGAAATAAGTCAAATTAAACCTAATGATATAGAGTGTCACCAAAACAATTTCTAAATATTTCAAAATAAGCAATATCTTAAAGATATGCTCTTATTTATTTATTTATTAAATGTATACTTTTAAAGAAAAGTATAAACAGGCTGAATTTTTTCATGCTAAAGAACCTATAGTTCATAATTTCGCAATTAAACTCTTGTTGGGAATTTTCTTCTGTCACAGGGTTGTTCATGTATCATTCACCACACACAGCTGGAATAGATTCCCTAGAAGGATTGACATTTTGGCTGTATTTACACCAAGAATGTTTATCCCCTCCTTACTCTATCTACAAACCTCTGGATAGCATTAAGTCCCCACTATGATCTTTGATTTACAATAACAATGTGAATATAAATTGTACTCTGTACCATGGTCCAGGAAAAATAAATTATTAGAAAAACTAGAAATTTCCTTAAAATTTCTAAGGAAATGTTTTCTAAGTTTTGGTGTGTGGGTGTGTGGGGCAGACATTGATTCTCATGTGATCCGGTGGGCTCTTCACAAATGTTGGGGTGTAAGAGGTTTGAAGATGGATTACTCAGCTTTGGAAGTACTGTAATATGCACTGTTCGTTATACCACTTTTCTTGCTTTTTCTATTGGGCAATATGACTGGACTTAATGTGGGCTGGGAAACAGAATCATGGGTAAATCATTTACCAAGAGCAAAACTTGACCTTAACATTTAATTTAATTAATGACTCATTCTACTCTACTTCAGTCTTCTGAGTGGGGGAGCATATATGAGTTTTCACTTCTGACCCAGAGTGACTTCATGAAAGGAAAGACAGGCTAACTCTGAAAAGGTGTAGATATCCAGCATCAAAAATGATAACTATAGTCCTAATTGACTGCAGGCTCTCAAATCCAATATGTTAAACTTATATTTTGGATAATAGGGAGCAGGTGCACATACAGATGTAGATTTGCTCGCTTGCCCACCGCTCACCTCCCGCTGTGTGGCCCAGTTCCTAACAGGCCACGGACAGGTACTGGTCTATGGCCCGGGGATTGGAGACCCCTGTCTTAGTTGTTCCCCTCAACTTCAACAAAAACAATTCTATAATTTAAGCTTTCAAAGATTCCAAATCAAAATTAGGTACAAAATAGTATTATTTTAATATCAAAGCACATCCCCATAGATCAGCTTTGTCCTCTATCAAGAATAAAACGGAGAGAATGAGGGAAGGCCTAAGAAAGAGCTGGTAGACGGGAAGGGGTAGAGTGTCAGGAAACCTTATTGTTGAGAGCTGGCAGTACCGCCTAGTCCTGGCTGGGCCAGCCCTGGAAGGAGGCGTGTGGGCGGACTATAGAATTAATTGAATTTCACAACTTGTCTCACATTCCTGCTGACACAAAGTGCCTTGCAAAGAGGGAGGCATCAGAGGAGGCCAACACAATGGCAAGACCTAAGCTGGGCACTGCTGGGAGTCTTTCTTTGTCCAACTCCTGGCTCAAAATAGGTTGCCTGTTAGTGCCCCAGTGAGAGCCCCCACAGGCAAGGGAGGAAGAAGTGTGCGGTCTCTAAGATACAGGCTGCCCTCTGCTCCAAGATGAAGCCATCAATCTTCAATAGCCTTTCCCTTCTCAGGACCACAGAGGCCTCAACTGTAAAGACGGTATTCTAACTACATGTATTTTAAGTTCCTTCCAGCTGTGACACTATATGATTCTAAGGATTCGAAGATAAACAAAAAACCTCTTTTTAGCATCAGTCCGCCATCTCCATTAATATGCAGAATCTGTACATACATAGGGCACAAGCTGCAGGCCTCATTTATCCACTTAGATATTAGTGGAGACAACTCAGCACCAGGCACCTTATGAGCCTCCACCATATTCAATCTTCACAAAAATAATGTAAGGAATAAATGAGGAGTCTCATTTTACTGATAAGGAGATAATAGCTCAAATAATTTAAAGAACTTACACAATGCCAACAAATTTATAAGAAAAGGAGCTGAGATTAAAATTTAAACTATAAACTCCAAAGCCAGGGACTGTTTCTACAGAACTCTTGTACCTACACACAAACTAAATTGCTTCTGTGACCATTCCCATAACATCATTACTAAATACGTGTTTATTAATGGATGGCTGTCTAAATGAATATATGATTTATTGAGTTATAGATCTTAGAACATTTGATCAATGAGGAGAAACATTATTGCTAATAACATTTTTTGCCAACAAATTCTGATTTCTTCAAATAAGATTTCTAAGAATATTCTGCACGACCTTCATTTATTCACACATTTATGCACTGAAAAAATAATCACACCTACAAGACACTAGGCACTGTGCCAGGGGTTGGTCCAGAGAAGAAATACTCTCTGAATATATAGCATATATTGTCTTGTGGGAGAACAGCCTAATTTAAATGAATATGAAGAGGTCACAAGAGGAATGTGTACTGTGAGGAAAAGTTGCCTGGGAGATGAGAGTGTGTCCTGGAAGTCAGGTCAGGTGTTCCTGCTTATGCAGTGGTTTAGCTGAGATTTATAGGATGTGCCAGTATTAACTTGGTGGAGATGGTCAAGAGTACAGTCTATGCAGCAGATAGCATGTGCAGAGGGGCTTCAGTATTAAGGAGCATGATTCACGGTGGGAACAGAAAGAAAGCTGCAAAGGCCGAGATGAGTCTGAAGGGGGTGCTTAGGTCCACACATCACTAAGGAAAGAGATAGCCTTCTAGTACTCATACCTGCAAACCTTTCTACAGTCATACTCACCTGGACTTCCTTCAAGCACTCTTTCTCTGAGGAGCTCCTTTTTTTCAGTCTTTTTATTCTTTATTTTACTTTTTTATTTTTCAATTAGAGTTGACATTCAAAATTATTTTATACTGGTTTCAGGTGTACAGCATAGTGGCTAGACATTTATATAATTTATGAAGTGATTCCTCCCAATTAGTTTAGTACCTACCTGGCACTATACATAGCTAGTATTATTGTCTATATTCTCTATGCTCTACTTTACATCCTAGTGACTATTTTGTAACTGCCAATTTGTACTTCTAATTCCCTTTCCCTTTTTCACCCAACCCCCCAACCCTCCTCCCATCTGGCAAACATCAGTTGTTCTCTGTATCTATTAGGGGCTCCTTCTTTTAAAGGCCTCCATTCATGATCTGCAACTCACCCCTACCATCTTCCAGGACTTCACATTTTGTAATTTTCTTTGGATTCAACCTCATTAATGTCCTTTTTCTTCTG
>NW_011888801.1:11118709-11124758 GCF_000151845.1 Pteropus vampyrus
TTCCTACTAGTAGCATATGAGAGTTTCTTTTGTTTCACATCATATTTTTCAGCATTTTTTCTTTTTCTTTTAGCCATTCTGTTGAGTGAAATATTGTATTATATTGTGATTTAAGTTTATATTTCTCTGCTTACTATCATAAAGTTGAACACTTTTAAAAATATATTTGCCAATTGGACAAACACCTTGGTAAAATGTTTGTTTAGGTTCTTGCCCATTATTATATTAGTCTGTTATTTTTTCTTAATGAAATAGTTATACATTCTATATATGAGGGCTTTGTTGGTTATATGGGCTGCAAATATCTTCCTCCTTCTATAGTTTATTTTTTACCTTTCTTAATAGTGTATTTTGTTAAACAAAATGCTTAACTTTAATTAGTCTCATTTTTCAATGTTTTTCTTTGTACTTATAAGATGATATTTATGCATTATTTTTAAAAGCTTTTCCTATACCAAGATTGTGTACATATTTTAATATATTCTCTTCTATAAGTATTTTTGTTTTACAATTCATAGATATATTTATAGCCCTTCTGAAATTAATTTTTGTGTTAGATACAAGATAGAGGTCCAATTTCATTTTTGCTCACTTGGATATCCAACTGACTTTGCACCATTTATTATTTATTATATTTCTCTTCCTACTGTTCTGTAATTCTTCATTTATATCAAGTGACTTTTTATGATTGGTATGAATCTGGCCCGCTTATTAGTTCTTTGTTCTACTTGAATAGTTATAAAATATCATACTGCATTATGTATCATATTTGGAACAAGATTCTTTACAGATATCCATCTTCAGATCATGGCAATTCCATTTTATTCTTAGGTTGCTGGGACATCCAAGATAAATGAATGTTAAATTTTATCAACATCTTTTCAACTTTTGTTATTATCATATAATTGTTCTTCCTAATTCTGTTAGTATGGTAAATCATATTATTTAATTATCTAATGTTTAAATCAATTATGTCACTAGAATTAACCCAACATGATCATGAAGATTTATTACCTATGTGTGTGTGTATTTAATATATATATGTGTGTGTATATATATGTATATATATACATAGGACTCTGTTGGCAAAATTGTGTTAGGTTCCCTGAATCTATCTTCAGTAGTGAAATTGTCCTCTATTTTTCATTTACATAATGTACTTGTCACATTGTGGTATTAAAATTATTCTAGACATACAAAACAAATAGAATAATAATCTTTATGTTCCTAATCTAAAGAAAAATTTATTTTATTCTAAATCTCAGAACAAAAAGCTTTTAACTTGCACCATAGTTTTTCCCTAAATATTGATAGAATTTTCCAAGGACATTCCATCAATTTATAAATTTTTCTTTGAGTAAAGGTGTTTAATTCCAGATTCTTTTTCTTTAACATTTAGAGTGCTCTTCCAATTTTCTCCTTTCATCAACTTTGGTATTTTTCTAGGTATTTTTAATTTAGTCTACATTTTCAAATTTATTATCATAATGCCTTTCATCATATAATCTCATTATCTACCTTGAGCAGTTAACATCTATATTTATGTTTCTTTTTCATTACTAAAAATGAATATTTGAGTCCTTTTTCTTTTTTTCTTGTCAGGGCATTAATTCCCTCTCTGCATGTTTTCAGTTTCACTTATTTTCTATTCTATTTTTATTTTTTATTTTTTTACTTCTTTCTCTAAGCTTAATGTGAGTTTAACTTGTTTTACTTTTTCAAACTTCCTGAGATACTTATGTCACTAATTTTTCAGCTTTTATTCTTTGGTTACATTTGCATTTAAGGTCATAAATTTTGCTCTAAGGTTATGTTTACATACATTCCAAAAATTTTGATAAAAATATTTTTATCATTCAGTTCAAATATTTTATAATTTATTTGATATTTATGTTGACACATGAGCATTTAGAACTGTGCCTCTTAATTTTTAGACACACAGGAATTTCGTAGTTACCTTCCTGTTATTATTGAGTTCTAGCTTAATATCACCATAGTCAATGAGCCTGCCTACTCTGTAAAATTGGAATCCTTTGAAATTTATTGAGATTCCCTTTACCACCCTGCATGTGGTTAATGCTGGTAAATGTTCCATGTATAATTGAAAATAATGTTTATTCTGTGTTTGTTGTGTGCAATGTTCTATATACAGTCTATTCTGTCAAATTTGCTAACCATTTCATTCAAATCTTTCATGTACTTTCTTTTACCAGTTACTGAGGGGGAAGCAACGACATTGATTTCCATACTTCAATTAAATCTAGATGCAGAAGACTACCAAATTTGCTCTAATCTTGACCAAGCTCTGATGCGGTGTGCCTAAAGTAAAGAACTAATCTTGAGAGTGAAAAAAAAGGTACTATGGATTATAACACTAGAATAATTGACACAATCTCCGCTATCTAAAGCAAACCAGAACATGTGGTCACTCAAGGTATAAGAATCTCCTACTCGATTTCTCCTCTTGGATGTCTTTAAGATATCTCTGACTTGGTTTCTCCAAGTTTAAACTCACAGTCTTCCTTGACAATAAACTATCCCTTTCAGTGTTACCTACCTCAGAGAATGTCATAAACAATCAGTTGAATAAAAAGGAAACCTCATTGTCGTTCTTTACACCTGTTTCTTCCTAACATCAAAGTTTCTGTCCATCTTCACCACCATATAACTAGGACAAATGATCTTCAGTTCTTAGGTGGACTGGCCCTTGCGAATCATTTCTTGCTTTCCTCTGAACCATTCTCCACCATGAACCAATATCATATTTTCAAAATATAAAAAGATCATGTCAAACCCATCTTGATCTAACCTCCTTTGCTCTTTATTAAAAAATAAAGGGCAAAGTCTTTAAAGGGATTCCAAGCCATTTGTTGATTCATTCATCGAACAGATATCTGTGGATTGCTCACCCTATACTAAGCATTATTTAAGGCATGAGAGGTATGACAAAAAGCAAAGCAAACACAGTTCCTTTTTTTAAGAGGCTATTTTCTACTGGGGGAGACTAATAAACAAACAAAAAGAGGAAGACATAAAGTAAGTATAAGGTGTAATGACAATAATGGGAGCAAACAAAAAAAATGAGGTATTTGAAGAAACAAGTAGACAGAAAAGAATAAGTGGAAGAGAAGTCCAAGAATAGAGAAGAATGTGTGCAAATATCTCATGTTTGAAAAAATCATGGGGAACTGAAAGAAGTAATGTAGTACAATATAGTGCATGAAGGGGAGAACTAGGCAAAATGAGGTATGAGACATGAAGGCTAGGTCATGTATAGCTTTGCAGGCAATGATAAAAGAGACTTGGAAGTTTAGGGTAGGCAGAATAATAGACTATTAGAGATCCCCTCATACAAATTTCCAAACCTGTGAATATGTTACCTTACATTGAAAATGACCTACTTATTAATTCCGACCTCCAGAAATATAAGAGAATAAATCTGTACTCTTTTAAATTATTGAGTTTCTGGTAATTTATTATAATGACAAAAAAAACTAATATACTCACACACCCAGGAATATAAACCGATATGTAATTTTTCATGTTCTGCAATCACAAGAAATGACTTTTTTCAGGGAACGCTTTCTAAGTGCCCAAGTCTTTAGATGCTAACTGGAGCTTTGCCTTAGAAAGCTTAGTAAATATTTACACATAAATTTAGATTTTAAACTAAGAAAGAATGGGACATTTGATTCTGTAAAAGTTACTCATTTGTATCACATAACTATGCATTAATAAACTAGAAACAGAATCCCCAGATCCCCTCTTGACCCCATCGATATTCTTTTTTTCTACTAGTTTTTATTTATTGAACCTATGTATATTATTTTAAGTCAATTAGACCTAATTCAGTTTGAAAAGAATGTTTCATTTCTTTCTAGAATTATTGATTTATAATTTATATTATAGGGTAGAACTTAATAGTTAAAAAGTGTAGTTCATGGAAAGGAATTTTCTACTCATTTATTTATTTAGTCATTCATTTAACCTATAATCCATTTATTTATTCATTCATTCACCAAGCAATTATTGAGTGGCTAGGAAGTGCCAGACACTGTTATAGAGATTGGATATGGCATTGACTAGGGAAGACAAGAGGTCTATTCTCACAGAACTTTCATTCTAGAAGGAGAAGACAGATGATGAAGACCCAAAATAAATAATAAACTGCCAAGTAATGACCATAGCCATAGTGTGATAGAGAGTACTGGAAGCTTAGTGTGGTCATAAGAGTCTCTATGAGAAAATAATGTCTAAGCTTATTCCCGAATGGAAAAAAGAGTCTCGTCACAAGGAAAGAACATTCCAAGTAGAGGGAACAGCAAAGTGCTACAGGATGCTGTGTGATCACATGGATTTAATTTGCATTATGGAATACAATGCAATGGATAAGATAGACATGGTTATAAATTGTGGTTTTATTGTTAAATGGGTATATCATAAGCAAGTCACTTATCTGAGACTCAATTTCTTTATCTCGAAATGGGATAAGAAAACATACTTCATTGAATTGTGGTAAAGATTAAATTAGATAAACTTGTGGAAATGCTTAGCATGTAGGAGGGAGGAAATGAAATCTGCATTCTTTTCCTTTGAAAGAGAAGGCACATATTGCTTAATCTGGTGCAATTTCTTCTTTCAAAGGCACCCTCCTAAAAGATTCAAAGGAACATAGGAGAGTGGAGCCAGAGAAGAAGACTCAGGGAAACCACAACCTGTTTGCAACTGAGAAGAGAGATTAAATGGTGGGGCTAAGTAGCAGCCAGTAATAAATAGCTGAGGAAACATCTCCACTCAGAAGAGACAGAGCATTGAGATGAAAAAGTAGCGGCAGATAATAGTGGGTCATACTGCTGAGGTAGGTGGTCAGTATCACAGAGGAAAAAAGTGTAATTTGGACAGCCTCCAACTCTCATTTGTCATTTTAAGAACAAAGTCCTCCATTTAATTAATTTCCCAAACCAGCTAATTAAAAATGTCTTTGCCCAATAAGAAACCATGATTGACAGCAAACTCTCTTAAAAGTATAGTTGTTAAACAGTGTGTTTCCTTTATTCTAACATTGGCACTTATAATGGATGACTTGGCATTACTCTGTGAAACTATCTAAGCAAAACCTGTGTATGTTGCAATGCCCTCTCTATCCTCTCCAGGATAATAAGCATCAAGCCCTCAGTAGTGAGCAGCTGAGGTCAGCCACAGCAGAGCTGCAGTATGCTTAATACAAGAGCTCACAATGGTGCATGTCAAGTACCATCAGGAGGCGCTGTCATAAGTAGCTACAGGAAACCTAACAGTCATTTCTAGAAGGAGTACCCACAGCAGTTCAATAGAGGAGGCAAAGAAACCCAAATTTCAAGGGGGTAAATGAAGATATTATTAAACATCTGTCAAGTGCCAGCTTCTCCACAGGGGATTATTCACCAGGAAATGCTATCTTTCCTTGAAGATCAGACTATTCATTTTATGATTATTGCTTAACCAATACAATCTATCTTCCATCCTCATTCCTTTGCCCATCTAGAGGCACTAGGCAGACCCACCTTAAAAAACCTTTCCAGCTCTTCAGGAAGATCAGCAGGGACCAGTGGGAAACCCACCAAACATGATAAACCTAGCAAACCAAAATAAAACTGCAAAGGTACTGAAAATTAAATTGTCTTTAAAACCAAAGACCACCAAAGTAATCCAAAACCTGCATGTCAAACCTAAACATGGTGACTGCCTGCTAAAATAAGATTTATGTAGGATCCTGATTATTCTAAGATAATAGTAAAAATGTCAGGCTGCAAGTAAAAATTCATCCATTTATACCAAGAATCCAGAAAATTACAAGTTGAAGGAAAAACACAATCAACTCATAACAACATTGAGAAAATCATATATTGGAATTATGTGATGAGGATTTTAAATGAGCCATCATAATAATGCTTCCACAAGTAAATACAAATTCTTTTGAAACAAATGGAAAGATAGAAAATAACAGCAAAGAAATAGAAGTTATAAAAGAGAAAAGGAAATCATAGACATGAATAATGCAACAACAAAA
>NW_011888801.1:11124808-11127053 GCF_000151845.1 Pteropus vampyrus
CTCTATCCTCTCCAGGATAATAAGCATCAAGCCCTCAGTAGTGAGCAGCTGAGGTCAGCCACAGCAGAGCTGCAGTATGCTTAATACAAGAGCTCACAATGGTGCATGTCAAGTACCATCAGGAGGCGCTGTCATAAGTAGCTACAGGAAACCTAACAGTCATTTCTAGAAGGAGTACCCACAGCAGTTCAATAGAGGAGGCAAAGAAACCCAAATTTCAAGGGGGTAAATGAAGATATTATTAAACATCTGTCAAGTGCCAGCTTCTCCACAGGGGATTATTCACCAGGAAATGCTATCTTTCCTTGAAGATCAGACTATTCATTTTATGATTATTGCTTAACCAATACAATCTATCTTCCATCCTCATTCCTTTGCCCATCTAGAGGCACTAGGCAGACCCACCTTAAAAAACCTTTCCAGCTCTTCAGGAAGATCAGCAGGGACCAGTGGGAAACCCACCAAACATGATAAACCTAGCAAACCAAAATAAAACTGCAAAGGTACTGAAAATTAAATTGTCTTTAAAACCAAAGACCACCAAAGTAATCCAAAACCTGCATGTCAAACCTAAACATGGTGACTGCCTGCTAAAATAAGATTTATGTAGGATCCTGATTATTCTAAGATAATAGTAAAAATGTCAGGCTGCAAGTAAAAATTCATCCATTTATACCAAGAATCCAGAAAATTACAAGTTGAAGGAAAAACACAATCAACTCATAACAACATTGAGAAAATCATATATTGGAACTATGTGATGAGGATTTTAAATGAGCCATCATAATAATGCTTCCACAAGTAAATACAAATTCTTTTGAAACAAATGGAAAGATAGAAAATAACAGCAAAGAAATAGAAGTTATAAAAGAGAAAAGGAAATCATAGACATGAATAATGCAACAACAAAAAAAATTTTTTTTTTTTTAATTCACAGGATGGGCTCAATAGTAGAGTGGAGATGGCAAAGGATAGAAATTGAGAAGCTAGTCAAAATAATCTACTCAATCGGAACAAAAACAACAACAACAAAAAAACAGACTAAAATAAAAATGACCAGCCTTAGCTACTTGTGGAAAATAATAAAAGATCACTCTGTTAGCATTCACATTTATATGATCAAAGTCCCAGAAGAAGAGAGGAAAGAAAGGGTATTTGAAGAGATAATGGTTAAAAACTTCCCAAATTTAGAATAAGACATAAACCTCTGGATGCATGAAGTTGATCAAAGCCCAAATAAGATAAACTTAAAGCAATCGATGCCAAGACATATAATAATTAAGCTTCTGAAAACTGAAGACAATGCATTGAAAGAGAAACAACATGTTATCTAAAGGGGGAAACCAATTCAATCTGGATACAACTGATTTCTTACCTGAAATCATTGAAGACAGAAAAAAGTGACAATATTTTTCAAGTGCTCAAAGAAAAAAACTGTAAACTTGAAATTCTATAGTCGGTAAAATTCTCCTTCAAGAATAATAAAAAAAAAAGATATTCTCAGATCAAGGAAAACTAAAAGAATTTTTCACTAAGTCTTGTCCTTCAAGAATGACTAAAGGAAATTCTTCAAACAGAAAAGAAATGATCAAAGGAATCTTGGAGCATTATGAAGGAAGAAAGAACTACAAATTGAACATAAATATGAGTACATACAATAGACAATCTTTCTCCACATGAATTTTTAAAATTATATTTGATAATTGAGACAAAAATTACACACTTCAGTCAAAGTGGTAAAATTTCTTCACTTGACCCACCACCATGAATTTTTCACTGGCACTTTTACCTCACAAAGTTCCTGGTCCCACACTATTTTTTTTCCTCTTCTTCTAACTTGTTCGAAGACACTCCATGTTTTCCTCCCTACATTAAGCAAAGGAGACATTGCTTTTGCCGTCTTTTGAAACAATCTACCATAAAATAACTTTCCAGTTTTGGACTATTATATAAAGTTTTTATTAACATCCCTGTATGTGTGTGTTGTGTGTGTGTGTGTGTTTTAGTGGATATATGAATGCACTCTCTTTTTTTATTAATTAAGTTTATTGGGGTAACATTGGTTAATATAATTATATAATTTTCAGGTGTACATTATCATTTGACATCTATATATTCTGTTGTGTGTTTACCACTCAAAGTCCAGTTTCCTTCAGCTACCATATATTTGATCCTCTTTACCCATTCTCTTGATTGTATACTTACACATGGAATTGTGGAGTAAGAGGATTGACACATTTTTTAG
>NW_011888801.1:11127103-11129351 GCF_000151845.1 Pteropus vampyrus
CCTCTTCTTCTAACTTGTTCGGAGACACTCCATGTTTTCCTCCCTACATTAAGCAAAGGAGACATTGCTTTTGCCGTCTTTTGAAACAATCTACCATAAAATAACTTTCCAGTTTTGGACTATTATATAAAGTTTTTATTAACATCCCTGTATGTGTGTGTTGTGTGTGTGTGTGTGTTTTAGTGGATATACGAATGCACTCTCTTTTTTTATTAAGTAAGTTTATTGGGGTAACATTGGTTAATATAATTATATAATTTTCAGGTGTACATTATCATTTGACATCTATATATTCTGTTGTGTGTTTACCACTCAAAGTCCAGTTTCCTTCAGCTACCATATATTTGATCCTCTTTACCCATTCTCTTGATTGTATACTTACACATGGAATTGTGGAGTAAGAGGATTGACACATTTTTTAGTTTTGATAGATAATGCCAAACAGTTATCCAAAGTATGAAGAGGTTTGATTGTTCTAAAATCTCATGAACAATTGGAATTGCCCATGTTGTTCATTTTAGCCATATTTATGAGATATAGACATATTCTATTGTGGTTTTAATTTTTATTTCTCTAATGACTAAAGATGATGATCACATTTTTATATATTCATTGGACATTTATATATCCTCCTCTGTAAAATATCTGATGAAGTATTTTTCCATTTTTAGAAATAAATTATAGAATAAATTTTCTTTCTTATTGATTCATATTCATTGTTATATAAATTTTCTAAACAGATAGATGATAGGCTAGATGATGATAGATAGGTAGACATAGACTATCATGTCTCAGGTATGTCTATTTTCTGGTATTTTCTGGTTCCTATCTTGAATAAAAAGTTATTTTTCTAGTGACCAATTTATCATTTTTTTTCTTTAATTAATAGTGTTTATGCTTTGCTTACAAAAAATTTGTGCACCTCAAGGTCATGGATATTGCCCTACACTTTATTCTAGAAATGTTATTGTTTTGCCTTTCACATTTATGTCAATAATCTAACTCAACCATTTTATGTATGTTGTATGGAGTAGGGGTTAAGATTTATTTTTTCTATACAGATATCAAATTGTTATATTACCCTTTATTCTAAAGACAATTTTTCCCTTATTGAATGGAAATAGTGCCCTTCTCCTAAATCAAGTTATTATATATGTGCCGTTCTACTTCTGTAACTTAGAAGTATATTTACTTTTTAATTTTAATGTGTGTCAATACCAAATTATCTTTTTAAATAACTTGTTAATCTCCATAGAAAGAAAAAGTACTTTGGATTTCTACACTTAAACTAATGATTATGGACTGTCCTGCCATTTATTTACGTAGATCTTTTTTCATTTCTCTAAACGGTATGTTTATTTTTCACCATATAAGAATTACATATGTGATGTTAGATATGTGATCTTAGATATTTTATGATATTATAAATGCTAATTTTAAATGTCATTTTCCAATTTTTGTTGCTACACTGTAGATGAACAATTGATTTTTGAGTACTGACTTCATATCAGTAACCATGCTAAATTCACTAGTTAATTCTATTAGTTTGGGAATTCTTTGAGTTTTTCTATACACATGATGTTGCCTGCCAATAAAGTAAATTTTGCTTCTTCATTTTCAAACTATGTTCTTGCTATATGCAACAGATTAAGGCCACCAATACAATGTTAAATACAATGATAATAGGAAATATCCTTGTCTTTCATTTGTTTGTTTGTTAGTCACCAGAAAGTGTTCGTTATTTTACCATTAGTTAAAGACATGGAGACAACCAAAGTGCCCTTCTATAGATGATTGGATAAAGAAGATGTGGTACATATATACGATAAATTATTACTCAGCCATAAGAAATGATGAAATACAGCTATTTGCAAAAACATGGATGGATCTTAACATTATCATACTAAGCTAAATAAGTCAGACAGAAAAAGTTGAGAACCATATGATTTCACATATTTGTGGGATATAAAAATGAAAGCAGCAAACAAATAAGACAAACAAAAATTCATAGATGAGACAAAAGTTTAGAGATTACCAGAGGGAAACGGGGGAGAGGAGGTGGTAGATAGGGTTAAGGGTGTCAAATACGTGCTGATGGAAGGAAATTTAACTTTGGGTGGTGAACACACAATGCAATATACATATGACGAATTATTAATTGTATACTTGAAACCTATATAATTTTATTAACCAATGTCACTTCAATAAATTTAATTTAAAAATGTTTATTTTTGCAAACATGCTTCTT
>NW_011888801.1:11129401-11159260 GCF_000151845.1 Pteropus vampyrus
TATAGATGATTGGATAAAGAAGATGTGGTACATATATACGATAAATTATTACTCAGCCATAAGAAATGATGAAATACAGCTATTTGCAAAAACATGGATGGATCTTAACATTATCATACTAAGCTAAATAAGTCAGACAGAAAAAGTTGAGAACCATATGATTTCACATATTTGTGGGATATAAAAATGAAAGCAGCAAACAAATAAGACAAACAAAAATTCATAGATGAGACAAAAGTTTAGAGATTACCAGAGGGAAACGGGGGAGAGGAGGTGGTAGATAGGGTTAAGGGTGTCAAATACGTGCTGATGGAAGGAAATTTAACTTTGGGTGGTGAACACACAATGCAATATACATATGACGAATTATTAATTGTATACTTGAAACCTATATAATTTTATTAACCAATGTCACTTCAATAAATTTAATTTAAAAATGTTTATTTTTGCAAACATGCTTCTTCAGATTAAGAAATTTCTAATGAAAATTCTTATTATGAATCAATCTTAATTTTATCAACTGCCTCAGTCTTTTCCAATTAAAATGATTTGTATCTTTTACCTTTTCTTTTATTATTATATTAAAGTATATTGGTTAGTTTTTTGAATGATAAATTAACCTTGCAATGTTGATTATGTATTAACCATTTATCATGATGTATTAGCCTTTTTATACAATGATGAATTCCGTTAATATTTTGTATACAATTTATGCATATTTTTATGAGTTATTGGTGTGTAATTTCATTTTCTTATATTTTTATAATGCTTAATATCAAGATTATAATGGCTTTATAAAGTGAATTACAAAGTATGTCATCTTTGTTTATTCTTCATTTTAATTTGTAAAAGATTTGTATGTTTCTATCTTAATTATTTGGAAAACTTCACCAATAAAGTCATAAAGGTTTGGAGTTTTCTTTGTTTTTTGTATTATTTCTGTTTGATTTTAGGAATTTGGGGGAGAGTTGTTGTTGGAAATCTTTTGAATTATGGATTTAATGAATTTCATAGATGAAAGAATTTATATTTTTTTTGGTAAGTTACATTTTTAAGTAATTCGTAAAAATTTGCCTCAGATTCCAAAATTAGTAGCATAAAGGTTTACTATCTTTTTTAATGTCTGTAGGCTCTATAGTGATATGACATTTTTATTCTTAGTATTGACAATTTGGTTTTTTTCTCCTTTGATCTGATCAGTCATGTTGATGGCTTATTGTTTATTAATCTTTATAAACAGTCTACTTTGGACTTTTTAAAATAATATCTATTGTGTAATTGTTTTTATTTCACTGATTTCTGCTACAATATTTATCATTTCATTCCTTTAACGTTATTTGGGATATATATACACATTTTTTTTTTCTCCTCTGCTTTTCATTTCTTGAATGTCTGTGCTTTCATGTGGTATCACATCCTTTGAAATTGAAAAAGTTCTTATTTTACTTTATTTTTTGCAGTGCATGTCTGCTGGCAATAAATACATTCATATTTTGTTTGATTGAAAATTACATTTTCACCTTTAGTTTTGAAGGGTATTTACAGGGTGTCAAATTCCATGTTAGCATTTTTTTCCTTTCAACACTTTCTTTTACTGCTTGCGGTTTCCACTGTTTCTGTTGAGAAGTCAGCAGTATTATTCTCATTATTTCCTTGAAAGTAATGCATCTTTTTTCTTTGGGCTGCCATTAAGTTTTTCTCATTACATTTATTTTTCAGTAGTTATAGTAAGAAAGGTGTGGGTGTTGTGTTCTTTATATTTTCCCAGCTTTGGGTTTGCAGAACTTTTTAAATATGCGGGTTGATGTCTTTCTTCAGAGATACATAAACGTCTTTTTCCATATTTTGTACCCCATTCTCTCTACCCACTCCTCTT
This sequence comes from Pteropus vampyrus, assembly GCF_000151845.1. Lineage (NCBI taxonomy): Eukaryota > Metazoa > Chordata > Mammalia > Chiroptera > Pteropodidae > Pteropus > Pteropus vampyrus. The sequence goes on from NW_011888801.1 coordinate 11,131,278, forward strand.
GAGTCATAATTAGAATACAGTAGATTTTAAACTAGTTACCACATCTTATATTCTGATTATCTTCTTTTCTATCATTTTTATATGCTTCACTATACATATTTTTTATTGTTCTGTTCTCAGGTTTACTAACTCTGCTGTGTCCAGGGTGCTGTAAATTTATCCAATAAATTCTTAAATTGGATATTGATTTTGCAGTTATGGAATATTTTTAGATTCTTTCTACTTATTCTAATTCATTGTTGAAGTACTACCTTTTCCTTCTAATTTTCCATCTTTTCCCACTATCTTTAACATATCAACATACTTAATTTGAAGCCTTGGAATGCTAACTCCAATATTTTTTCCTGGATCTGCTCCTATTGATTATTTTATTTCTTGATTATGTGTTACTTTGTAATTCTTTGTGTGTTAAGTTTCTTTGGGGCAGTTGAATCACTGGCTCATCATTTTTCTCTTGTTGAAATGAGATTCAGGGTTTGTTAAAGTGGAGTTACTTCAGTTTTCCCTTTACTGATGAAATGTAATCCTTACTTTTAGGGTGTGATCCTTACCTCACTCAAAGGATCTGGCTTTTGCATCATATGCAATTCTTATGAGAGCATGTGAAACAAAATTATAAAAATAGACCATCAGTTGGAACATAAGACAATTCTCAAGAAGTTTCAATGTATTGATATCAAAATGTTTTCTGACCACAGTGAAATTAAATGATAAATGCTAAGATAAATGCTTAGAAAGTCTCCAAATATTTGAAATTTAAACAAAATACTGCTAAATAACCCATATTTCAAAGAAGAAATCCTAATATATATTAAGGAATATTGGTAAATGAGTTGAACTAAATAATAATAAAATCCAGAATGATCGCAATAATAAAAATTAAATTTTTTTGAAAAAATAAAAAAATAAAACAAATTTGGTAAAATGCCAGCAAGACTAATGATGAAGAAAAAAGACAAAATGAAATTTAGGAATATTAGAAATTTTAAAAGAAACTCCTTGGTGATCCTAGATATGTCTGATTATAATATGATATAAACAAACTTATGCCAAAAAAATTGTTAATTTATATGAAATAACAAAGTTATTGAAAAGTCACTATTTATAAAATCTAACAGAAGGAAACAGTAAGTAGATAAATGCTTAATTAAAAATCTTTCTACAAAAATAAAACTCATAACCTTGAAGATTTTACCGATGTATTCCTCAATCTTTGCCTTTAAAACAAAGTGTTTAGACCATTAACATTCCATGTAAATATTGATATGGTTTAGTTTAGGTCTACCATTGTATTATTTGTTTTTTATTTGTTCCTTCTGTGTTTTGTTCCTTTCTTTGCCCTTTCCTGCTTTCGTATGGATTCATATTTGGGGGGATTTCTTTTTAGTATTTTAATTCATCAAATGGCTTTCTGGCATATTCCTGTACTTTTTAAATTATTGCTGTATATATCTTTAATTAACTATCTGGGTTGTAATGGTGGCGGTGATGAAAGGTAAGCATGGGTTTAATTAACAACATGGATGTTCCCTCATCAAGACTAATCTGACCCCTGCACATGCTGAATACCCACCCGCCCTGCCAATAGCATTGCCCGACACTGAGGCCCTCATACAGAATTGTTCACTACTGTTAGCAGTTCAAGTTCCTTGTATCCCTTCCACTATGGATGAAGCAGCGATTTGTCTTCATAGGACTAGACATTTATTTTAGATATGTATTTTTCTTTCTCATTTGAAATGCTTCTTCTATCACCACTTTTCATCATGTGTTAGGGTTCCTTCATAACATTATTTCTGGTCACAAACTTTATTTTATAGCTATATGAGTTTGCCAATGAACTAAAGTCCCCGAAATTCTCTGACCATACTACATGCACTGTAGCTTTCTAAAAGAATGGTAGAATGCCTGACTTAGTTAAGATGCCAAAACTTTGTGCACTAGAACTGTAACCTGGATGATGTGGTACATGCTTTGAACAAGCAGCCAATAGTATGTGATGTTATTTCTCCCATTACCACGTTGCATGGGTACAGAAACCAAGAGGTAAATTTGAGAGCAATGCCTTGTAACATTATACCCATTCACAAAACTATTTTGATTTTCTATCCTTGTGACTTGGGATTCCCTAAGATTATAGGCTTTGCTTACCAAAGAGAAAATGTTTCCACAAGATACTCTCTAACAAGTTCATTGAATGGACTCCTGGACATTTTGAGCTTGTCAGGCCACTGAACTACTAGGCAGAAAATGGAATACTGTTCTGACTGGGGTTATTTACACCCTTTAACAAATGAGGATTATGTTACTTCTACCAAACAGAGGTGGGAAGGACTGTGTCTAGAACCTAGGGAATTGTTTGGAGCACCTATATCCAAGAGCAGAAGTTAATAGAAAGCAAAAGTAAGACAGCAAAGGTATGGACTACTAAGAACTCAGAAGTTTCCTGAATAAAGTTTTGCATTATCCCACCAGCGCAAGAATCCCAACCAATCCAAGGTGCTGGCTGAGAGCAAAGAGGACATGAAGGATGTTATGGAAGATGAAATGATATCCCATGACTAAGCATAGCAACAAGACTGCAGCAGCTATGCTCATTTTTATTAAGTATATCATTATATATCAATCATTTATTTAAAATTTGTTTCCTCCTATTATTTTGAGGGAAGTATATAAGTGGTGCTTAATTTACATTTCACTTCATACGTCAATAGACCATACAAAACCACATCTAGAAGTAATAGGGAAGATAGTATATCACCTGCAGATGCTAGACTTTGAGGTGGGTAGAGTGAATAACAGGATGTCTTGTTTTCTCTTCTGTCTCATGAAGTTGCTGACATATGCAAGTTAAATTGCTGAGAAGCAGAAAGATAGACTGTGCAAGTCTAACGTCTGTTTATCTTCAGACCTATTCCTGATCAGAGCTCAAAAAGGAAACAACATGAGGACATGGAAGCAGGATTAGGAAGAAGCAGAGCCATAGACAGACAATAGGAAAGTTTTAACAATAAGAGGTGGATTGAGCAGAAAAAGCCCAGATTATAATTTCAGTAACTTTGTCAGGGCAATAGCAGACTGCCAACAACTGAGCAATGAGTGAATTTTTCAGCCCAAGCAGAATATTTAGATCACCCTTTCAAAAAACATAATGGAAATTCTAATCAGAATAGACTGGCAACATCAGAAAAAGCATGGGCATGATGTGGTGTGAGAGAGAATGCTGGGCACAGAATGCAGTGGTCAGAGGGAGAGATCGTCATGGTGAGATGAAGAAAGCATGGACTTTGGAGTCAGGTAGGTCTAGACTGAAGTGTAAAATTAATCACTCTTACTTGCCTGGATTTTGACTTATTCATATTCAGGTGAAAATGTTGTGAGTTCAAACAAGGATGTGAATACTGTATAACTGCTGGCTCATAAAATTTCAGTAGAAGTGAGCAGTTGGCATAATTAGTGGTGACAGTGAGAGGAATGTCTTAGTAAGACATAGGACTCTTCCTCTTGAAACCCAGGCGCTAAAGAATAAAGAGTGATGGGGAACTAGAGGTGGAAAAGAGAGAAGCTAAAGAAAGCTGTGGGGCTAACAGACGAGGATCAAAACAGCAATAACTAATGGAGAGAATTTCAAAAGCAAAGTTAGTTTCATTTCAAGATAAACTGTAACCCCAGGGTAGACACTAATATAGTGCTACTAAATGATATCAAATTCAAAGAAAATTATCAAATCAAACACTTAGGAGTTAGAAAAAAAAAAGGAAACTATCCCGTTTTGAAGGCAACTGGTTTCCTTATACTAAATATAGAGCAAGCAGCTCCAAACCCAAGTAAGTGAAGCAGATGAAGGTACAAAAGAAAGATCCAAAAGGCAACAGGGCAAATAATGCTAAATAGGACTAGCGAGCCAGAAAGATGAAATACGCTTGATGAGCCTTGAACACAGGAGGTAGTTGACCTGGAACTTTCCTGCCCTGTGGTGGAGGCTACATCCACAGCCAGAAGGATTCCTGTGCACTGAGGCTGTGTTATACAGAATGTTTTTGGTGCTAAAATAAATAAATAAATAAAAATAAAAAAATAGGAAAAACTTCCTAGAGTAACTCCCCAGTCTTGAAATGGTCCAATGGAAAGAAAGTTCCTTTTCAAGCTCCCTTTCACACAAACATTGATCACACCCACTTTGCTCTTTGCAACTTTTCTGCTATGGATGGTTTCACAACACTTGGCATACACATATTTCTGCCAAAAGCAAATAGTCCCTGAGAATCTACTGTTTGCCCAAGGCCTGTACCCATGCAAGGAAGAGGGAGACTTAGAAAAAGTCAAGGAGCACACTAGAAGGGAAATGTTAGTACTTAAACATGCATAAGAAAAAGTAGAAAGTGATAGCACCACTTAGAAAAAGAGAGATGATACTGCTGTTTTCTGTGCTCCTAGTATATCTCAGGCTGCCTAGAACTGCCCTTTGCACATTTATCATGAGAAGCTTTCTTTGTTTGGCATTTTATTTGTCTTCTCTCTACAACCCTTTGCAATTTAGTGGCTTCACGATTGTATCTGTATGCCCTCCGGCATCATCCAGTCCATAAGCAGATCTTATATTAGTGGTTTGGGGCTCCATCCTGGACTGATATTGCAAATATCACCCGATAGATCCAGCACTGTGTTAGCAAGGGATTGAGTTGAATCCTAAGGTGAACTTTTAAAATCTTTCTTCAGCTCAGTCAGGCATGCACAGCATTATATAAGCCACAGTCCCAGGACAGGATCCACAGAATCTTTTTTCAGGTGCAAGAACCAGGTGCAAGAACCCTGCCCTTGTTTCATACAATGTACTGACTCAGGGACCCTCGCTTATGCCTTGGTTCCCAATACCCCATAGATGTCATATTTACACCAAGTTGCTTCTGCTGGCTTCCAGATGTAGAGCTTAACAGGCCTGTGACTTCAGCTTTGCTCACCAGAAGATTCAGCTATGCTCTGGGCCCCGAGAGTTTCCTATTGTTTTAAGCACAACTCATCTATTATAGCTGTGTTTAAAGCAAGGGTGGTTCAAGGCATGAACTCTCAGTGCCATTCTGACCAGTGGTCCAGGTCATCTCATTTCATCTTCACGATACTCTATCAGCAATGCCATCAATCATAGTCTTGATTTCATATAAAAATTATTAGAATAAAAAAATTCACAGGCGGTTGATTATAGTATAGTAAAAGAAATAGGAGTTATATCTATATTTTACAGATGAACAGATTGGCTCAAATAATTATAACCTGATCAAGACCAAGACTCTAGCAAGTTTATAAGAGAAATGTGACTCCATGTTTGTTGGGCTTCAGAGCCTACAAAAGATATTGCTTTAGTGATTAAGGGGAGCTGGAGCTCTTTCCAGCCATGCACACAGGTTCTTATCAGTTCTTGAAAAATGACTAAGGAGGTGGGCTTTTTAGACAGTGGGAATACATGGGTAAATTTTTGGAAATTGGAAATACCAAATACATTTACAAAAAGGACAGTCCTCCATACTAAACCATTCTTCTCTTCAGTTATTGGTGAATTAATCCATCTGTCCCACCAATTCGAATAAATTTGCCATTTTTATTGAGTATTACTATGTACCAAGCACTAGGTACTGAGATCATGCAAAATATAAATAAAATCTTGTCTTGTCTTTAGGATCCCAGACTTTTCATCTTATGTCATGAGTAAGAGAAAAAGATATCTTAAAGAACATGTCCATTGCTGTCTATATGTTAAAATATATATATGATAGCTAAATGACCAGGTAATATTAGATGCATGCAGAGGACATTTTCAACACTTTAGATAAAGAGAAAAGGCTTCATAGAGCAGTTGACACATGAGCTGGATCCTGAAGGATGTATAGAGTTGTAGGAGGTGCAAAGGGTTCAGGCTGTGGGCGCTCCATTTTGAGGAAATAAGAGGTGTAAAGGCCAAAGTGTAAAATGCACAATATTGCTTTCAGAATTTCAGATGGTCTTCTAGATCAGATCCTTTTCCTCACCCCCTCCTCCCCAGGAAAAGATAGAGCAGGGATGGAGATAAAGAAATAGGTTAAGGCTGGAGAAATAGTTTGGGACTAGTTGTCCCCAGCTGAAGCTACAGCTCAGGAGGCTTTAGGAACCTTCAGGTCAGAAGCAGGCGAACCACTGGGACTGAAGGTGTGATGCTGCTGCTCTCCAGTCCCAGATTTGTCCCTGGCCTCATCAACAGCACTCCTTGAGGTATGTATGGGTAACATTTGACACTAAAATGAGAATACTCATATCTCCCCCTGCTTATCCTTGTTTCTACAGAGCAGCGCAGCTACTGCCTTGTTATCCTCTTCCCATGTAAGGCAGAAACAAAGAAAGAGGAGGCTTGTAAAGAATGATTTCACACCACAGAGATGTCAGATGTTATCCTGAAGACTTGCCACACAAACAGCATGCCATCTGACATGCTTCACTCCTGGGCAAAAGGTGAGGGAAGAACGTGCTGGGAGGAAACTCAGCAGCTGACACACACTGAAAGAAAGGGCAGGAAAGAGAAGAATTTGGGAAAAGTGCTGGAGTTGAAATGGGGCAGAGGTGGTGAGGGCAGTTTCTAAGATGGGTGCATCTTTCCTTTTGTTTTCCTGTTTGTTTTCCAATTACTTACATTGTCTGATTTCATACCTAGCACATCCTCTACTGTCCATGTGACTATTCCTAAATATATATTGTTTTTGTCATTTTTCTTTCAATCCAATTCAACCATTGTTTACCCAATTCCATCCCAAATTCAGGAACTATGTGAAGAACTGCAATTTAAAAGAAAATAAGATAGGCACTTCATTCACGTGGAACTCACATCTAATGAGGAAGAACATTGCACAATGCACCTCTTAATAAAGGACTGCAAGGGCAACAAAATAATTAAGCATAGGGGGCTGAGGGGATGTAAAAAAGGGAGCCTGGGGACGAGGGCAAGTCTTCTTAGAGGACATGGTTTTTTACTGGATATTTAAAGATAAATGGGAAGTATATTTAGTATTAATAACTTTATGGATAATGATAATTGCTCTCGATAGATGTGTCATGAAGTTTTTATGCTGAATAACACTGCACCAATGTAAATATCACAGCTGATCTAATATGAGGAAAAATTAATGGGACTATAATCAATTTAGGAAATTAAGCTAATTCTCTAAATCTTTAACAGATCAAATAGACAAGAATAAACGGGTTTTAGGGAAACTGAATAACAGTAAATAAAGTTAATTTGCTAGATATATATATTTTGTACTCCACCTTCTTTCTAAATGACCATAGGAGATTGGAAACAAAGTTAAGCACAGTATTACATTCTAAACAGACATAAACCCTTTGGTACAATCTAAAAGCCAAAATTATATTAAAATAAAACAAATTAAAATTAATACTTTTGTGAGTCTTTGTAAATATTAATACAACAAACAACATTCTGTTTAATTGAAGGCTAAAAGATAAAATACATCATATTTAATTGAGGATTAAAAGATAAAATGTCAACACTGAGAATGAGAAAATAGGCCCAACTACAGATACAATTAATTAATATTTCAAGAAAATAGATTTTTCTATATATAGGTTTATGAGTGAATCTATTTGTCTATAGTTTTCTTTTTTAATAATATACGTGTCTGGTTTTGGAACCAGGGTAACTGGTCAGGTAGCAGCTTCTTCCCCTCTGTTTTCTGTAAGAGTTTTCCAAGATTGGAATTCTTTCTTCTTTGAATATTTGATAGAATTCAGAGGTAAAGCCACGTGGTCTTGGAATTTGTTTGTTTTTCTTATAAAAACCGTAGGGTTGGACCTTGTGTTTTGTTTTTTTGGTTTTTTGTTTTTTGTTTTTTGTTTTTGTCTGAGCAGCTCTGGTTTTTAATTAGAGTGTTTAGTCCATTTGCATTCTATGTGACTATTCCTGTGGTTGGCTGAAGTACACAATTATACTATTTGTTTTCCATTGTGTCTTCTGTTTTTGTTCTTCTGTTCTTTTCTTGCCTTTTTACTTTCTTGGGAGTGTGGAGGAATTAGCTGAATGCTGTACAAGAATATCTTGTATTTCCTCTCAGCTTCTTATAAAACCGCTTTTGTTATTTTGTTAGCAGTTTCTCTAGAGCTAGCAAGATGTATTTTTTAATTCAGTAACTAGTGAGATTGATATTGTACTACTTCACACCTGATGCTTTCCACTTCACTCTTCACACTTCCCACATATCTCCTTTCAAATAACTAAAGAACAGCGTAATTTATGTACACAACCACCTTCTTTAAGGCCACTGTCCTTTTATGTACATTATATTATGTACATTATAAATCCTTCCTTATGATGCTATTATTTTTAAACAGTCAGTTAACATCGATACGAATTATAAGTAAAAAATGCATAATCTTTTATGTTTAACTGCTTATTTTCCATTTTTGTTGCCTTTCTTCCTAAGTATCTGAGTTTTTCTCTAATATCGTCTCCTTTCAGGTTTAAAGGTATTATTTATAATTTCTTCTATTGCAAGTCTGCTGGCAACACATTCTCTCAGCTTTTGTTTATCAGAAGACTTCTTTATTAAGCCTCATTTTTTAAAGATGTTTTTATTTTACGTAGAATTCTGATAGACTAACTCCACTACCACCCCAGCACAATCAGGATGTTATTCTGTTGTGGGATTCTTGAATAGAGAGACAGGACACCGAAGCTATAAGCCGGAAGTAGTGTTTATTGATGCTAGCACCGGCTCAGCAGATTCTTAACTAAAGGCTGAGCTCCGCTCATAACACGGTGGGCAGTTTTATACAATCTTGTATTTCTGCATTCCTCCACAGCTATAGATATTTCATATAAGAAAGGAGAACATAAGGAGAACATTCATTGGCTGTCAAACTGTAAGGAAACTGGCTTAATCATTTAAGCAGGTTTTCAGACTGCTGCGTTAGCTGGAGAGTCCTAGGAAGGGATTGGGGTAGGGGGAGGTGAAGTTAGGAACTAACTCATTCAAGCAGGAAATGGTCAGACAGGGTCAGGCTGCCACATTCCTCCCTTTGATGCTTGGACCCAGGACTGGGTCAGAGAGCATCCTCCTTTTCTTCTAATTCTTGTCCAGGGCTGGTACTTCCATAGCATGAGGATTTTGCTGCAGTTTTTCTTTCTACTATAGCTTCAATGAGGCTGACCCTATAACAAGAAGCAATAAGGCATGGGAGGAGCAGAAGGAGTACTAACCCAATTAAGGTCTTAAAGCCACCGAAAGTGGAGAACCAGCCTCCGAAGAGGTTACTAACGTCCCATCCTGACGAGATGTCCTCAGGCTTCTGCCACATGTAGATTGGTCAGTTTCCAGTGTGACCAAAGCAGGGCCAACGTCTTACCTTTGGTCTGTTGTTGCAATTGGTGTCTTCTTCCAGTGGGTTGCCTTGAGGGGCTCAGAAGTGTCTGGGACACAATCCTACTCTGCAGCTGCAGATTTAAATATGCTGTGATGTATCCAGGGCATTATTTCAGCAACCTTAACTGCAGTGGGAATAGACAAAATGACAGTAAAGGGGACTCTGCACATGGGTTTTAGGGGTTGAATGTTCCACTCTTTCACCCAGACAGAGTCTCCTGGCTTAAAGGAATGAACTTCAGTGGTTAAACTGACAGAGAGCCTTTCCCTAACCCATTGTTTGAGTCTGGAAGGTGGTCCCTAGGACCTGAAGGTGTTGTCTCAGAGTCAATTCACCTATTTCCTTGAGATCTTCTCGTAGTCCTTTGATGAGTGGTGGTGGCCATTCATACAGGATCTTGTAGGGAGAGAACCTAGTCTTCTTGGTTGGGGCTGACCTGACTTTTAATAGTGTCATGGGGAGGACTTCGTCCCAATGTGGATATGTCTCTTGACATAGTTTTCCTGAGTCTTAAGGGTCCTGTTCATGTATTGCACCTGTCCCAAACTCTGTGGTCGATAGGCGGTATGCAATTTCCATTTAACATTTAAATTTTTGGCCAGTAGACGCCTTATTTCTGCTACAAAGGCTGGTCAGTTATCTGAGCCAATGGTAATTGGTAGGCCAAATCGTGGAATAATTTCTCGAAGGAGCAGTCTGGCTACTCCTTGGGCCTTCTCAGTCTGGGCGGGGTAAGCCTCTACCCAACCGGAATAGGTACATACAAAGACCAAGAGATACTCAAGGCCCCGTGATTGAGGCATTTCAGTGAAGTTTATTTCGATTTCCTCAAATGGGGTGCCACCGACACTTTGGACCCCTAGGGGGGCACATGGCCCTCGCCTGGAGTTGTTGTGGGCACAGACTTTGCACCATTCACATACCTCTCAGGAGATGCCAGGGGATATAGAAGTACTGGCCCAGAGTGGTTTCTAGGGCAGTGCGACCAAGGTGAGTCCTTTGGTGAAACTGCTTGATAAAGACTGGGGCTAGGGTCCCAGGGACTGCAATTCGCCGATCCTTGAACTTCTACTATCCACTGGAGAGGAGGCTCTCATCTTCAGTTTTAAACCAGGCTTCTTCTTGAGGTGAATACTTGGGGTCCCATTCGGCTAAGGGACTGGGAAACAGGGAAGCAGTTAGAGCCATAGGGCTGGCCATCTCCTTGGCCACTGCCAGTTTGGCAACATGGTGTGCCCTGTGGTTGCCCCGGGCCTTTATGGCGTACCCTTTTTGACTCTTTTGCAGTTCATGACTGCTACTTTCTTGGGAGCCCACACAGCATCTAAGAGTTCTAGAATTTCTTTTCCATATTTTATTTCTTTTCTCCCAGAATTGATTAGACCCTTCTCTTTGTACAGGGCTCCATGTACATGGAGGATGGTGAAGGCATACTTAGAGTCAGTGTATATGTTAGCACACAGTCCTGCTGCCAGCTGAAGGGTGTGGGTCAAGGCGATGAGCTCTGCCTTCTGTGTTGTGGTTTCCCTAGGCAGAGGTTTTGCCTCAGTGGTAGAAGGTAGGGTCACCACAGCATATCCTGCAAGGCATTCTCCTCCCCTCACAAAGCTGCTACCATCAGTGTAATATTCTACTTCAGGGCCCTTGAGGGGCTGGTCTGTCAAGTTGGATTGGCTGGAAAATACTTCATCCATGACTTCAGTGCAATCATTGTCAGGCTAGCCAGGCCCAACAGGTAGCAAGGTGACTGGATTCAAGGTTCGTACTACCTCTAGGCAGATGAGTAGATTCTCACACAGCATTCCCTAGTGTCTGGCCATCTGGGTTTTGGTGAGCCAATATTGTCCCTTGTACTCCAGTAATATTATTATAGAATGTGGTACTCAAACTGTCAGTTGCCCCATAGTCAGTTTGTTAGCCTCTGACATAAGGAGGGCCATGGCTGAAAGTGCTCGCAAGCAGGGTGGCCAGCTCTGGGCAACAGAGTCAGGTTGTTTGGAGAGATAAGCCATGGGATGGTGCCAAGATCTTAGCAGTTGAGTTAAGACCCCTACTGTGACACCTGTACGCTCGTGTATGTATAGAAAGAAAGATTTGGTTAAGTCTGGGAGTCCTAGTCTGGGGGCGTAAGTGAGCGCCCATTTGATTTCTTCAAAGGCCTCTGTTGTATAGGTTCCCAAAGCGGGAGCTCTCGTTCTCCTAACTTTGTGGCTTCATAGAGGGGTTTGGCCAGGATGGAGAAATTAGGTATCTAGATTCTGCAGAAGCCAGCTGCTCTGAGGAATTCGCGGACTTGTCACCAGGTGGTAGGGATGGGAATCAAGCAGACTATTTGTTTCTTTTCAGGACCAAGTTGGCATTGTCCCTGTAACAGGTGGAAGCTGAGGTATTTGACTCTTTCTTGGCAGATTTGAGCCTTCCTTTTAGAAACTTTATAACCTGCTTCCCAGAGGAGATTGAAGAGTAGATGTGTTCCTTCTAGGCATTCCTTATAGATCTTTCCTGCTAAGAGGAGATCATCTACATACTGGAGTAGCATACAGCTATGTGAGTCTGCTGGGAAAGCTTTTAAATCTGAGGCTAAAGCTTTCCCGAAGATGGTCAGGAAGTTCTTGAACCCCTGAGGCAGCTGTGTCCATGTCAACTGGCCCTTGTTTCTGCTTTCAGAGCTTTCTCATTGGAAGGCAAAGATTGGCTGACTCTGAGAAGCCAGGTGAATGCAGAAGAAAGCATCCCTGAGGTCCAGACAGATGAAATAGGTTGCCTCAGCGGGGATGAAGCCTAGGAGGGTATATGGGTTGGGGACGACAGGGTGCAGGGTGACAGTTGCTGGGTTGACTGCTCTAAATCTTGGACCAGCTCGTATTCATCGGTCCCTGGCTTCTGAACTGGCAGGAGAAGCATGTTCCAGGATGATTGGCAGGGACGGAGAATTCCATAGTTCAGAAGTCTCTCTAAATGTTTTGGGATCCCCACTTGTGCCTTATGGGGGATGAAATACTGTATCTGACAGGCTGGCTTAGCTCCTGGTTTTAACCTCACCACTACTGGAAGAATGTGTCGGGCCAGTCTTGGAGGGTTGTCTTCAGCCCACACTCCAGGCACCCTGAAGAGGAGCTTGGATTCCTGTTGGAACCCTCCTATGAGACCATAGAGACACTGCTCTTCTCTTTGAGGAACCATGAGTGACATAATCTTTGCTTCTGATCCCCCCCTAGGTTAAGGCTGCTTGGCCACATGAGTCAGAGGTAATTCGCAACTTCAAGGAGTTGGCTGATGTTCATGCCAGCGAAGCCTACCAGTTTTTGCAGTTTGCACACAATGTGTCTTTGGACCTGCCCAACAAAAGCCACATTGACCATCCTCTGGCTTTCTGCTGCGTCTGGGTCAAAGAAAGTGTAGTAGAGGAGTGCCTCACAAAGCCTCTCATAGAACTAGCTTGGACTCTCTTCTGGTCCTTGGAGGACTTCTGAAGTCTTGCTCATATTCATGGCCTCCTTCCTGCCTTCCTTCAAATCACTTAAGAGAGCCTCCTGGTATCATGCTAACATCTGAAGTCCTCTGTTGTCATTAGGGTCACAATGGGAGTCTTCTTCAGGAAACTGATTCTGGGCGTAGATTTGCACGTTCGAGGTGCCTTCCAGGGCATATTCCTCTAGCCATTTCAAGGCAGCCTGGGTGTTGTGTGGCACTCTTTAGTGTTGAAGAGGGTCAGGAGGAATTGTTGGCAATCGGCCCAAGTGGGTTTGTGAGACTGGATGATTGAATGGAGAGGTCAATCATGGCCTGAGGCTTCTCAGTGAAGAAGGAGTTATGATTCTTCCAGTTCAGGAGATCAGTAGTGGTTAAGGGTTGATAGATGAAGGTACACCGGCCTTCCTGAATCTGACCATCCTGATTGTAATAGATGGGGCCTTGGGTTTCCCGCAAGGGCAACTGAAGCACTTCCCTTCTAACTAGAAACACTAGTTTCTAGTGTTTGGCTCTAGTTGTATGGCTCCAGCAGGGCCATAGTGGATCAAGACAGGAGGTGGTGGCAAGTCAATGGAGGCTGGCATGGACAGGGTCCCAAGAGAAGCTGAAGGGGCCAGGCTGGATGGCTCAGAAAGAGAAGCCGGCTGTTCGGAGGCCTTTGGAAGGAGTAGATAAATGGGTGTGTAAGGCTGTGGGACTTCCTCTGGGTCTGCTGTCACATGCTTCTTTTCCTTCAACTGACCTCGGGAGGGTGCCAAGGCTCAGGCTTGGAGCACCCTACAGTACTCCTCTAGGCAGACTCTCAACCGAAGGGGTCAGGCGTGAATTATTGCCTCCCATGAATCGATGTAAGGGAATTGGTCTGGTGGCCAGGTTGACTGGTAATGACTTGAGAGATCTTTGCAATGACTTCCTTATCAAGAGACCCCTCTGCTGGCCACCCATCGCCAAAAGAGGGCCAGTCGATCTCACAAAAAGTGCAGCGTTTTTGTGGGGTGAGTTTAACTCCATAATCTCCTGAATAACCCTTTTTGAAATTCTTGAGCATACAACCTATAGGTGTCTGTTTATTCTGTTTTTCACCCATTCTTCCACCCGTGGTTGGTGTTGCACATGCACTCAGAGGTTCGCTTCGCCCGTCTCCAGCCGCTCCCCTCAAAAAGATCTTTCAGGTGCCTCTTAGCAATTGGCGGGTCAGTATAAACCCCTGACTCAGATCACTGGAGTAGACTCCTCACAGAGATCCAGGGACACCACCCTATGCTGTATGAGGTTTGCCATGGAACTGCAGATAGGGGTTCAACTCTCGTTCTTAGCCAGGACACATCTCTGTCACATGCAATCACACACCAAACACACTCCATGCTATGTACCTGAGAGGTCACAGTTTCCTCTAACAAATGTAGAGGGGTGACCTTGGGAGTTTATCAGACTCCCTTCTGTCCTCTAATGGACAAACTGTTCCTGGGACCCGGGTCCTTGCTACTCAGTCAGATGGTGCTCCTGGGTTGGTTCCTGTGCCTCTCTGGGTTCCATTGTGCTCTCGGAGCCCCTGCCCCAGTCCGCGGAAGAGTCATCCTCCCCCACAGACAATAGGTCTGCTGGCACCAGGTGAAGTCCGCTTCTCTCATCACCTGGGGGGGCCAGACCCGGAAGACAAGGGAGGCAGAAAAACGCTGTCTCCGCAACCCAGACAAGCCCCTAGAAATGTTGTGGGATTCTGGAACAGAGAGCAGGACACCGAGGCTATAAGCAGGAAGCAGTGTTTATTGATGCCAGCACTGGCTCAGCATATTCTTATCCAAAGGCTGAGCTTCGATTGTAACATGGTGGGCGATTTTATACAATCTTGTACTTCTGCATTCATACACAGCTATAGATATTCCATATAAGGAAGGAGAACAATTGATTGGCTGCCAAACTATAAGGAAACTGGCTTAATCATTTAAGCAGGTTTTCAGACTACTGCGTCAGCTGGAGAGTCCTAGGAAGAGGGTGGGAGGGTGGAGGAGTGCAGTTAGGAACTAACTCATTCAAGCAGGAAGTGGTCAGGCAGGGTCAGGCTGCCACAATTCGACTGTATTCTGGCCTTCTTGATGAGAAGTTAACAGTCAATCTCATCTTTGATCCCATTTACATAATAAGACTTTTTTCCACTGGGTGCTTTCAAGATTTTCCTCTTTATCTTTGGTATTCAGTAGTTTGACTATGATAATACATAGAAGTGGTTTTCCTTGTGTTTATCCTGGTCGCAGTTCATCGAGTTTCTTGTAAGTCACTTTTTCATCACATTTTGTAACTTTTCAGTTATTGTATTTCAAATATTTTTTCTGTTTTATTATTAGTTTATTCTCCTTCTGAAAATTCTATTTACAAATATGTTAGACCATATGCTATTGATCCACGTATCCCTGAAACTGTTGAATTTTTTATCTTTATTGCATCTCTTCTTCAGATTAGATTATTTTTTGTATCTATAGTCAAGTTCACTGTCTCTGTTCTTTAAACTGCATTTCCAATCTGTTTATATGACTATTCAATGAATTCTTCATTTCATTCAATTCCAAAATTTGTATTTAGTTATTTTTTATAGTTTCTATTTCTCTGTGGAGATTCCTGATCCCTTTACTTAACAAGATAATTTTTAAAAACTGTTTCAATATATTTTCTTTAGTTCTTTGAAAATGTTCATAGTAGCTGCTTTTAAAGTTTTAGTTGTTTTCTACTAAATTCATAGTAAGAGACATCTTATGGTCAATTTCTATTGACTTTTCCTCCCTTACACTGTGTTACATTTTCTTAGTTCTGTCCACATTCAGCAGTTTTTCATTTTATACTGAACACAGTTGTGTTAAGTAGTATGGGCTTTGGATTCTGTTATCTTCCTCTGAAGAGTGTTG
Source organism: Pteropus vampyrus (assembly GCF_000151845.1). Classification (NCBI taxonomy): domain Eukaryota; kingdom Metazoa; phylum Chordata; class Mammalia; order Chiroptera; family Pteropodidae; genus Pteropus; species Pteropus vampyrus. The sequence continues at coordinate 11,147,054 of NW_011888801.1, forward strand.
GCTTTTGTTCTAGTACGTAGCTTGATTTCTGGCTGCTCACCTTGCAATCGAATAGGTTCAGTTTACCTTTTACTAAGGAAGATCTGTCGAAAGCCAAATCTGTTTTCCCAGTCTCTCTAACTTGGCAAGACTTCACCTCCAAACTGCCTCTTCTCAGAATCTTGTTAGAGTTTGCTTTCAGACTTTGTTAGAGTGGTCTAAAGTAGATCTTACTTGAGAATGTATCTTTCCTTATGAAGGAAGGCCTTTATGGCATCTCAGCTCGATGCCTCCAACAACCCTGAGCACTGCTTGAACTCTAGTATCTGTTCCTTTCTCCACCCTGTAGCCTCTACATCTTCTAAGTCTCACTTTATATTTGCCCAACCTTAGCTCTTCATGGGGACTGTGAGGAAGCTTCTGCTCAGCTTCCTGCCCTCTAGTTCCTGCCCCTAATTCCAGTACCTTTAACTGCCTTAAAGCCCAATATCTGCCTTCTCTGAACAGTGATACTGCTGTTCTCTTCTTGGACTGTCACTCACTACAGTGCCATTACAAAATTACGTACTGGCAGAGAACTGAGCCATGATGAATTACCCCTCTTTTCCAAGTGCAGCATTGTTCTGGCTGAAAGACTATCTCATATGTTTTGTTCAGTTTTATGTTTTTGGCAAGAGAAATAATCTAATGCCAGTTCCTCTGTCATAGTCAGAAGCAGAAGTCCCATTTTTATTGCTATAAATATATATATAAAACAAAATTTGCCATTTTAACCATTTTAAGTATACAATCCAGTGGCATTAAATATATTCATATTGTGCAACCATCACTACCATCCATCTTCAGAATATTATCATCTTTCCAAATTGAAACTCCATACCCATTAAACAATAATTCCTTATTTCCTTTCCTCCCAAACCCTTTGGAATTACTATTCTACCTTATGTCTCTATATATTTTATTACTCTAAGTATCTCATATAAGTAGAATCATATATTATTTGTTCTTTTGTGACTGACTTATTGCACTTAGCATAATTTTTCCAAGACTCATCCAAGTTATAGCATATGTCAGAATTTCTTTCCTTTTTAAGACTGTATAATATTCCATTTGTATATACATACCACATTTTATTTATTCATTCATCCATCAATGGACACTTGGATTGCTTTTGCGTTTTGGCTGTTGTAAAGAATGCTGCTGTGAATATGGGTATATAAATATCTCTTTGAGTCTCTTGCAATTCTTTTGGACTTATACTCAGAAGTGGAATTGTTGGATCACATAGTAATTCTATTTTTAATTTTTTGAGTAACAGCCATATTGTTTTCTATAGCATTTACATTATTTTATATCCCCACTAGCAGTGAGCAAGGGTTCCAATTTTCCACATCTTTGCCAATATTTATTTTCTGTTTTTATGATAATAACTACCCTAAGGAATGCAAAGTGATATCTCATTGTGATTTTGATTTTCATTTCTTTACTTATTAGTGATGTTGAGCATATTTTTATGTGTTTGTTGGTCATTTGTATACCTTTTTTGGATAACTGTGATGCAAATTATTTGTCCATTTTAACCTTTTTTATTTTGAAGTCTATTTCATCTGATATTAATACTGCTACTCCCGCTTTTCTCTGAATGCCATTTGCTTGAAATATCATTTTCCACTCTTTCACTTTGAGTCTATATTTCTCTTTGGAGCTGAGATGTGTCTCCTGGAGACAGCATATGGTTGAGTTTTGTTTTTTGATCCATTCTGCTACCCTGTGCCTTTTTATTGCTGAGTTCAGTCCATTTATATTTAGGGTGATTATTGAAATATGAGGTCTTCTTATAGCCATTTTATCTTTTGCTTTCTAGTAGCTCGGTATTTCCATTGCTTCCTTGAACTTGTGTTTCTGTTTTCTCTATTTTGGTTGGCTTTTGTGGGTTTTGCCTCTGGTTCTTCTTGTTTTATGTTATATATTTCAGTTCTGAATCTTTGGTGTGTGGTTACCATTACAAATATGTAAAGGATCGTTATATATATACAGTCGTCTATTTTCTTCTGTGCGAGCCTTATCTCCATTCCCCTTTGCGAATCTGAATCTTTGAATCCTCCCCTTTTCAGTCATTGTTGTCTCATTTTGTCCCTATGTATGCTGAACGTTCATTACTAACTTGTTATAACAATTCACTTCTTATTATTTAAGCTATAATGCCCTGCTCTTAATAACGGTTGTACTCCTCTGCTTCTATTTGCCTGATAGTCACTTTACTCCTAATTATGTATTATTTTTGTTGTTGCTGCTATTTTGTTTTAGGTGAGCTGACCCCTTTCAGTATTTCCTATAGTGCAGGCCTAATAGTGGAAAATTCCCTCAATTTTTGTATGTTTGGAAAGGTCTTGATTTCTCCTTCGTATCTAAAGGAGAGCTTAGCTAGATACATTATTCTAGGCTGGTAGTTCCTTTCACTTAATAGTTTAAATATTTGGTTCCATTCCTTTCTGGTTTATAAGGTCTGTGCTGAGAAGTCCAATGATAATCTAATAGGTTTTCCTTCGTATGTTACTGTTTTCTTCTCCCTGGCTGCCTTGAGAATTCTATCTTTGTTGTTGATTTTTGATAACTTTAATACCATATGTCTTGGTGAAGGCCTTTTTGGGTTGAGATAACTGGGTGTTTTGTTGATTTCTTGAATTCCAAGCTCCAGCTCATTCCTTAGATTTGGGAAATTCTCTTCCACTATTTCTCTGAAAATGCTCTCTAGTGCCTGCTCCTTTTCCTTGCCTTAGTTAATGCCCATTATTATGTTTCCTCTCCTGATGGTATCAGCTAGTTCTTGTATTTCTCTTTCATTATTTTTCATTCTTCAATTTCTCTCTTCTTCCTTCTGATTTATTTCTAGATTTCTGTCTTCAATATCACTGATCCTTTCCTCCATTTGGTTGACTCTATTTCCCAGGTTTGCTATTTAATTTTTCAACTCTTGCAGTGTGTTCTTCATCTCCAGAATATCTATTCTGTTCTTCTTGAGGGTTTCAATATCCTTGCTCTGCTCATCTAGTTGTTTTTTTTCAATTCCTGAAATTTTTGATATGACTCATTTCAGAATTCACTGAGTTTTTTCAGAAATACCATTCTGAATTCTCTGTCATTTAAATTGAATATTTCTATATCTGTAATCTTATTTTCTGGAGATTTTTCTTCTTCTTCCTGAGATGCCTTGTCACCTTGGCTGTTCATGGTGTTTAATGGACTATTTCTCTGCCTGGGCATTAATGGAAGTGTATTCTGTTGTTTTTCCAGAAAGAAGATTTATTAAATAAAGATCTTTCTTTAGCCTGCTGCAAAGAAGGTGCTCTTCTTTTGGTTTCCAGTAGGTGGCAGCTAAGCCTCTTGGATCCCTAGCAATTTTGGTAGCATTTGCTCAGATTCCGGTATGTGGGGAGGCGCCCTTTGTGTTGGGGGTTGGGACCCAGCCTAGATTTTGCAACCAGACCGGTAAAAATCAGCTGTTTCTCTGCGATCCCGCACCACTTCTCCGCTTTCTTCCCTGATGACTAGGCCCTCCCGTTGGCTGTGTACAAGCCCCAGCACTTCCAGGCAGGAAAGTCTCTGCGCCTTCACCTCTTCCCCCTCCTCCTACAGGGAGCTCCAGTGGCTGCAAGAGGCAGCTTCTTGCCCAACACCCAGGATTCTGACCTGTGGTAGCTCTTATACGCAGATCCCATGCTCAGATGTGCTGGTGTGCAGTTTTGGTGTGGTTTTTTTTTTTTGCTGAGTTTTAGATGTTCAGCTTATTGTTGTTTCAAGGGGAGAAATCTAGGGACGTCTCTCACTCTGCCATGTTTCTGCCGAATCTTCTATTTGTCCATTTTTAAATAGGGTTTTTTTTTTTTCTTTTAGTGGATGAGTTGTAAGAGCTCTTTATGTATTCTGGATATTAATCCCTTATCAGAAGTCCCAATTTTACACAGTAACCAAATAAATATTTTTAAAATATCAATCATTTTTTTACCCCTCCATTCCTTGAAACTCTTCAGAGGCTACCCACTGTGTGTAGCATGAAGAACTTGCCATTGCCTCCCAGGGCATGGTCAAGCCCTGTCTGCCTCTCTTATGATAAGTATGATCTTATGATACTTCTTACAACTTAGAAACTTTTTTACCTCAGAATATTTGTACCTGTCAGATACCTGAATTTCCGTTATTTCAACTTTTTACATGACCAACTCTTTCTCATTTTCTAGAATTCAGCTTAAATATCACCAGAAATCCTCCACTGATCACCTTACAAAAGTAGCAACAAATCCTTCCTTACCCCATTATTCTTTATTACAAAATTCTGTTTATCCTCTTTATGGTATTAATTTTACTCTAGATAGTGTATTTATTTTCCTATGTATTTTCTATTTCTCTTGCTGAAAGAGGAGATCAGTACCTTCCTCACTATAATGTACGATGCATGAGGGAAAGACCATATATTTCTCATCTACTCTCATATCACCTTGACTGGAAATACATGAATGCTTTAATATTCACAAGTGCATTGATATTACTAACCACATTTATAGGTCAAAATAATCTCAAATAAGTTCATGAGAAAGACTCTGACAAAATTAAGCACTTATGTTTGTTAAAACTTTAAAATCTGAAATAAGGTAAAATGATGTATTATTGCAATGTTATTTTTTTCCATTTTATTGAGATATAATGACATATAGCACTGTATAAATTTAAGGTATACAGCATAATGACTCAACTTACATATATTGTGAAATGATGGACACAATACATTTATTTAATACTCATCATCTAATATAGGTACAAAAAAATATATTTTTTCCTTGTGACAAGAATTCAGAATTTACTCTCTTAACAATGTTCAAATCTACCATACAGCTGTGTTAACTGTATTCAACATGTTATACATTTCATCTCTAGTACTTATTTATTTTATAACTGGAAGTTTTGACCAATTTCATCCAATTCCCTCATTCTACCCCTACTTCTGCATCTGGTAACCTGGCATCTGATCTCTTCTTCTATTAGTGTGTGTGTATGTGTTTTTAATTCAACATATAAATGAGTTTGTACAGTATTTGTCTTTCTCTCTCTGACATATTTCATTTAGCATAATGCCTCATGTTCAATCCATGTTGCTGCAAATAGTAGGATTTCCTTTTTATGGCTGAATAATATTCCAGTGTATATATTCTACAACTGCATTATCCATGCATTCATTGATAAGCACTTAGGTTATTTCCATGCCTTAGCTATTGTAAATAATGCTGTTATAAACTTGGGAGTGCAGATATCTCTTCAACATAATGATTTTATTTCCTTCAGATTCATTCCCAGCAGTGGAATTGCTGGATCATATGGTAGTTCTATTTCTAATCTTCTTGCCAGCAAGTATTATCTTTTGGTTTTTCAATGATAGCCATTCTAACAGGCATAGGGTGATCTCTCATTGTGGTTTTGATTTGCACTGCTAATGTTATTGAATATTAATCTGGAAATGAATTCAAGGTATTTAGAGTCAAAATAAGAGTTATAAACATTAGAAAGAAGCATACTAACAAAAATGACTCCATAGTGAGATTAACTGGATCCTTTTTTTCTTGACACAATAGAAAAGTAATTAAGATACTACATACTGAAGTTAACACACCTTGGTTAGAATCCTGGTTTGCGACTTACTTACTCTGCCATCTTAGTAACTCAATCCCTCCAAGTCTCAGTTGCACTGAGATGTGTACTCACATACAATATTTTCCTCAGAGCCTAGCAAACAAGTAGGAATTTAGTAAATGTAAACTATTATATTTTTAAATAATGTTTCTAAAATAACTTTTATTTTGTGTATAAGAAGAAAGTCAATAAAAAACAAATAGTATAAAAAAAAAGAAATGAAGATTGAGGAATCTTAAAATTCAGAATTGGTTGTAATCCTGTCTGCTACACTCTCTTCTCTCTTGCATGGACCTCTTCCTTTTATCAAGTTTTCACCCTTTTAATGTCACCAAATCTGAGGAATAGCAAGTAGAAGAACATGCTTAACATTACTCTATAGTTACTAGCAGAGTTCTGACCTGGGTCCTTTCTATATTGTCTCTTATGCCAACTAGCCTATGAACTAGGGGAGGGTATAGTCCTCGATTAACTTCTTGTTCTCAGTACCTATCTTGTGGCCTGGTACAAGATAAATCTTGTTCAAGAAAGGAAGAAGGGGAAGATGCTTGGGATGATGGGAGGAAGGCCAAGTAGAAGTTTTCAAAGACCCATTCAGTCATGTTACTAGCTTTATTATATTAAATTCCTTGCCTTTTCTTCTTCAACAGCAGTTCTTAAAATAACCAAAACTTATGATCCATGAAACTGAAAAAGAAATCAAAGCAGAGGTAATCTGATTTTGCCCTGACTCCCTTTTCTCTTGTCTCTGAGGCAATGGAGAACAACTGAGAGACTATTCCAAATGAGGGAAACTAAATGTCCTCTGTCAGATTTTCTGTGTTAGCTTTGGGATAGGCCTGTGTTTAAAGCAAGCCTTGCAGAGGTTTCTGGAAAACACTTAGGCTAAAATTTTTTCTCAATCCTCCAACATCTGGAAAATCATGTCTTGATGGGTTAGTTTCTTTATTTCCTCTTCTTCATCATGACTGAGGAAAATCCTTTTCATAGGATGTCAGAATGCTCTGCAATTAGCCAAACTCTTCGAGTATTCAAACAGTGACAAAATTAGCCTTAGTTGTTTAGAACTTTGTTTCGCTAAGGTATAAATTTGTGTGTGTGTGTGTGTGTGTGTGTGTGTGTGTGTGTGTGTGTGTGTTAGAGAGTGAGTCGATGTGTTTGTTAAGAGTTAGAGAGATTAATAAGAAGAAGAATACAATAGCAGAAGATGCTAAATCTCTCCCTCCCTTTCTCTTTCATATTCTATGTACTGTTCTATATCATTCTGGTCTGGAAACTGTTAGAGGGGTAGGACATTCTTAATGATACTTTCTTGAACTGAGGCCTGCTCTCATCTGTTCTGGGAATAAAAACTCTTTCCTCGAGGGCTTTATAATCCCTCAGATGAAACAACTCCCGAAACTGCTGGAACAGACCAAGCACAGCTTAGAGCTATTAGTAAGCCACCAACTATTCAAGAAAAAGTAGAGAAGGCAGAGATCCATGGGCACTGAACTGGCCAAATACTAGAAACAGTTTAGACAACAGTTTAGGCAACAGAAAGTAGTAGAAAGGAAAATAAACCTGGAGGTTGACATGAGGAATGTCTGCATGTGGATAAAGAAGGAACGGGTTGAAGGACGTAGAAAACAGATGGGCTACAGCAGAGCTCCTAGGAAGGAAGCAGCAAGAAGACAGCCGGTAAAGAAAAGAAGAAGGGGAGAGAGTATAAGGAGGACTTGGTCTGCGCTCACAACTTTTTAGACTTACTTGGCAAGTTGGAATGTTTCCGTCTTTAGACTTTTCTGGCACATTGACTGATGTTTCAGAAATGCAATTTCATTCAATTTCTTTCCATGGCTCTCTGTATGGCAAGTATTATGATTCCCAGTTTACAAATAACATAACAGAGGAGTTTGAAAGATGTTAAGAAACTTACCTTACAGTCTGTTACAAAACGTGTGCTCTTTGACCCCTTTTATCATATCACCTCTGTCCTGGAAATTCCCTCTTGCTGGTAATCTGCTTGTCACTTAAGCAACCTAACCCTGGTTTCCCATTCTATGAAGCATGAATATTGACCTAGGGTATCTGTGAGATTTCCTTTTACTTTAAAGTTTTAGGCATCTGAGGAAAGAACAAATGGAGAAGACCCAGTTAAAATGTATCTCGAAAACATATAAAAATTGAAGTTCATTCTTATATTTGCAAAACTGATTTGTGGATTTTTTTTTTTTTTTTATGCTAGAGTATGGTCATTTGAATGCAGAAATTATTCTTTCAAATTCCATTTGGGTCAGTAGCTGAGTGAGCTTGAAATTTTCTTAACATCTCTGAGCTTCAGTTTATCAGGCAATTGAAGATATTTGTACTGACTTAAAAAGCTATATTAAAGATCAAGTGAAATGACCTATTTCTTTGTAAAAAGAAGGCAATAAACCACTCATCCCAATGGCTGACTTCCAGGAATCTGTGTCAGTCTGCTGTTCACAAAAAGTCTGGTGGATTCTGTTGGCCCAATTTTCTATAGAGTGCAAAAGAATTCATCGATGCTGCCATCCCTTGAGTCTCCCAGTGAGATGATTGAGAGCTTATTCAGAATTCAGAATCACCTTTGAGATTTGGGGCAGTGCCCATGTACTCTGGGAGTTGGTGCCTGATGAGAGAGAGAGTGCCATAATGCCAACTATCATACAGAACAGAAGTGTTCAGAATCCCCAATAATTTACCTTTGAAGGAGAAAGCTAGGCTGGGAATGTCATAGGCTCTCATATACCTCGAGTAGCCTAACACTACTGGCTGAATTATAAATGAATTAGAAATGATCATTTGGAGTCACTAACAGGTAGCACCCTCCACACATATTCTGTCTTAGTATCAAAGGGGAATGTTACGAATGTTTGTATTCCCGCCTCCCCGCCAAATTCAGATGTTGAAATCCTAACCCCCAATTTGATGGTATTAAGAGGTAGAATCTTTGGGGACTGGGGAAGTGGTGATTAAGTCATAAGGATAGCACCCTCATAAGTGGGATTAGTGCCCTTATAAAAGAGATGCCAGAGTTCACTCTTGCTCATTCTGTCATTTGAAGACATAGCAAGAAGACAGCTGTCTATGGACCACGAAATGGGTTCTCACCAGATATCAAATCTGCTGGTGGCTTGATCTTGGACTTCCCAGATCCAGAACTGTAAAAAATATATTTCTTAACATCTCTGAGCTTCAGTTTTTTTTATCAGGCAAATGGAGATATTTGTACTGACTTAAAAAGCTATAAGCCACCATGTCTGTGGTAATTTGCTAAAGCAGCCTGAACCGACTAAGACAGAAAACATAATTGCCTTTGGAAAAGGCAAGAGAACATCCAGTTCTAGACACCAAGAAGCCATCCTCTTTACCTTTAAAACATCTTAGCTGAGAAGAAATAGCTTTGTCTGTGAAGAGAGGCAAATGAGGGAAAGACCTCATCCACAAGTCTTTTCCTCTTGGAGAGCTTCCGTTGAGACAGGAATAAAGAAAGAGGGATACTGTGAAAAAACAGGGAGGTGAGCAAGAGGATCTATGCAGGACATGTCAGCTCTAAGACCCAGAGAACTGTCTGTGTAAGACCAGGGAAGGCAAGCCTTCAAGAAGGCTGCTCGAAAGGCTTATGAGATTCCCTCGTCACACTGAGAAGACTACTGTCCCCGATAGTGAGAGGGGTTAAGAGGGCTTAGGCTATGGTGAGAGTATGCAATGATAATAGCTGTGTATACAAAAACTGCACCAGTCTGGCACACACATTATCTGAATGAATCCCACACTAATACTAGAAAGAAGTGATGAGGCTTTGAGGTCAGAGAATGATCTAGAATCATGCATTTTTTAAGCTCTGATAAATATTATTTGAATGGATAAATAAGGTAGTTCAGACAGTTTCTAGGTTACAGCTAAAATCTGTGGCTGGAGGCAGAGTTAACATGGAAGTATTGTCAGAGCTTAGTGAGCCTCGGGGCAAGTCCAGTTTGTGACTAAGGTTAACATTTGGTATGTGACTAAGATCAATGCTTAGTCTAAGATCTGAGCTCCCTCTGAGACTAGGCTCAGATCAAACAGTGGACTTAACAGATTTGTGTTTCAAGATCTTCTTCCACCACTTGGAGTTATTCTGTGTATTTGGGGTTTCATTTCTATCCCCATGCCTCTTTCTTGCTCCCCTCTGAGTTGACAGTCAGCATCACTGTGCCCACCACCTCTTCCACACATGTCCTTCCTCCATTGCAGACCATGGGTTGCCTGGGTCCCAGCACATGCTCTGCCTTATGTCCAATACAGACAAGACTCTGCTCCCAAATGGCAATACCAGGATGATACAGGATGCTGCCAGATGATCCAGGATGCTGTCGCCTATACAGCTCATGCTATTCTCACATCTTCCACAAGGAAATGTGTCACATTTGACTTTGAACAATAACAAAACACAATCTTGTGTGTGAAAAAGTACCTACAATTAAAACATAACCAATTTAATTGCAGTTAAACTTAACTACAGTTAAATTGCCAGCTAATCAAAATGAACCAAAAGTGAATCTTCAGCGGGTCTTTGTACCCAGTACCCTTCTGTACGTCTCCTCATGGCCTATTGGGATGATGTGTGCAGCTGGAGGCACAGAACATTGGGCTTCCAACATCACTCGGTTGGCTTGTTGTCAGTTCCTTCCCTGAAGACACACAAACAGAATCCCAAACTACCGTGACCCAAATGTGTAACATACGGTGCAATTAGTAAAAGTGCATTAAGAGCCAAATTGGTCCTCCATTGCCACTTTTCTGATAATAAAAGGGAGGGAAGCCTGGGAAAACAATTGCAGAACAAAAAACTAGGACATGGTGTGAAATTTCCCCAGGAGGAAGGCTCTGAAAATGAGCTCCATCTCATGATCCATGGTCACATCTTGAAGAAGATACCTGTTAAACTTCCTTTACAGAAAACAGCATTTCTGGAAAGCAGTATGGCAATCTGTAACCAAAGTCTTAAAAATGCCTAAAACCTTTGCTCCACTAACTTCATTCTTAAAAAATTACTATAAGAAAACCACACAAAAATATAAACTAAGATTTATTTCAATATTGATCATAACAACGAAAACTTGAAAATAAGATGAAAGGACATAAATATAAGAAGAGTTAAAGAAGTCATGATGGGAACAAACAATGGAAAATTAGGCAACCATTAATGACGTTTACAAAGAATTCTTATTAACATAGGAAGATGCTTCTAACAGAACTTTAAACCAATTACAGTACATAAATCTAAAACTGCAGTGAGATCTCAACTGTTTTATCTATCAGTTAATGTCCTCATCTAGCTTAAAAGCTCATTGTAATGCATGAAAATTGTAAATAGTGGTTATTGCTAGATTTTGAACTCTAAGTGAGTTTAATAGTTCCTTTGTTATTTTAAGTATAGTACAAATGATTTGTAAAAGATATGTAACGATTTGATAATCTGAGGGGAAAATGCACCCTTTGGAAAAAAAATACTCCCCTGCCTCATCCTTCTCCCATACCAAGTAAGGCTGCTTTTGAGATAAAGGGTTGTGGCCTTTTTCTCTAGGACCAATCCCTAAACAGCTCCCAGAAAGAGGAATCGTGATGCCCCATAATGCAGATTCTCTGAGGATCTCCAATAATTACTCTTTGTCTTTTATACAGCCAGCTCAACTGCCCATTCAACATAGTTGTTTGCAAGGTGGTCTGTCAAGAAAGGTGAGGATCAGATTGTTAAGGGTGTGGTTCTGGGCAAAGATATGCTAATGGCCACCTTCTGCTTCTGTAATCTGCTTGCTTTTTTGATGTTAACTAGGGTGTGGTTAATCTGCTTGCTTGTTTGATGTTAAGCCAGGGTGTGGTTCTAGGCTTTATAAACTACCTCTTTTGGGAGCTCGGGGCTGATCTTCTCTAACCCTGCGTGGTAGAGAGTCAGTCGCCGGCCCGCTAATAAAGGCTCATAATTCATCTCAATTGGCTCCGTGGGTCTTAGAATTGATCACGCCACAACATTTGGAGGCCCCAGCGAGATCTCTCCAGAGGGGGAGATCTCCTAAGATCCGCGACCCCGGCCACCTTGGGCGAGGACCTGCCCCTTCCAGGGGATGGCCGCTGAGAGACGTTCCTCAGCCCCGGACACCAAGCGGACTCGCCCAGGAGGGCAAGTGGACAAAAGGTTCAATTCTGTAACAACTGGGCACGAGCCATCTGGAGCAGCTTCATCGGTGAGTCAGACTGCACTTGCATCTGTCAGTGGGCCCTAAAGAAAACTAGTGGAAGGCTGGACGCAGCAATACTAACCTAGTTCAGTCAAGGTCAGAGACATCATACTTGACTTTAGGTATTCAGGTTTCTGGTTCAGGTATTCAGGTTTTTGGGTATGTTACCATTTTGTGCTATCTGTAGTTTGTCTTGTCTGTCTGTATTGTGTTTGTCTGTCAGGACTGGTCGAATGTACTGTTACTCTCCTATTGCCTTGGTCTTCATAAGTTTACTCCATATATCAATGTGTGGTATTTTAATTCTTTCCTTAGGTCT
>NW_011888801.1:11162560-11164496 GCF_000151845.1 Pteropus vampyrus
CTGGCCATTGTCTGAGGAATACCTTTTGCTAGAGGAGCCCCTAGCAAACTCACCGGAGGTCTTGCCTAAAAACCTCCTGTTAAACTGAATTCCAACAAAGGATTCCTGGTGTCTGGGCAGAGGTAAATCCCCCCGGTCTGGCAGCACGTCATCCTCCTATTATAGTGACTCTGTCCAGCTCAGCTACTCCAGCCTGGGTACGTCAATACCCTATCAGTCAGAAGGCCCAAACGAGTATTGCTGTTCATATTCGAAGGTTGAGGAAGGCAGGAATCTTAGTTCCTTGCCACTCCTCGTGGAACACTCCCTTGCTCCCAGTACAGAAGCCCAGCACCAATGACTACTGACCTGTCCGGGATCTCAGGGAGGTTAATAAGCTAGTTGAGACCATCCACCTGACGGTCCCCAACCCTTACACTCTTCTCAGCCAACTACCCCCAAGTCATCAAGCATATACTGTCCTAGATCTGAAGGATGCCTTCTTTACTCTGCCGCTGGCCAAGACTAGCCAGCCCATCTTTACTTTTGAATGGGAAGACCCAGACAGACTTTACTCAGGACAATTGACTTGGACTCTTCTGAGTCGAACTCCGCCAGAGGCACCCTGAGGTAGTACTTCTACAATATGTTGATGATCTTTTGCTAGCGACTGAAACATAATTAGAGTGTAAACAGGCCACCGAGGACCTACTCCAGGAGTTAGACAAGAATGGGTATCGGGTATCTGCTAAGAAGGCTCAACTTTGCACTCCCCAAGTGATGTACCTAGGGTACAATCTACAGAAAGCAAAAAGGACCCTGTCCTCTAGTCGGATTGAGGCTATTCTGAGAATACCTCAGCCACACACCAAGCGACAGGTTCGAGAGTTCCTGGGAGCAGTAGGTTACTGTAGGCTTTGGATTCCCTGGTTTGCAGCAATAACTAAGCCCCTGTACACTAGTACCAGAGGGAAAGGAGAGAATCTAGCCTGGGGAAAAGAAGAAAGGAAGGTATTTGAAGCCCGGAAGGCAGCCCTAGCCACAGCCCCTGCATTAGCCCTGCCCAACCTGGAAAAGCCATTCCAGCTCTTTCTTACCGAGGTGCGGGGAATCGCGAAAGGGGTCCTGACACAGACCCTAGGACCTTGAAAGCGACCAGCTGCATACCTCTCCAAAAGATTGGACTACGTGGCAGCAGGATGGCCCAATTTTTTTAGGGCGATTGCTGCCACTACAATCCTCACTAAGGAAGCCCTAAAATTGACACTAGGGCAGACCCTCCAGATCATTGCCCCACACGCAGTTGAGTCAATGCTTCGCAGTCCACCCGACCGGTGGATTTTCAATGCTCGAATCACCCAGTATCAGGTCCTGCTTCTCAACCCACCTCACATACAGTTCCTGAAAACTACCACACTCAACCCAGCTACCCTACTGCCTGACGATGACCCTCGCCAACCCCTGCATGACTGCCTTGAGATCCTGGAGAATGCCACCTGCACCAGACTGGACCTGACAGACAGCCCTTGGCCGAATCCGGACTCTACTCTATTTACAGATGGAAGTAGCTTTGTCTCAGAAGGAGTCAGGTATGCTGGGACTGCAGTGGTTACCACTGAAACTGTCATCTGGGCACAAACCCTAAGCCATGGAACTTCATCTCAGCGGGCTGAACTAGTAGCAGTGACTCAAAGCTCTGCGGTGGGGTGAAAACAAGACCGATAACATCTACACGGACAGCAGGTATGCCTTTACCATGGCACCTGTACATGGGGCGTTATATAAGGGAAGGGAGCTACTGACTTCAGGAAGAAAAGAAATTAAGAATAAGGAAGAAATACTAGTCCTTCTAGAGGCAATTTGGCTGCCTAAGAAAGTGGCAATCATCCATTGCCCAGGGCACTAGAACTCGGGCTCAGAGGTAGCACAAGGCAACTCCTTCGCTGATCAAACAGCA
>NW_011888801.1:11166076-11181523 GCF_000151845.1 Pteropus vampyrus
TAACTACGTATGTCAAAAAAGAGTGCGGGCAGTGAAACCCATGGTTCTCAGAACTCACTACCCACCGCTCCAGGTTGACGAATCAATGATTTGAATTCCTCTAAAAGAACCAGTGGGGAATGTTAAGGGTGTGGTTCTGGGCAAAGATATGCCAATGGCCACCTTCTGCTTCTGTAATCTGCTTACTTGTTTGACGTTAACTAGGGTGTGGTTAATCTGTTTGCTTGTTTGATGTTAAACCAGGGTGTGGTTCTAAGCTTTATAAACTACCTCTTTTGGGAGCTCGGGGCTGATCTTCTCTAACCCTGCGTGGTAGAGAGTCAGTCGCCGGCCCGCTAATAAAGGCTCATAATTCATCTCAATTGGCTCCGTGGGTTTTAGAATTGATCGCACCACAACACAGATGGCAAATATCTTCTTTTGAAAGTGATTTTTAATCTCAAAAGGGCATTGAAGACTTAGGTCACACCTCCAATCTTCTAATGCCTTGTGGTCCTTGAATCAACAGCCTCACACAGGAGCTCATTAGAAATAAAAATGTGTGGGCCTCATCCCAGACCTATTGAATTGGAATCTGCATTTTAATAAGATCCCTAGGTGATTCTGTGCACATTAAGGTTTAAGAATGTAGATAAAAAAAGGCCACACTAAATGTGACAAGCTCAGGGGAGGCCAGCATAGTGGGCCCTACAAACTCAGAGACGGAAAGTAACCACATAGGATGGTCTTAACATAAAAACTTCTTACTAAAAACAGGTCAAAGTGGGTAGCCACATCCTGGGCCTGTAATTTTCTTGACAAAGGTCAGTATTTACTGTAAGTAAGCCTGTTTAATGTCTTTTTGCATATAAGATAACATACCCTGGGAATGTCAGAGTAATCCCTTTTCTTCAGACTCCTCAAGGCACAACCCACTGCACCAGAGCTCAGACCTTGAGACCACAGAACCCCTCATGGTTATCTTGTCTTCCATATGCTATCTCTATGTGTTGTAAATGTTAATTATTAACTCTCCTGTACCCAACAATGTAAAAGAAGTATGTATCTCTTTGTTTTACTTTTTATCTAGTTCCAGAAATTTCCCCACTTTGCTTTCTCTCGCCCTCTTAATTTACCACCACCACCAATGAACCCTCCTACATATCCTCCTTTGATTCTAATGTATAAAATAAGCTGCAAAACTGCCATTCTCCAGAGCATTATCTTAATTCCTTGAGATTTTGCTTCCCAGCAATTGTCTTCAGTTTAGCTTTAATTAAAATTATCTACATGTTTGAACATTTCTTACATCAACAAGAAACACTATAAGATAACTATAAGATATGTTGGCAGCAACTTGGTATAATGAAACAAGCACAGGATGATGAGATGGGATACCTGGTCTTTGGCACTGGCTGTAGGGGAAAAAAAATTTTTTTTTCCTCTACTCATCTTATGTTTATTGGCTGAGGCCCTGTAAATTAGATTGACAAAAGACAGATTAATAAGAGAAAAACAAACGGAACATTATTAACATGGACATCTCAGATACACATAGAAGTGCCCAGCTAGAGTAACTCCAAGTAGTGATTACAACTTGGGCTTCTATAGCACTAAACAAAAACATAATACATTTTTAGAGAAGTGACATAACAAAAGAAAAGGACTTTCAGCTTTTAAAGGTGGCAAACTGGGAAAGCTAATACATGGGAAAACTAAAAGTACATAAGGACTAGTTTAGCAAGATTTGTTATAGGTAGAGTTGGCTTGTGCTGTCTCTGGGCCGATAATGGTCTGAAGTTAGCTCCAGTGATTAACTTCTGTCCTTCCTGGTGAGGTGGGAACACCTTTTCAAATGTATGTCCTGATTTTTGGCAAGTAGAGGGAAGGCAGAGAATTTTTATATGCTCCTACTCAATTGCCTTTAGTTCAAAATAATCCTTATGCAAAGTGGCATATTTGGGGATGACATTCTGCTACCCTTTACAACCCTGAAACCAAAAATTGTTATGATCTTGAAAAGTTGCATAACCTTACCTGAGGGATAGAATTTCTAGATTTTAGTTTCCACATCTGAAAAATGGGGATAATAAAATCTCTCTATTATAGGACTTGAGAGAATTGAATTAGGTGCCATAAAACCTCTAGGATACTGCCTGGAACTGATTAAGTATTAAATATTTTCATTATCATTATAATAATTATACATGACACTCATAGAATCAAATGAAATAATGAATATTTAAGATTGTTCCAGATGCAAGAGATTCTCATCCAGATGTGAGGAGAAAATATTTTACAGATGTTAGGAATCCATCTTATTCAGAAAGCCAGATGTGAAATGATAGTTAGGAAAAAGACAGTGAAAATATAGGCTCATTGGAGAGTTTGAATTCCTGGAGTCTGATCTGACAGACAAAATCATCAACGGCATGGGTCAATGGAGTGGAATGAAAGTTCCATAAACTCAAAGCTTCTCTCACTATTCTTAGTTCCTTCCCAGTCAGGGAGCTGGAAAAAGGATTCCCTTATCAAGAGAGTTTTAAGGAAAGTTTCTATGAATTCACTCTATCACATCCCCAGCACCATTACCACACAATCCACTCATCCCCCTCATTCCTAAGGCTGCTGGCGAGTAATCTTTACAAATTGTTTCCACTTTAAAATGTTAGAAGGCTCTGCCTTGATGCCCTTGAACTGGAGGAAGAAAATGTGTCTGCATTACAAAGGCTTCATCAGCTGTCAAGCAAGTGGCCAATTGCCTTAGACAGGGAAATTGATAAGAGAAAAGCTTTCAGAAATGGTTCAAATCAACTCAGCCTTGAAGAA
Organism: Pteropus vampyrus; assembly: GCF_000151845.1. Lineage (NCBI taxonomy): Eukaryota > Metazoa > Chordata > Mammalia > Chiroptera > Pteropodidae > Pteropus > Pteropus vampyrus. The sequence continues at coordinate 11,168,885 of NW_011888801.1, forward strand.
AAGCAGCAGGGAGATGCCCTAGGGAGGGGGATTGAGCTTGAAAGAGAAAGAACAAAATGGGCCGCAGTTGGGAATAGTGGACACAGATAACAAAGCTCTTGGGGGTAGATTTGAAACTGGATGTCAGTAGAGCTGGGATGGAAATCCATGGGAAAATAAGTCAGTAGCGTTCTCCACTTAGAAATGGTTCCTGGCAATTTAAATAAATAAAATTTCAGTCTTATTAATAATAGTCTTGGTGGAGAAGTCAATAATAAAGCAAAGTGACATTAATAAACTTTGATCTTAAAATTCAGAATTTCTGACAATGCCAGACAGGGACTAGACAGGACCTGATTTGATTTTGCTCCATGGCAAACCCAATGAATGCTACAAATATGTGTCTTGCCTGATCTTCCTCTGACTTGGACTTTCTGCTTATCCTTTCCTCTCTCTGCTAAGCAACCATGCTTTCTCCAATCCTCCCTCATACTAAGACTGGACATCACTTGAAAATTCTTAATCTTTTAGCAGGAAATGAAATGGTACATCTCTTGCAGAGTTAATCTTTTTAGTAAACCTAGTTAAGTTTTCTTCCCTCCTTTCTTTGGAAAAAGGCTTCCTTCCTCAAATCCTGATAATTGTTCTAGTGACTCAGATCCTCTGGCTATTGATAAGGGTCATCAGCCCATTGTTAAGCAGAAATAGTGTTAGCCAGGCAGGGCCCTTAGAGTGTGTGTGGGGGGGCGGGAGGGGGGTCTTTAACCCAAAGGTCTTTCTTTTTACTCTTTAAGAAATATATTAACCAAGCCTGTTTCCCTTTACTCACTTAATAGGCAAATCAATAATAGAAATTAATAGATGTATGATTTAAATAACAAATTTGTATCTTATTTTTCTTGTCTAGGGACTGAAGTGACACTTCAGGAAACCCAAGACACCACTCCGACTGAGGCAGAAAATGAAAGAGCTCCATGAAACCCCTGTAAGCAGGGATAACGGCCATTCTCAGCAGGAAGCAGATATGGAAGAAGAGACCTCCTGTCCCTCAAGATCCATACTAATAATAAGGGGGTTCATGGCTCTTAGAAAAGAAGTAGACAGGAAAGTTAGCTAGGGGGTTTCGAGTCTGCCTGCAAAGACACTGAAGTTATTCTATCTTAGAAGGAGTCTGCCTTAATCTGCCTACATTTAAGTAAACCAGAAGGCATTTTTCTAACTCAAAGAAACCAGTAGGCAGAGATTTAGGTACCAGTTTAAGCCAGTCACTCGGCACCTGCGCAGTGAAGACCCCAACGACCTTCAGCTCACCTGAGTCTCATTATATCATCATTATAATATGATGCATATGCCCGGAAGTTCATTAATATCATTATAACAGACTGAATTCTGGGAACAAACATGCACAGAAAGCAAAATGATGAATCACTGAGTCCTGTCAATTTTAGCTGTCAATCAAGGAAGTCCACTCCTCTAAGAAAAATAATCACCCACAGCAAAAAAAGGGATAAAAACCCTGAAATCTTTGTTACCAGGCTTTTTGAGCCATGCTTCTTTTGTTCAAGGCCTGCTTCCACGTCTGGAAGTGTACTTTCCTTTCTAATAAAACTTTTCTTTTCTACTGTATTTCGGTGTCTTGCTCAATTCTTTGTTGGAGACATCAAGAACCTGGACAATGTGCTGGAAGAGGATCCCACTCTCCAGTAACAATATTCCTTTTACTTTTCTCTCCTGACTCTTTTTTTTTGGTCATCCCCAAGCTGATTTGGTGTCTCCTGGAGTTTCATTATCTGTTTTCTGTCAGAAGTCTAACACTCAAACACCTTGAGTGGCAGGGGTGGAGGATGAATGTGTTAATGAATCAAAGTTAATATGGAAGGGCGTGGAGCATGGAAAACTGGAAATTATATGTTTTAGAAAGGATTCAGTGTTCTTTTTCTAAAACCATGTCCAGTCCAGATTTGTTTATTCCAATATCTGGCCATTATCTCTCCCAAATATCTATCCCCAGTGTTTGAGTCAGGACTCACCCTGTCTTGAAAGAGCAAACAAAATAGAAACAAACTCATAGATACAGAGAACGAATTGATGGTTGCCAGATGGGAGAGGGTAAGGAAGATGAGTGAGAAAAAATGAAGGGATTTAGAAGTACAAATTGGCAGTTACAATCTTTAGGCCCCTTCCTAAGAGAGGAGGCATCTCTCTCCTCAAAATGCAAAGGAAAGGGCTTGAAGAAATAACCCACTCAGCCTGTTGTAGATTAACCACACCCTATAGATCTTTAAATGGCCTTCTGAAAACTCTTGTCACACCTACAAGAGAAATGATCTATAACTAGATAGGACTGGTGGTCTGTGAATTTCTTCCCCCTTCCTACTCCCCCCATCCCACCCCGAAACTCCCCTTCTACCCTATCCTGAGTCACAGAGGTGCACAGGCGCATGTAGAACGTCAGACAAAGGAATCATGTGCCCCTTGCATGGACACTGCAGAGGTATATAAGCTTTAAGAAATTTAACCAGGGAGAGCTCATGCTTTTGTGCTGTTAAGCCCACATGCTCTGCTGGCAAATAAATTCTCCTTTCTCTAACAAAGTCGTCTGAGCGTCAAATTTCCTCTGCCAGGTGTCACTTCCTGCAACATTCTTTCTTCAATCTTGATCTTAGCTGGGCTTCCTAGCAATGGCTAGTGATCCAAGAGAGCCTAGTTCCAAAGTCACACACACGAAGCATGTGTAACAAATGCCCCCAGTGCTCCCCTTCACGTCCTTCTGGCCCATCTCTTGTTTCAACCTCAGCTGCAGTGGATGGTCTCATGTAAGCTCAGTCCCATCTTGCACTTTATGCAGGAGCCAGGCATCTGTCATCTTTGCTTCTTAGCCAGGACCTTGTCATACACCTGGGTAATCTGCTCAGCCCTTGCGTAAGCACAGTCAGAAGTAGGTGGAAATTAGGCCAACCTTTCCATTTCCTTCTCATGCTTTGTTCCTACACATCAGTCAGCCATATCTGAGCTTCTTAATATGTCCCTTAGAACATCACACTCTCAAAACTTTGTGCTTTGTCCTTCACATCTTCTCTTATCTACCTGATTGATTCCTACTCAGTTTTCACAATATCACTCATTTTTTATTTCTACTCATTTTTCATAATATCACTCTAGAAAACCTTTCATTATTCCTCTACCCTCTTCTTCTATCTGTATTAGATCCTTTCTCTGTGTTAACATTCTTCTTTGAATTTTGCCAACATAATAATCGATAATTTCTTCTTATAATCGATAATTTCTTATAATCGATAATTTCTTATATTTTTTCTTATAATCGATAATTTCTTCTTTTTCTCCCAACTATAAAGGACAGAAGACTTGTCAATCACCTCTGTATTTACATTTCTAGTGTGTGACAAACAGATAGAACTAAGTAAATATTTCTTGAATGAATTAATTAGTTTTTTACAGTATGCTCAGAATCCTACTGCCACTAAATATACTTTTTTGCATTAGACCAGTTTCAAAATTAGTAAATATTTTATGGGAAATACTTTATGGGAATTTATTTGCCACATAGAAATTATTCAAGAAATGTTGAACCCTTATTTGAGCTACCAAAAAAAAAAAATACTCAAGAGAATGAGGGAAATTAATATAAATGCAGCAAACCTGACCTCAGTTAGAGTCTTAATTATTTAATGAGTCAGAGAGTGGGAGATTGCATGATTGACTGCATCATAGAACCATGGGGTTATGAGAAAGGGCCAGAGTTAGCTAGAGATCAATACTATTAATTTAAGAAATACTTATGGGATGCCTAGTTTATTTCAGGTTAAGTGTTTAGTAAGACTGAGCTTATATGATGAACTACCCCAGTATTCACCAAGCCGTAATTACTTTGAAAGTAAAAGAATGCTTACTTGGCTTGAATAAATATTAAAACTTTTAATATCCCGAAGATAAAGTTTTAGTTCAGGGTAATAGAATATTCTAGCAACGAATGATCTCCAATTCTACTGTCTGTTTTGATTGACAATAAATTACTTATACCTGATGTTTCTCTGCTTCAACTGAATTCTGAGTCTAACCATTAGGATAACTGTGAAAATTATTAGAACTAATTATAATCTTGTTGATTGTTGCAGGAATATGTGTCAAGGGATTAAGAAATCTTTCAGTCAAAATTTCGAATTTGTTGCTACCTGCTCAGAATCCCAAGGTCATTGTTACAAAGGTAAAATTGTTGTTACAAAGTGTTGACTTCGTAACTTGTCATTACACCTGTCTACTTCTGTAAATGTCTGAAAAGGCAGCTTGTTAGAAATGACAGGGAACCTAAGTGAGTGTGCCCTTTACCTAAATATTTGTAAACTTTAACAAATCGTTTTTTTCTTGGAAATCTGCTTTATTTACCTGAAACACAGGTGTAAAATTGTATATCTTATAGAAGTAAATGAGATGATATAAATCATGTTGACCTGACCTGGTGACAAAGATTCTTTGGTTGACCAAACTTCAGTCAGTCTCCATCTAATGTAGGGAGGAGGCAAGAGAATTAAAATTGTTAATCAAACTACATTCAGGGACTACAATGTGCTGATCAGCCCTGCAGCTAGGCCAGGAGGACACCTTCAGAACAAAGGAAGATTTCTACTGGGATTACTAACAATCCACTCTCCATGCCTGTGAAGGGGAAACAGGAACCAATAGAATCATCCCCTATGGCTAAAACAGTGGGGAACCTCTGGATTAAAGGCTGGGAATTGCCAGCAGGTCTTTCACTCTACATATTTTTACATTGTCATGATACATACTCTTCCCCTTCTTCACTGTATGTTCATATCAAAAGAAATGGGTTAACAAAATCTTTTAAACTATAACTCACAGGAACTAAAGAATGATATATAAACTGAATTTTCAGAGCACTCAGGGTCTCTCTCACTGTCCCTCTCACTCTCTGCCTCTGAGGAGTGTTACCGCTTTTCTAACAAATTTTCCTTTTGACTCTAACTTAAGCGTGTGTGTTGAATTCTTTCTATGCTCTCTGTCAAAGGACCCTCTTCTTCCGGTACAGGGCTTAGTCCCTCCTCCACTTGGGGAAATTTGCTCTGTCCTGCATCACACCTAGGCACTTACTTGTAACATCCGTTTTCAGCAAGAACCCTGCTAAGTCAGTTTAGCAAGACTCCCTCTCGTTCACATTTGCTTAGATTCTTCACCCTTCCTATCCTTCACATATCCCCAAGGGATGCAGGTCCTGCCTTCCATAAGAATCCTGTTAGATCAGCTTAGCCAGAATCTTTCTTACTTCTGATGTCAGTTTTTCATCCACTGATCCCACTCAACTCCTTGGCTATAAATTTCTACTTGCCCATCTGTATTCAGAGTTGAACCCAATCTCTACCACTGTAAAATTCCTTGACAGTGGTCCCATAGCAATGGTACTAAATAAAGTTTGCCTTACCATCTTTAGCAAGTGTCACTGAATATTTTTTTTTTCCTTACCAGCAGTCCTTGGAAATAAAATTTTCCTTTTACCTTTCCCCAGAATTGAGACCTTAGCTCTTGGAATTCTTCATCTGAACTTCTGAGATTCTTGACATTTTCACCCCCTACCTGCTTCTCTAGTCCAAAGTTCAGTGTTAGAAAGAATTAAGAGGCAAAATAGTTTGGAGCAAAGAACGCAAGGACAAGAATTCCTTGTCTTCTTTTGGTACTTCTAAGCTCTCTAGACCTGTAGTTTTCTGCTCACACTAGACGTAAATTGAATAAGAAGGGCAGATGTCCTGGAAAAAAACTGAAAATTCTGAAATTTTTCCTTTCAATTATGTAAAATGAAAATATTTGAAATGAATGTGTAAGTGTCCATTTGTTATTATTATAATCTCATATTTTATCTTCATTTCTGATTGCTATTTAATCAGCAATAGCTTGGAAAGCTTCAGCTTTTACTTTCTTCCTCTGTTAAGCAAGTAATGATTTGTAAACAAACACTTGAATAAGTGCTACTTAAAGGGTCCTTTTCATCCTTTTGTAATATAAATAATTCTTTTATCGTGCAAATGAGCTCACCCTCTTAGATTTTGTAAGTAAGAATATTTAGAGACTCCATTTACCTCTTCTGTTTAGAATTTAATTACACATGAAAGGGGTATGTATTAGCTTCCCATTGCTGATATAATAAATTACCACAGATTCAGCAGCATAAAACAAAACTTTTTTTATTAGCTTACACTCCTATAAATCTGAAGTCTGGGAGGGCTCTGCTAAGTTCTATACTTTGGATCTCACAGCAAAAAGCAAGATGTGGCCTGGCCTAGGTCTTTTATTTTGGAGGATCTAGGAAAGAATGCCCTCTTCAGCTCACTAAGGTTATTGGCCGGACTCCATCCTAGCTGTCAGTAGCAGGTGTTCTCTGCTCCTAGAAGCCACCTGGCTTTCTTCCTACATGATCCTCTCCATCTTCATACTAGCAAAGGTGCATCACATCCTTCTCACCCTTCACAGATCTCTAACTTTTCCTTCTGCTTTCCCTTCTGCCACCAGAGAAAGTTCTGTTCTAAAAAGGCTCATGTGATTAGATCAGGTTTACCAGAACAATCTCCCTTTTTTAGGTTAAGTGTGCTGTATAACATAAGACAACCATGGGAACAGTATCGTTTCACATTCGCAGATTCCAGGGATTTGGGTGTAGAATATCGAGTGCTGTTCTTAAAACTTCTGCCTACCAGACGTACGTGTCTACAGAAAGATGGTTTCCCACTCTGTTTCTTCTTTCCTCTTCTCTTGAATGTATTTGGAGAGGATACCTCACATTACTAGATAGGAAAGACTGGGAGAGTCTATAAAAGTGAGCAGAGTTCCAGCAGCAGAGTGAGAAATCAAATAAATATAGAGACTGCTCAACAATTTTCTTTAGTTAACGTCATTTAAAAACCAGAGCTTTTGAAATTGAGCCAAATTCAATTTCTGAAGTATCTGGCTATGACTGAGGAGGAATATACACAAACTCAAAGTATTCTTCTATTAGCAAGAATAATCTTATTGAGCCTGATGATTTAGCTAGGTTCTCTGAGGTGCTAGATTATATATATATAAAATGCCTGACACTGCCCTTTCACTGGTGACAACTCAACATTATCTATCAACTATTACATTAATGAAACAAGGGCTAGAGTAAGCAATTATGGAGAAGACTTATAGGTAAAAAAGTTCTTTATTAAAACCATATTTTTATTTCTTTATGTGTTGATTTACAAATTTATCATAAATATCTATTTATTTATATTTAAATATATGCCACACTCTGATGGTGCTGAAGCTAAAATATTTCGTTAAAATCTTTGGTGCTCTCTGGGCAGACAAAGCATCTTCCATCTAAACAAAATACAGAATGAAAAGTATCTAGTCTGTATTCCTAAGTGCATTCATTCATTTTTCAGTAAATGTTTAATCCTTACCATGTATCTGATGCTTATGCAGTGGGTATGGGTGAGTCGCTGATGTGGATAAAAGAGAGATACTGATATGGGTATGGTTGAACAAAACCAGCTTGGTCCCCTTCCTCAAATAACTTCTATTCTAGGCCCTTGTGTCATGAGTAGCCATGCAGGTGTAAGTTGCAGTCTACAGGACAGTGACAGCTAAAGGTAGATCTGTGTCAAGTGCTGGAGATCATGTGATAGGCCCAGATTTTGGTCAGAGTATTGGTCAAAGTCAGGGCCCTGTCCTTGTAATGCATGAAAAGTGCTCTGTTGCCTCCTGGAAACTCCAGATTTCATCAGAGGCTGCTCTGGGAAAATGAGGAAATAAAATAGGAAGTCTTAACCTAGAGACTTAAAGCAGCCTTATCTAGGGGATATATAAGTTCCACATCATTCGAAATATATAGCAAAATTTAGTGTCATATAGGACTTTGAGTAAGAGTGATTTCAACACAAGGATCTAATTGCTTCTATTTCCATTAATTTCATTAGAAGGATTGATAGATAATAAAAATAGAAATAAAATTTTCATCAGGCTTTGGTTGCAATCAAAAGTGAAAAATAGGACAATTTGGTGACGGATGGAGGGGATGGGGGTTGGGGGACTGAGAGAATGGAATGAAGGGTTAAAGAAGTACAAATTAATTGTTGATAGATGGTCATGGGGATGGGGAGAACAGCATAGGGAATACAGTTAGCATTAATATGATGGCTAGGTGGAGAGCTAGGGGAGGGAGAGAGCAATTCGGGAGATCATTTTATGAACTATATAGATGTCTAACCAATGTACCGTATACTTAAAACTAATTAAAATAAATAAATAAATATTTTTAAAAAAGGAAATGAGAGATTTCTAAAGTGTAATTTATTTTCTTCCAGAGAAAAATAAAAAGGCAATGCCTAAATCTCCAGAAAGGTATTGCAAGTAGGCCAATAATCAATAAGAGAATTGGTTCATAAACAAACTTCACAAAGTAAATTTGACAAAAATCTTCTTGGTGGATTGGGATTTACAGATATCAAGTAAAAGATGGGAGAACTGTTGAGAAATATTATCTTGAATCTAACACAAGAGGGAGAAGAGTAATGAAAGCCCCTTACACCCAGAAAGGGAGCATAATTACCTTCCTGAGACTGAAGTGTGTCCCTTGAGGGAAATGAGAAAACCCTGATGGAACTCTACTTCCTGGTCACCACAAGAAACAAGGGACAAGTCTGCAAGGAAGGACTGGTCTTGAGCAGCAATTCTTTATTCCCCCCGCTTTTTTTCTTATTTCTTCTTTAAAATTTTTCTATCATAGTTGACATACAATATTATATTAGTTTCAGGAGGATAAAATAATGACTAGAAATTTATATATCTTACAAATGAATCACCCCAATAAGTCCAGTACCCATTTGGTACCATACATAGTTATTACAATATTGACTATATTCCCTATGTTGTGCCTCCATTCCTTTTTGACCTGAGCAGGCAGTATTTGAAAGCAACTGCACTGAGTGCATCCAGGCTCATGAACATGGAGAAAGTGGCCACTGCAGCCAACCTGGGCTCTTCTCTAATATAATGAACAGTAAAGCAAAACAACAAAGGAGCTCTCACTTAACCCAACACATACTACATATTACACATTAGAAAACTGAGGCACACACAAACCCTCCTAGTAGTATCTAGTTAGTGAGCAATAGAGCTAGAATTCTAAATGAGAAAGTGAGATTCCAGATGTCCAGCTCTTTCCAACTACATCAATCACATTGCCTCTTTCAGGAAGGACACTGGGCATTGCTACAAAGGGTAGCCAGGTTCAAGTGGAAGCCATGGCAGAAAGCTGGCCCTGGTGCTACCTCACGAAACAAAAAGAAGAGAATCACAGGGATGACACATATCTAATGCAACTGTACAAGGCCAGGGCTCTCTCCACATTCTGCTTTGGCTGCAAAATTGCTGGATTTATTTCAATTACCTCAAAAGGCCTGCTTTTTCCCTTTATGGGGACTGGGAGGATTTAGTCAGAGATAATCATAATTCTCTAAAAAAACTCATATCAGTTACAATTTCACTAGAAGACAATAATGGCTAATTGCAATATTTGGGCTCTAAGGGTGAGCGAACTAGAGAAATCACACTTGAGAAGGTAGCACTGGAGAGCCAAGAATAGAGAAGCTCTGCCTTGTGGCTGGTGTCTTAAGCTGGAAAGTAATCCCAGCAGAGGAGCAAAGTGTTCTCAGAGGACCAGCCTCACCTGACCAACGCTCTTGTTCTCTGGAGCCCACTGTGGGCACCAGGGAGGGAGCTGATGAATGTAAGTGTGAAGGCACAAAGAAGCCAGGAGATTTAACCATGAGAATGAGACAAACTCATCTTGTCTCCATTGTCCAAGAAAGGAAACAGCATTGGTGAAGAAAAGACTGCAAAGATGATGACCTTTCCTGGCTCTGGAAAACAAGGCATCCACAATCAGATTGTTTGCAAGATTACAGGAGAGATCAGTAGTGAGGCAACCCTGGGTTCAAATGCCAACTCTGCTGTACATTACATGAGTCACCTGGACCAGCTTGCTAACTCATTTGAGTTGTAGACTCTGCTGTCATGTGGAGACTATTACCTCTCTTCTGTGTTGGTGTAGGAATCAAATGTTATGGGTATGTTAGCCTGGCAAGTGACTGTTACTCACACACAGACCCATTCTTACCCTAGTCTATCTCAGTTTATTCTCCACACATCAGCATGACACCCAAAGTGAACTTTTTGAATCATAGACAGAATCGTGCAGTTCCCCCATTTCAACCCCTCCAAGGCTTGCCATTGCCCTGAGAACAAATCCACAGTCCTCTCCACAGTCTGCAAGTCTGCCCATGACTACTGCTCCAACCTCATCTTTGTCCCCCTCCCTTTTGCCCCACTGATGGAATTGCTGCCCTCCACTCACTAAGTGTGCTCCCACTCAGGGCTTTTGTTCATGCTGTTCCCTCTTACTCAACACTCTTCCCAAGATATTTACATGGTTCACTTCTTCAGTTCATCAAGGTTTCTGCTCAGAGGCCACATCTTCAGAGCACTCTTCCCTGATAATCTATCAAAAATAACCACCTTTTTATGCTTCATCTCTCTTTATCTAACTTTAGTCCCCTTCTTAGACACTACATTATCTATTTATTTATTTATCTATTTTCTGTATTCTGTATCACACTGTGGGATTGAGTCCTCTACATCCCAGTGCCTAGATTTGTACTGGCACACAGAGATAATCATAAATGTGAGTTACCTTTGTCCTTTTTTTTTATTCCCCATCTTCTCTCACAACCATAAAATCTTATTTCAGAAGATATGAGAATCAGAGTTTGTTTTCATAATCGAAGGAGTCAAGACACACATGTTATTACAGGCACCACAACCTTCTCCTATTAAATCCACATCATTTTTCACTCTATCCATTTCCTCCTTTATTTCCTTATTGTTCTTGAGCTCTACATCTATTTTTCACTGCCAGAAGGAACAGAACATAACATACTGCTCCTGGAACTGATGTCCCATCAGTTGGACTTCCAGCTCCAGCTTCTTAGTAAGTGCCCATGTGTGGTAGTAAGCTCTGCAGCCAGTGGTTGGTATCATTATAGGCACCTGGGAAGCTTTATGAGCCTTCATGGCATTCAATTCATAATAAATAATAATATACTGCCAGAAGATTACTGTATGACTGCTGCTATGATGAACCATTCAGGAGGAAGTAATAGCCATGAGCAAATAGAAAAGCAAACAAAGAAACAATCTGTTGTGCGGCACCTAAAAATATATCTAGGGACAGAGAGAGATTCATCAGGTGTTGAAATATTTTGTTGACAAAGCCACAGGGAATAATAGGTGTGTTCAAATGTGCTTTTTCTTCACAGCTTTACTGTGCTATGCTAGCACACTATTCTCCAGCACTCGCAGTCACATGAAGGCAGAGAGGGCCACTTTGGGACTAGGGAGAAGGAACACACCAACCCCCTTGTCATAGTTTGTGACCTGAGATGATGACTCAGATGTACTATGTCCCAGGAAGCTGATTGAATTGTGACTTCCAAAGACCAGCAGCTGGGAGCTCCAAAATGAACTAGACTATAATGGGGTGTTTGGACATTTAACAGACTCTAGTCACTATATGTATCCTGGGCTATAATTCCCTTTTTAAAAATTCTTGTACTTGTTAGAGGAACTTGGGTTGAAGTTAGCAATATTTTATAGTTTTTGTCCCAGTAAAAGAATATCGCTGAATATCTGAATGCCTAACAGCAACAAAACACGTGATGCCAAAGACTGGATTCCATTAAAAACTGATGGATATGCTGTATGATTCCGTTTATAGAATAACCTTGAAATGACAAAATTATAATGATGGGAAACAAATCAGAGATTGTCTGGCATTAGCTTTGGGGGAGTATATGACTATTCAGAGGTGGAATAAAGGAGTTTCTTTGTAGTGACAGGAGAGTTCTATATCTTGATTGTGATGAAATTAACATAAATTTACATGTGTTGAAATTTTGTACTTTACACCACTAACAACAAGAGGAAAATCTGGTGAAAACCAAATAAAGTCTGTAGTTTAATCAATACTATTGTACTACTGCCTATTTCTTGGTTTTGAAAATGCACTATTATATGTAAAATGTTATCACTGGGGAAAGCTAGGTATCTGTGAAAACTCTGTATTCTTTTCGTAACTTCTCGTCTAAAGTTAGTTTAAATTTAAAAAGTTAAAAAACTGCAAACTATATTACAAAACTCAATGGTAGAGGTTTCAGTTCTGTTATGTGGAGTAACCACACTTCCCTTGTCTCTCCCACTGTTGTGACGGCAATAATTGGAGATTATGAGACTAGGAGGAGTTGTTTTAGAACTCTGGAAAATAGCTGTAAGCAGATTGAGAAAGAAGACCAGAGTTCAGAATACCATGAAAATAGTGGGGAGTTTACATGTTTTTTTCTCCAGTATTCCTTGACCTAAATGCAATTCAAACAAATCTAGAGGTGGCCATCAGCTGAGAGTGACACCTGGGAAAAGCCCTCCAGTTCTCACTCCAGGAGCTGGATAGGGAATTCTGAAATTGTACATTAAAAAATCCCAGAAAATAAAAAATAAAAATGAAACAAACATAAAAAGCTTTAGAAATAATAACAAATACATTTAACAAAATTGAAA
>NW_011888801.1:11183703-11195647 GCF_000151845.1 Pteropus vampyrus
TGATACACATAAAACCATGGATGAATCTCAAAAACATTATGCTGAGTGATAGAAGCCAATCTCAAAAAGTTACATATAATATGATTTCATTCATGAGACATTTCAAAAAAAGCGAAACCATTGTGATGCAAAATAGATCAGCGATTGTCAGACATTATGGATAGTTGGGTGGGTGGGAAATATGAATATAAAGAGATAGGATGAGAGAGTTATTTTGGAGTTAAGAAATTGTCTGTATGCTGATTTATGGTGGTGGCTACAAAAATCTAGACATGTATTTAAATTCATAGAATTGACAGTAATCATGACAGTGTGGTATTGGCAAAATAATGAACAAATAAATCAGTAGAACAGAATAGAGAGCTCCAAAATTGGCTCACGCAAATATAGTCTATTGAACTTTGACGAAAAAGCAAAAGCAATTCAATAGAGAAAAAATAGTTTTTTTTAACAAATGTTGCTGGAACAATTGGACATCCACATATAAAAAAATAAATTTAGACACAGATCTTACACCTTTCATAATAATTAATCCAAAATGGATTATAGATTTAAATGTAAATGCAAAATTATAAAACTTCAAGGAGAAAACAGGAGAAAATCTGAGTGACTGGATTTAGTGATGACCTTTTAGAAACAACATAAAAGCAAATCCATAGAAGAAGAAAAATTGATTATTGGACTTCATTAAAATTAAAAACTTCTGCTTTAAGAAATGTTGTTAAAAAAAAGCATACCACAGAGTGGGAGAAACTTGTTGCCAAAACATATCGGATAAAAGACTGATTTTAAAAAAACGATGTAAAGAACCCTTAAAAGCCAAAAATAAGAAAGAAACCAACTCAATAAAAATGGGCCAAATATCAGAACAGACCACTCACCAAAGAAAATAAACAGATGGCAAATAAGCATATGAAAAAATGTCCCACATCATATGTCACTAGGTAATGACAAATTAAAATAACAATGACAAACCAGTACACGCCTATTTTAATAGTTAATATTCAGAACACTGACATCAAATAAATGCTAGCAAGGATTTGATGCAAAGGAACTATCAGTCTTTGCTGGTGAGAATGCTAAATGGAAGATAGTCTGGCAGCATCTTCCGAAGCTAAACACAGTGTTACCATACAAGCCAGCAATAGCTCTCCTTGATATTTACCTAAATAAACTGAAAATAAATGTCCACACAAAAACTTGCATATGCATTTCATAACAGCCAAATCTTTGAAGCAATCAAGATGTCCTTCAATAGGTGAGTGGATAAATAAACTGGTATATTCAGACAATGGAATATTATTCAGCGTTAAAAAGAAATGAGCTATCAAGACACAAAAAGACACAGAGGAACCTTAAATGCATTTACTAAATGAAAGAAATCACTCTGAAAAGACCACACACTATAGAATTCCAACTATATAACATTCTAAATTAGACAAAACTATAGAGACAGTAAAAACCCTATTGGTTGCTAGGGATTGAAGGGGAATAAAGGAGAGGTGAATAAGGAAGTATATGAGGATTTTTAGTATAGTTAAGTTATTCTGGATGATATGGCAATGGTAGATAATATGACATTTTCATTAGTCAAAACCCATAGAACTATACAACACAAAGAGTGTATCCTAATGTAAACTATAGAATTTATTTAATAATATATCAATATTAGTTCAGCAATTATAACAAATGTACTACATTAATGCAAGATGTTAATAACTTTACGGTATGAGGAACAGGGGTAGTATACAGGAACTCTGCACTTTCAGCTCAATTTTTCTATAAAACTAAAATTGCTCTAAAATATAAAATCTATTAATTTAAAAGACAAATGTATAATAAAAGAAGCAAACTATTTTACAATATTAATCATATTTTAAAAATTGAAAATGAAAGCTGGATAGGTATAGAATAGGGGAAAGTTTACGTATGCCTACAGGGAAATCACTCGATTATCATTCAATAAATATTTATTTACAGCCCCATGGACCACTTGTGAAATGTAAAATAAAACATCTATTCAGAATACTATCATTTATTCTTCCCCCTTCTTTCGTTCAATTAATTTGTGTCACTTAATCTCCAGTTTGTGATACTCTCCAGTCCCATGGAGAGTTTTTCCTTCTTCCATAGTCAGCTTAAATTTTCTAGCTGATCATTTTTTAAATTTTATTTTATTATTAGTTTTGGGTACATAATACATTGATTAGACATTGATTATATAGTTTGCGAAACAATTCCCCTGATTGTTCTATCACCCTTTTGGCTCTACACGAAGCCATTACATTACTGCTGACTGTATTCCCTATGCTGTGCTCCCCATCCCCGTGACCATCTATCAACTACTAATTTGTACTTCTTTAACCTTTCACCTCTTTCTCTCAGCCCCCCAACTCCTCCCTAGCTGATCGTTTTTTGCCATAACCCTTGCCTCTCTTGTCTTTTTGTCAAATCCACCTGGCAAATGTGCAGCCATTCAACTATCTTCTTTATTCGCTTCCACACACAGGACACTGGACACTGTTGGAGAAACCTCCAAAACAGATCCTTAGGATGGAAGTCATTGGAGCATCTCTAATTTCAAAGAAGTTCCCAGCACTACTTAGTATCTGTTATATTTTTCTTATGGAAGCTTCTTCCACAATGGTGATTTTAAACTTTCTCCATGTTCTTAAATATCTGACCCTATCATTCTGCTTTCCCTCAGCAGTTGGCATTTCATCACAAAGTAATGGGATAATCGTATGAGATCTATCAGGAATTCTTACCCAAACATAGCCTCATGCAAAATCATTGTTCCTTGTTTCTGCTTATTAAAATGGAAGGCTTATTCCTCCAGGTCTTGTCTTAGCTCCTTGGGACCTCATCTTGTTAATTGCTTCTCTTTGTGTTATGATTCTATTATTTTCAAAGTATCCTTCTCTACAAGATTTTTCCCAAAAGCATTTAAACTTTATCAAATCTTTCCCAATTTTGAAAAAAAAAATTCCTCTGAATAAACATTAAAACTCTATCCTATTCTCTCTTCTCTTTATGGATAACCATCTACTGTCATTATCTCTGATTCCTCACTTTCCACTCACTTTTCAGTTCAAGTTATCTGATTCTTTTCTATAATAATTACATTCAAAGAGGTGCTAATGAACTGTTTGATGCTAAATCAAATGTAATTTTTTTTCTTTTTTATTTTCCTTGATGTATTACCACTTAAAATTCTCTTCCTTTTGTTTCTGTGACTTAATATTTATTCTATT
The DNA here is from genome assembly GCF_000151845.1 of Pteropus vampyrus. NCBI lineage: Eukaryota > Metazoa > Chordata > Mammalia > Chiroptera > Pteropodidae > Pteropus > Pteropus vampyrus. The sequence continues at coordinate 11,186,958 of NW_011888801.1, forward strand.
GCTCATGTTTATTTGTTAGCTCCTGCACAGCTTCCACCGTTATTTTTTATTCTTTTATCCTTCCCTTAAATGTTGGCCTTCATATTCTACACGTGGGTTCTGGACAACCTCTTTTACTCCTATACATTCACTAGCGAATCTTAACTCCATTATAGGTCTTTCTTCTGAATTTCAGTTTTATAACCAACATCCTCTATTTGTATTTCCTCTATTTGTATTTCCAGTCTCCTCTATTTGTATTTCCAAAAACATCACAAAATTAAAATGAAAGTCTGAATTAAAAATCCTCTCTTCTTCTTTAAGTTGTCTTAATTATTTATCCAATTATCTAAGTTGGAATCTTAGGAGTCATTCCTAACATACCCCTCTCTCTAGTTCCTCATGGCCAATCAATTCTAAGCCCTGCTGGTTCTGCCACCTAAATATTTCTCGAATACTCTATATTTTTCTCCAACATCAATCACAACCTAAGTCAACCCACTATCATATCTCATATGAATTATGAATCTAGTCTCTTAACTTACCTCTTGCCTTCAACTTTGTTCACTTCTGATGTATTTTTTTATGCAAGACCCAGGCTTATCTTTCTCAATCAAAGTTCTGGTATCACTTTTCTGCTTCAAATACTTCATAGTTTCTCTTACTTTTAAACTAAAATTTATCTCCTTAACAGAGCTGATAATCTTTTACAATTTGACCCCATTAGAGCTCTCCTGACTCAGCCCTTTCTACTCTCATTTATACTCTATTTTCCAATCGATTTGAACCATGTGCAGTTTCCAGAACTCACTGTTCTATCTCATGCCTCCAGGCCTTTTGGAATGGTGCCCCACTCCATGGAATTTCTTAAATTCTTTTTACCACACTAGCTTCTATCTATCCTTTCTTGTTCAATTCAGATGTCACCTTCTCTTTTTCTGGTATAAATGCTGCCACAATACTCAATACTCTGTATTTATTCCAATTACAGTCACGTTATGTTGTAATAGTTGGTGACTTCCCTGCTTTCACACTAGTGGAAATTCTTAAGGGCAAATTTAAAATTCTGTGTCTTGTTTGATCTCTGTGTTCTTGGTGCCTGACCCAGCAGACAATCAAGAAATGTCTGAAGAAGAAAGTTAGAAAATCTAGAAGGAAGGAAGAAAGTAAAGGAGGGAGGAAGGGAAGGAGAAAGGGAGGGAGCAACGGACGGACAGACGGAGGGATGGAAGACTACTCAAGTATATGTTCTTTAAGATTACAACTATGTAAAGTTACGTAAATACTAACAGATTTTTTGTTTTTGGCATGGGGTTAACGATGATTCCACCCTAGTTTTGAAACAATGTTTTTTTAATGTTGTTACATTACTTCTAAAATTAAAACAAAATGAATTTGTGTACTACAGATGCCTGACATGTAGCACTCCTGATATGGTAGAGACTGCTCTGTATTCTCCAAAAGGTGTTACCTCTTCATGGCACACAAATGGACTGGATTTCTTTGCCTCTATCTCTGTTAGTGTGGTCCCACTAAGTCCCAACAAAGAGAATGTGAACAGTAGTGATGTATGCCATTTCAAGATTTAATCCAAAACAACAACAACAACCCTTCCCTAATGAACTCTGTTCTCTGTTCCTGTTGGGAAAGTGACCAGAGAGAACTTCGAGAACCTCAAGAAGGGAAGAACCACAACATGAAAGAATCCTAGGTCCTTGAATAATGGCTTGGAAAGCCATCCAACCAGGTACATTCAATTAGACTTCACATAGGCAAGAAATCGATTTCTGTTGTGGTAAATCATTGAGGTTTGATAATTTATCTATACAACAATTAAGCTAAAGTAATACATCCACTTGGAAACAGTTTAATCTGGACTCATCTAAAATCTGAACTCACCTTGTTTTATAAATGGCTTGTTTAGAGCACATGAGAACTATCACCAAACTTGATTCCTGGAGTAATGAAATTTATAAATTGGTGAAAAAAAAAAAAAAAGAAAGTCTATCATGGACTGTTTGAGCTGAAGGAGTAATAGAGACCTTATTGTCAATCATCTCCATATTGCACATGGGACTCTAAGGTGCAGAGAGGGAAAGACTGAGTCCAGTATGGCTGAGTTAAGATTTGTTTCCAAATCTCCAAACTCATATGTGAGAATGCCCTATCTGAGACAACTTGCACTCCATTGATTGTCAGGACAACACATTTGCTCTGCTGTGTAGATGCAATCATTTCCCTCAAACCCCATGGGCATTCCTTTCAAAACTGCTCCTGAGGTTGAGGAAGAAAATTTCTCAGATAGAAGAGAATGCTCTTTGACCAAGAACATTTAAGGAACTGCTCTTCCCTGATAGAACCTTCAGAACAACAAATCTTCAGCACAGAATGTTTTGTAACTTTGGGGTGGATATGAACTTCCTAAATCAGAGGTAAAAAAAAAAGCACATAATATGAGGTAAAAATGAATTTATTTTGCTACATCACATTTAAGAACTCCTGTTCAACAAAGAATGCTGTAGATTTTGTTAACTTATTACAGACTAGGAGACGACTATGGAAAAATAGAATCTCTCATTCACTTCTGGTAGAGTATAAAACGAGATGTCTTTTAGAGTTACGTGGTTTAGGGCTATCTGGGAGTATCTAGTGAAAATACATATGTGCACATTCTAAGATCCAGAAATGCACAAAGAAAGCTCCTGCATAGGTCCACAACAGAACAGGCAAAAGGATGGAAGGAATTTATTTGTCCATTGCTAGAAGAATGAAAGTGAAATGCAAGGGATGAATGTTAAAATGCATTACAGCACTCAGAAATATTGAAGGTGATCTGCATAAAACACAGGTAACATTAAAAACAAAACAATAAATTCTGATAGAATGAAGTATAAAAGAAAGCAATATATGTGTGTATGTGTGCATAAGATATGTATACATATATACACATATATTCATATACACACACATATATACATATGTATAGTACAAATTTAAATAAGAAGCAGGATAAAATACATTTTTTCTTGTTATCAAGAATGTTTTGAGTCATACAAATGTATACATAACATAACAAAAAAAAACCTTTACCTGCCACTCAGATTGAGAAATAAAAACATTACAAATAAAATTCAACCTTACATGTAATTAATTGATAATTAAATCTCTAAGAACATTTCCCCTCTCCCCTGACCAGCTAGTCTGACCTTGCTGATAATTTCCATTCATGCTTTTACATATTTATTATGTGTATTTGTGCAGAAACAATATCATCTTACATGTTTAAAGCTTTATAAAAAAGACATATTGTATATATTTTGTAGAAACTAGTTTGATTTATTTGACTATTATTTTTAAAAGAAATTGTCATTACTTGTATATCATTTTGACTGTAGAGTATTTCATTGTATAAATATACCACATCTTTTTTTTCCCTTGTGTTGTTGATGAACAGATTGTTTCAACATTTTTGACATTACAAATAATGTTGACATGAGCATTTTTATACATGTCTCCTCGTTCACATGTGCATGTGTTCACCGTGCTATAAAAGTAAAACTGAAATTCCTATGGCATTGGCTTCTGCATTTCCCTAGATACTGATAATGATTACTTAAAGTGGTAGTACCAATTTACATTCTCATAAATATTCCATGAGTGTACCTGTTTTTCCACATCCTGACCAACATGGGGCTCATTCAAGGATCATTGTTAGTAGTTGGTTTTTAATTTTATTTATTGATGAATAGGAAAAGAATTCTGAGGTTAAAATATTATGCTTTTATTTACTCTTTTGGATTTGCTTGTTCATATCTCTTGTCTATTTTCTCATTTTCATCTGTTTTCTTATTGATTTATAGTAACATATATACCGAATGCTAATCTTTTGTGTTATATATTGCAAATATTTCTCCTGATCTGTGGTTTATCTTTTCAATTTGTTTATGTTTTTGATACAAAACTTTTTTTAATGGTCAAACATCCATATTTTCCTTTACTGTTTGCATTTTTCTTAATGTATTTAAAAAAAACTCCACTCTCCTATACCAAGGTCATAAAGATATTTTGCTGTATTTTCTGATAAACGTTTTTGAGTTTACTCTTCATGTTTAGATCTTTAATTGACTGGAATTGATTTGGCTTTATAATGTGAATATGGGAACCAATATTTTTTCTCATATGAATAAGCTATTGCTCCAGAAACATTTACTGAATAATCTCCGCTTTCCCTACTGATTTTAATGCCAGTTCTATCACATATCAATTTTCCATTCATTCCACATATTTTTGTTATCTGCCATATATTCAAATATGTTGGGATTTCTGTTTTGTTCCTTTATTTAAGTTGATATGTCTGTGCCTAAAAAAGCTCACTCTTCTAATGATTATGTCAGTTTGATCTACCAAAGAAGTTCCCCCTTTTTTTACTCTTTCAGTTATTCTGACTATTCTTGGCCCTTTTATTACATAAATTAATATTATAATATAACATATTAATATTATGATATAATATAGTCAAAATATATATAAGGTTTAGAATGTATAAAATATGTAAATGATATATGAATATATATGAGTCAAATTGCTAATTTCTATGACAAATCTGTTTCATAGACCATATTTCCTAAAAGCAAAGCCTGAAAGAGGGATTCTTATGAAAAATTTTCCCTTGAGTTGAGGATGAGGGAAGCAAGGTAGGGCAGGAGGCGTCTCCCATTTAGCTAAGGAAAATTCTCCAGACAAGGGGCAACTCAGAATGTTACCAACCAACATTCATGGCAGTTAAGAGATGCAGCAAGCTACCAACATTATCTACAACAATCTGTTTATTTTTAACCCTTTTACTGTTTGCCTTGAGAATACTCACCAGAGGTGCTTGCGGCTGCAGCATTTACCTCAAGATAACTCTCAATTACAGTCCTAACCTTACTCCCAAAGTTTGCCATGAAATATCTTGCTTTTATTATTATTTTCAAATCCCTCTAGTATATCAATAGTTTTTAGAAACAAATGACATCATTCTATTTATAGCATCCTGTTTTTAGCATTAAGAATGAATATGTACTCCCAAACATATAGATTTTACATTATGGTAACAGTTCTGGAAAAAAAAAATAAAGTTAGGGACAGGTGATTTAAAAACTGAAAAGGCATATTACTAAGTGAACAAAGCCAATCTGGGAATGATACATACTGTATGATTCCAACTATAAGACATTTTAGAAAAGGCAAAACTGTGGAGGTAGAAAACAGAGGATTTTTAAGGCAGTCAAAATTTTCTGTATGATACTATAATGGTGGGTACATGTTATTATATGCTTGTCCAAATCCATGGAAAGTACAACACCAAGAATGAAACTTAATGTCAGCTATGGACTTTGGGTGATTATGATGTGTTAATGTATGTTTACCAATTGTAAGAAATGAACCACTCTGGTAGAAAATGTTGATAATGGGGGAGGCTGTGCTTGTGTGGGGGTAGGGGGTATATGGAATATCTCTGTGCTTTTTTCTTAATTTTACTGTGAAGCTAAAACTGCTCAAAAAAAATAAAGTAAAAAAAGAATTTTGTACTAGATGATTGAATGGTGGAGTTCTAGTAATGCACATCTCTGAGTCTGAGATATAGTAAAAGATTCATATAAATTAATACATAGTAAGCAATAAATACAGGATCCCTTCCCCAACCACACACTCACCCTTTAAAAATATTAATTTTCCAAAACTAAGGAAGTCTTAGGTCAGCCAAGGTCTATAATTTAGGTGATTTTTGTTGAACTTTTGTAACTCTCTACCAATAAAAATAATTAAATTTTATAGTATTTATATAATAGAATATTATGAGCCAAAACAAATGAACTAAGGCTTTACATAAAACATTGTTGACTCTTACAAACATATCATTGAATAAATAAACCAAACACAAAAGAATGTCTGTATGATTTCACCTGTAAACTTTCAAAACCTGGCAGGACTAATTGGTGATAGTTAAAACCTGAATAGTCATTATATTTGAGGGGGAAAAAAGAGTGTAATAATTGAAAGGAGACATGAAGGAGGCTTATAGCTTTCTATTAACATTTTATTTCTTATAAAATGTAGTAATCATACAAATAAGTTCATTTATAATAATTCACTAGGCTATATTTTTATCATTTTTATATTTTTCTGTATTATAGTCAACTATAATATTTTTTAAAGTTTACAGTTCAACAAAGTACAGAGCAATATTTAGAATGCTATCTTTATGTAAGAAAGAATGAAAAATTAATACTTATCTACCTATATTATCTATCTACCTACACACACTTATGTTTGAAAAAAGAAACACTGAAAAATTAACAAGAAGCAAAGCATATCCTGTTATTTAAAAAAATTAAAATAAAAATTCTTATATTATACTTTGTATATACTTTTGGTTTCGAACCAAATAAATGTTTTACATATTCAAAAATAAACTTTAAAAAATAAAACCTAAAATGAAAGATCAACTTAAACAGACTTTCTCCTTCTATTTGTATTTACAATGTTTCAAGAAACCATTATTCCTATACTATCAATCAAAACAACATTTGGTTATGCAATAAAATTACATTTTTAAAAAATTAGAAAATTGAGAATATACATGCACTAAATCTCAGAAAAAGGTAAACATATTACAAGACAAAACCTGATGGTTCATGGAGAAGTGCAAAGAGGAAAAAATTCATCATAGAAGAGATTTAGGAGAATGTACAAACTTTTTTAAAAAATAAATTTATTTATTTAAATTAGTTTCAAGTATACAGTACATTGGTTAGACATCTATAATGTTCATACTTTTAATAAACTTGCCATGACCATAAGTGGGCTTGCCCAATGGTTTGAAATTCTGAGCCACCTCAACCACAGAATAAGTCTTCCTCACCCACCAACTCTTTCCCATGGATCTCCATGGAATACTCAGCATGTGAAAGGCTAGATACAGGGCAAAAGCTGAGAAATAGCCTAAGGAGGTACATGGACCCTCCCCTAAGTGCAAGGCAAATTTTCCCCAAAAGCAGAGGCAGGAAGGAAACTTAGAGAAATCGATCGATCAAGGCAAATCAGGCTTTCAAAAACTGAAAGACTGCAGGCAGAATAGGAAAGTGGAGAGAAACTATAGTTGGGTAGTCTTACACTTCTCTCTGAGTAATTGATAAAGTATATAAAAATCAATAAAAGACAAGATTTGAAAAACATTGTTATGCAACTAGACCTAATTGGCATTTATAGAACACCTCACCTCAAAACTGCAGTAAACCCATTATTTTCAGTTACATATGGAACAGTCACCAAGATAGACAAATTATTCTAGGTCATAAAACAATTTTCAATCAATATAAAGGAGTGGAATCATGCAGAATAATCCTCTGGCCGAAAGGATTTTATATTATAAGTAAACATCATTATGATATCCAGAAAATCCCCAAATATTTAGTAATTTTGTAATACCACTTTAAATAACCCATGAGTCAAACAAGGAATCAGACAGAAAATTGAAAAGTATTTCAAAATGAGTGATAATGAAAACACAACATATCTAAATGTGTGGGTTACAACTAAAGAGGTACTTAGAGGGAATTAAATAGATTTAAATGATTATATTAGAAAAGAAAGAAGGGCTGAAAGCAAGTACTTTAGCTTCCACCTTAACAAGCTAGAAAAATAAAAAAGCAAATTTTACCCAAAAATAAGTGGAAGGAAAACAACAAATATTAGTAGTAAATGAAATAGAGAAGTGACAAATTAAAAAAAGATAAATCAGTACTTTGAAAATAGTAATAAAATTAGTCAAAATCTAGCAAGGTTGGTTAAGAAAAAGAAAGAAAACACAATTGTCAATATCGGGAATAAAAGAGGGCACCTTATGATAGGTCGAGAAACATTAAAAGGATAATAAAGTGAATTGCACAGAGACTTTTATGACAATAAATTATTCAACACAGCTTAAAGGGACAAACTTTTAAAAAGTAAAACTTATCACAGGGTAACACTAGTAGAAATACAAAATCTAAAATTCCTAATATCTACTAAAAATTAAACTCATAGTAAAAAACTTTTCCATAAAGAAATTTTCAGGCTTAGATGACCTTATAACAACTCAGTGAAAGAAGAAGAGAGATAAAGCAGATTCTAAATAAATTTTTTTGAATATAAAGGAGAAAGGGGCAATTACTAACACAGTTTATGAACTGACGTAATACTGATACCAATACTTGAAAGAGACTTTAAAAAATTACAGATCAATATCTCTCATGAACATAGAGATAAAGTACTCAATAAAATATTAGTAAATCTTTGCCAACAGTTGATAAAAAGGACAAGAAATAATCAACTGCAATTTAACTCAGGAGTGCAAGGTTGTTTTAACATTTGAAAACCAAGCAGTGCAATTCACAATATTAACAGAATGAAGAGAAGAAGAAATGATCACCTTAATCAATGCAGAAATACATTTGATTGAATTTACCACTTCTTTGTAATGTTAATTCTCAGGAAACCAAGAACAGAAGAGAAATTCTTTATTCTGACAAATTATGTTTACAGAACAAAAACAAAAACAAAAACAAAATCTATGATAGCTAACACCATGCTTAATGGTGAAATATTAAATCTGTCTCCACTAAGATCAGGAAGAGGATAAAAATACCTTCTCTTTCAATTTGTATTCAACATTATACTGGAAATCC
>NW_011888801.1:11195697-11213749 GCF_000151845.1 Pteropus vampyrus
GAAGGAAGGAAGGAAGGAAGGAAGGAAGGAAGGAAGGAAGGAAAGAAAGGAGAGAGGGAGGGAGGATGGAAGGAAAATAAAGATTGAAAAGAAGAGATAAAATTGTTACTATTTGAAGTTAATCATTGTGTATATAGAAACCCTTATGGAATCTACTAAAAAACTACTAGTAGCAAAAATTAAATTTACCATAGTCACAGAAGGCAATGTCAATATATAAAAACCAAATATAATTGTAATGCTAGCAAATAAAATTTAACAAATAAAATTTATAAACTAACAATACCACCAACAATATCATAAACATTCTTAGAAAAAAATTAAATAATATGGAAGTCTTCTATATTAAAGACTATAAAATACTGTAATAAGAAATTAAGACAAAATTAAGAGATAGATGATAGATGATAGATAGATAGATGATAGACAGATAGATGATAGATAGATGATAGATAGATAGATAAAGTATCTACCATATTTTTGTATTATAAAACTCAACATGGTTAAGATGTCATTTTTTTCCCTAATGATCTAGCTTCAATGCAATCTCAATTAAAATCACATCAGGCTTTTATTTATTTATGTAATTACTTATTTTAAAAATTGGTAATATGATTCCAAAATCAATGTGGGAAACAAAGGGTCTAGAATAACTAAAACAACACTGAGAAAGAATAACAAAGCTGGAGGATGCGCAATCTCTCATTTGAAAATTTCAGAAATCATAGGAGGGAGTTCTTGGGGTAAAGACAAAAATAGGTTAATGGATTAGAGAGTCCAAAAATAGAGCCAATATATCATTTGATTTTTGACAATATCACCATATTAGGTATCTATTAGCAGTTCATTTATGATCTCACAACAAATATACACCTATTATCTTACAATTTTTGAAGATTAGGAATCGGCTCAGTTTAGCTGGATCCTCTAGCTCAGCACTGGACAGCAACGAAGGTACAACTGGGGCCTCAGTCATCTCAAAGCGACTAGTGGGAAAGGATGTGATTCCAGCTCACTCATGGGGTTATGGGCAAGATTCAGTACCTAGCAGTTTGGTAGATTGAGGACCTCGGTTTATCAGAGTTTGAACTTTAGTTTCTTAACAAATAGATCTCTCCAAAGGGGAGCTCATAACACTCCAGTTTGCTTGAAAAGACCAAGTGAGACGAGTCTGAGAGGGAAGGATGGAGAGAGAGGACTAATGATGTTCAATATTTTTACAAGGGTGTACTAATCATTCTGATATTTTGTGATGTTTCTGTTCAATTTTAATCTTTTTTTCCATTAGGTTGTTAGTGCTGTTTATACTGGATGCAAGTCTTTTCTCAGCTATATGTGCTATAAAATATAAATAATATAAATATAAATATTTTCTCTCTATCTTTGGCTTGCTTACACATTTTATTAAGAATGTCTTTTGATCAGCAGAATTTTGATGAAGTATAATTTATCCATGTTTTTTTCTTTTATGGATTTTGCTATCTGTGTCCTCTCTAAGAAATGTTTGTCTACCTCTGGGTCACAAAGATATTCTCTTATGTTTTCTACTAAATGTTTTTTATTTTTAGTTTTTACATATTAATTCTTGATCCTTTTTAAGCTAAGTTTTATGAAGTAGAAGTTGACATTTATTTTTTTCTTTATGAATATCTAATTTTTCTAAAACTATTTATTAAACATTATTTTTCCACATTGAATTGATTTCATGCCAATACTGCATGGTATTACTTATATGTGAAATTTGAAAAAGTCAAACACATAGAAACATTGAGTAGAAAAGTGTTTGCTAGTCCTGGGGTGGGAGATATAGGAAGAGGGTGGTAAGAGTATACAAACTTTCAACTATAAAATGAATAAGGTCAGAGGAGCTAATGTATAACATGGTGACTATATTGATAATACATTGTATAACTGAAACTTATTAAGAGAGTAGAACAAATGTGGCTGTAGCCTTAGCTTGTAAATTTCTATGAAATACCAACTGAGATTATGATAAGAATTACCTTAAATTTATGGGTCATTTGGAAACATTTGCATCATAAAATATGGACACTTCTAACTCATAAACATGGTATATCTTGTCATTTACTTGGGTCTTCTTTAATTTCTTTCAGCTACTTATTACATTTTTTAGTGCATGTCTTTCATGTTGTTTTTATCCTATTTTTAAATGAATTATTGTTTACCTTTATTCCATATTCCATTTTCTGATTACTTACTACTGTTACATAGAAGTAAAATTGCTTTGTATATTGTCAAGATATCCTACAATCTTACTAAATTTACTTGCTGTCCAAGTTGGATTTTTATAGATTTCTCAGGATTTTATATGTGAAAATGATGTTTTATGTGAACACAGACAATTTTACTTCTTTATTTTACCAATTATGCATGCCTTTTATTTTTTACTTCTTGCAGTGATTGAGACATCCAGTACACTGCTAAATAAAAGTGGTAAGATCAGACATCTTCACCTTGATTAGAATACAGGTGAAAATGTTTAATATTTTCTCATTGATTATACTGTTAGGTGCAATTTTTCATATGATTTTTTTTTTTAGATTGACATGTTTTCCTTCTATTTCTAGTTTTCTGAGAGTTCTCAATATGAATAATTTTTGAATTTTATCAAATTATTTTTAGGCATCAAAGATAATGATGTAATTTTCCGTGTTTGTTCTAAAAAATCTATGAATTATATTGATTTTCAAATTTAAAATAACCTTGCATCCCTAGAATAGATGCTATTTCATTATGATCTATTATCTCTTTTCATATACTCTGGATTCAATTTGCATTTATTATGTTAAGGATGTGTTTTTATATTCATGATGGTATCAGTCAATAATTTTTTTGTAATAACTTTGTCAGATTTTAATATCAGTGTTATGCTGGCATTGAAAAATAAATTGGGAAATTTCCCTCCACTCTATTTTCTGAAAGTTTGTGTAAAATTGGTTTTACTTCCTCCACAAGTGTTTGTTAGAATTCATAAGTGAGTGTAAATCACATTTGAATGTGACCTAACTTTTTTTTACTAAATAGACAACTATTCAGAACTTCTACTTCCTCTTGTGTCAGTTTTGTTAAGATGTGTTTTCAAGGAACTAATTCTTTTAAGTAGTGAAATTTATTGATATAAAATCATTAATAATAGTTTCTTATTATCCTTTTAACAGCTATAAAATCTGTAGCAATATCCCCTTTAATAGTCCTGATGCAGATCATTTGGTTTTTCTCTCTTCTTGCTCAATCTTGCTAGGGGATTATATATTATATCCATTTTTTTCAAAAAGACAATTTTTTAATTTATTTCCTATATGGTTGGTCTGTTTTCTCTCATTGGTTTTTGCTCTTTAAAATGTTCTTTTTTCTACTTGCTTTATGTTCAGTTTGATTATGTTTTTCTACATTTTTAAAATGAAACATTGAATCATTCTAAACCTGCCTTTTTTCTAATATGACCATTAATGGCTGAAAATTCCCTCTAAACACCAGTTTATCCCACAAATTTGGATATGTTGTACTTTATTAACATGTACTCTAAAATATTTTCTAATTTCTCTTGAGTTTTTCTTTGAACCATGTTTGTTGACTATTTTATACTTATCTTATTTTTCATAATTTAACTTTGCTTTGGTTAAATATCTTATATTTTAGATTTCAATATTTTAAAATGCATGGAGATTTATAGTTTCATTCAGCCTATATTTTATTTTGGTAAACCTTTTATACACACTTGAATGTTTAATTTGAGGCTATTTAACTAGATGCTGTAGACTCTAAATGTCATTTAGGTCTTCTATATCCTTATTGCTCTTATGTCTAGTTCTATCAGTTACCGAGAAATAAGTGACAAAATTTCTAACTACCATTGGGGATTTGTATAGTTTGTTCATTATTCTGTTAGTTTTTGACTCACTTATTTTGTAACTTTTACTTGCATGCATTTTTATTCCTATGTATTCCTCGTGAATTGACACCTTTATTATTATGAAGTATTTCTCTTTTTCACTGGTAAGACTCCACGACTTGAAGTTTATTTGGTTTACTATTAATCTTACCATGTCAGTTTTCTTTTTGCTATTGGTTTCATGGTATTTTTATTAATTATTGCTCAGCTAATCTAGTATAATTAAAGTTCATCTCTAATAGACAGCATATAGCTAAGTTCTATTGTCATTTTAAAAAAATCTAACCTGATAGACTGTGTCTTTTAATTGGAGTGTTTCATTCTTTTCATTTAATATTTATTGACATGCTAGATTTAGTTGCATTATTTCATTTGTTTCAATTCATCCTGTTTCTAATCTTCTCTTATCTTTTTTGTTATTATTGTTAAATATTCTTTGTTAGTAATGGATTTTAATTTAGCTTTTCAGCGATATGTCTTTGTATTACATTTAATGGTTGTTCTAGGAATTATACTAAGAATTCTTTATTCAAAAGTTAGTATTATACCACTTTACCATTACAAAGCTCTGAGCACCAAATTCAACATGTATGGGTGTTTCCCCTACACCAATATCTTATAATTCAACTCAATTATGACACTACCTACCCAGAGAGGTTCAGTCCTGCAAGACTGCCCCTCCCTTCAAGTAACAATAACAAATACAGGTGGTCACCTGCGTTTCTGACCAACTGACTATAGATCAGAGGTTCTAATAACTCTGTTTGTGAATTTGATTGATTTGCTAGAGAAGCTCACACAACTCAGAGAAACATTTTATTTACCAGATCACCAGTTTACTATACAAAAATATAACTTGGGAACAGCCAGGTAACAGAGATGCATAGATATGAAAAGATACTAGCTATTAGGGAAATGCAAATCAAAACCACAATGAGATACCTTCTCACACCTGTTAGAATAGTTATAATAAACAGGACAAGCCATAACAAATGTTGGAGAGGATACGGAGAAAAAGGAACCCTCATATACTGCTGGTGGGACTGCAAATTAGTACAGTTACTGTAGAAAGCAGTATGGAGTTTCCTCAAAAAACTAAGAATTGATCTACCATATGATCCAGCAATCTTTCTATTGGGTATTTATCCCAAAGGCTTGAAAACCCATATCAAAAAAGATATTTGTACACCGATGTTCATAGCAGCATTATTCACAATGGCCAGGACATGGAAGCAACTGAAGTGTCCTACGATAGATGATTGGCTAAAGAAGTGGTGGTACACATACACAATGGAATATTACTAAGCCATAAGAAGAGATAAAATACTGTCATTTGCGACAACATGGATGGACCTCAAGATAATCATGCTAAGCAAAATAAGCCAGACACGAAAGTTGAAAACCACATGATATCACTTATATGTGGGATATAAACCTAAAAACAACAAATGAACAGGACAAACAAACAGAAACTCATGGACATGGACAATAGACTAGTGGTTACCAGAGGGTAGTGGGGAGGGGGGTAGGGAGAGGTAGATGGGGTAAAGGGGGTCAAATATGTGGTGACAGAAAGAAATCCAACTATGGGAGGTGAACACGCAGTGTAAATATATATATGCCTTACTGTTAAAGTATACAGTTGAAACTCTTTGGATTTCATTAACCAAGGCCACCTTAAAAAAGTTAATTAATTAATCTAAAAAAAAGTTAATTAATTAATCTTAAAAAAAAAGGACGAGGAGCTTCCATGCCCTGTAAGAGTGAGCCACTTTCCCAGAACCTCCTGTAAGCTCTCTGAATTCTGCCTTTTTGAGTTTTTATGGAAGCTTCCTTACTTAGGCCTTTGGTGATTAATTCGACCCCCAGCCTCTTTACACATGAGAGGTCAGAGGAGTGGGACTAAAAGTTCCACCCCTCTAATCACGTGTGATTGGTGCTCTTGGCAACCAGCCCTCATCCTTAGGTGCATTCCAAACCATTCATTAACATAACAAGAGACACTTTTATGCTATCATAAGAAATCCCAAGCATTTTGAGTTCTGTGCCAGAATGGAGATGAAAACCGAATATATATCTCTTATTATAAATCACAATATTACTACCATGAATATAATAACCTTGCCATAGCATAGTTTCATTTATCTTTTGCTTTGCACATTTATTATAATATATGTGTGATATAATATGTATTATACACCTACAGTCTTTGTAATTGGTAAGTAATTGGACAGTGATATTTGTCATGACATGAATATCTTTTTTTCCCAAAAACATTTCACCCCAAAGTTTTTTCATCCATTGCTAATATTTTCTTGAATAAATTTTTACATTAAGAATTGCAATGTGGTTTTCTAAATCTACATTGATTAGCTGTCATTTTTGTCCCCCCTTAGAAAAATCTTCTCTACAGAAATTGAAAGCTCATGAATAAGATTTAAAAAATTATCATCACAAAGATCAGAATCTGTAGGTCATTTGTTTCTTTTCAGATGTTTAATGTTGGGGTGCTGAGTATGAAGGCCAGTCTAACTGGAATTTCCTACATCAAAGCAGAATAACAGCTCCAGGCTTCCATGGAGTTCCAAGAGCCATGACCCACGGATATCCCAAAGAGCTCTGCAGTCCCCATGGAGCTGGTTCTAGAAAAGTTAACTCAGTTAGAAATGATTAATTTCTCAACGGAGACTGTGGACTTCTAGATTTCAGTGGATTAAGCTATGTGTATCTCCACCTGATTAAATCTTGCCAATCAGCTTCTGTAAAAACAGATTTCATACCCATAGGCATCTTCTCTTTTCTGAGCTGATTATTCCCTTTCAAGCCAACAAGAAATAATCCCTGACAATCACTCTTGGGCATTACTGCAGCAGATTCTAGTCCTTTTTATCTCTGCCTTATTTACTTGGCTAACTCTCTATTTAACAGAAATTCAGAGGAATGATTATTTTTCTTCTTAAAAATATACAAAATTTCAGGTCAAAAGGGTCAGCTCTTTTGAGAACCATCCGGCATCTTGTAGTTCAGACACTTCAAAACAGAGCAACATCATTCCCATCCCCAGACATTCTTCTCGGTAGGTGTGACTCACTGGGGCAGTGAGGCACCCAACCCTGGATTTTTCACAACCCTATTGGCAAGGAAATTTTTTTAGCTATATGTAACTTCTTATCCTTACTACCTTGTTCTCAAAGGTAACTCCACTACTTTCCAGTCATATAACTTAGAACAAGTGACTTAGTGCCTCATTAATTCACTTTTTTCTTAACTATGAAACAAGGAAAATAATAATACTATGAGTGAGTATTAAAGAGACATTGTAGTGCCAGCGTGGTTCAGAGAGAATGCCCCATGATTTTAGTTCTTTGTCCTTTTTCCTCCAATGCTCTTGGCCTCACAATAATCCCTCTCTCTACTTTGTAATTAAGGACACTGAGGCTGAGAGAGATAATTGATTACTGTGGCAAGCACTTAGCTGCCTCCCCATTTCTCTTTACTGTTTTCCTCAGCCTCTCATTGAATCTACATTGATGACTCATTCCCCACTCATTCCAGACTGAGGGATTTTCCAGAAGTATGGCTTTCAGTGCAAAACCAAGATAGTCATAGGCAAACTGGATGATTGAGCATTCTAAATCTCTACTCCTAGACTTAACTGCAATTTGTTTTATTTATTTATTTTTTCCTGCTGAGGGGACATCTCATTGACTCTATCTGCTATCCCAATGAAATTTTTCTTCTGCCAGATTTTTTTTCTGCCAGAATCTCTGGAACCCTCATATGCTACATTCTAAAACCATCCCTGTGTCTTTCTGGTCTTCATCTGTCTTCTCACTTCATTTCAGATTGTTTAAGCCAAAGAGAAAGACGGTTATCACCCCTGGCAGACTTGGGTCTCTGATTTTCCTGAAATTTTCCTTTGCTAGGAGGTCTCTTATGGCCTTTCTAAGTAACCATCATCCCCAATGATTTTATTCTCATCACTACTCTCCCAATAGGCCTTGAGCTCCTGGACACCTAATGCACTGCTTTAACAGGCCAGAATCTCCCCTTGGTCCTGGATGTTCCCCATATAGACAACATCTCAAGTTATAAATACATAATCTGTTATGTAATTTGTTTAAATTTCCTAATAAGCCCGGGGCAGGGGGAAGAATATATATATACACACAAAAGGGAAAACGCTCTAGCAGTCCACTACGCATACGAGTCTTAGATTTCATAATGCCAGGGTTCATATCCCAGTTTCACTACTTTGTGTTATCTTAGACAAGGCATTTAATGCTTTAAGTCTAGTTTTCTTTGCTGTAAGAGAGAGTTAAATAATTTCCTATCAGTAATGCAATTAGAATAGTACCTAGTACACAGCAGGGACTCACTAACTGCTAATTTCCTTTATTTTCTTAAGCTAGGAACCATTACTTGTCTTCCCCAGGTCTTTCATGCTGTACCAGGAACCCAGACCTATGGGCTTTAATGAGTTGCCAGCTGGACTGTAAGAACTCTGCCGGTGCTGATGTAGTAGGTGTCTGTCGAGGCAACACAAGTATCATTGTGCAGGGGCCAGAGTCTCTCCATCTTCTATGCAGGACATGTGGTGACCAAACACCCCTGGGAAGTACCCAGAGTCACTCCCAAGCCCACCTGAGTCCTCACTGACTACACAGTGCTGAATGCACACATTGGCACTAATTCAATAAGGCTTTCCCAAAATCAATATGGCTTGGCTCCAAGTAAGCCAACTATTTAAATAAGCAAATGGAAATGCTACTGACTGGCCTCTGTTGTTTGTCTCCTAATTAATAGCATATTTGGCTGACTCAGAACAAATTTATGTGCAGAAACCAAACAATTGAAAGGTCTCATTACTAAAACCTGGGCATCCTTTTATGCAGATGAAACACTGTAATATACAGGGAATGATCATGAGCAAACAAATCTGAACTTGGCTGCACATGTACTTCCAGTTGCAAAATGGTCCCAACTGGGTTGGGCCTTGGGCTGCCTAGGCTAAGTGCCTTTTGTGGGACCCAGGAAGTCAAAACCACTGTCTTCAACCTGTAGCCTTGTCACCTATGTCAGTAATGAGACAAAGCGAGGATATTGTTATCCCCCCAAACAGCTATGTGAATTATCCTTCCTGTACCCTGATGTTGAATCTCCACTCCAAAATCCTGAACCTCTGCATATCTTCAGCCACTCAGTCACAGCCACACCCTGAGGTCATATCATAATAATGGTAAAAGTAAGAGTATAACTATCCACCTACTCCTAGAAAGTATACCATCTTCTACATTGTGCTAAGTACTTCACAAGCATTATCACATTTAATTCTCACAGCAAGCTCTTGACATAGGAACTGTTATTATCTTTACTTTAAAGATTAAGCAGCTGAGTTCCAAGTTCATATACCTAATAACTAAAAGAGGTAAGATTCACATACAGGTGTGTCTAATATCAACTTATGTATTTTCATCAGTTCCACATTACTGCCTCTTTTCTATGATCTCTAATTTAACCTTTCAATATCTGACTGAAGATTTTCTCCTCATCTGTCCTGATAAAACTGACCTAATTTAAGCCTCATGAAGAATTCTAATCTCATAGTCTTACTTTGTCTCCTCCCCAGCTCATCAACCTCAGCCCAGCTTCACTTTCTTCTCTGTCTATTTGGTTTCTGTTGTCAATCATTTCAACTACATGTTTACAAACTCTCTCTCCTCCCTGGATCCCATAATCTTTCTCTGCAGACACTGATGATGTCCAGGCCTGGATTGACACAACTACCTATTTTTTCCTTTACTGCCTTGGGGAGACAGAGTACTGCTGGATAAAATCCACCACACAAGCTGTAGTGGATTTTATCCATTGTCAATCACTTTGTCTCATTCAAAAATCCTTTATTCTGCTCCAGTTGGCTCCTTACCTATTCCCCACAATAATAACTCTCTGTCTTGTCTTTATGTTCAGGTCCCTCCATAAGGCTTTAGCTCTCGTTCTCAGCTGGTAAACTAGTAGTCTGTGTCATGAGAAAATCAAGATAATTAAGTATAAACTCCTTCAACATGTCTCTGAAATCCATTTACCTTCCCTGTTTCTGTCCCCAACCGACCCCCCAATTTCAAACATCTTGGCCTTCAGCAGGACCTCACTTTGTCAAAAAGCTCCTTGGATTCTATCTTGCCATTGTGTGTTTACAGTGTCTTTATGCTTATCATCAGTCATTTCATTTACTCCTGAGACCTCTGTCATTTCCATGTGGCCTCTATGAAAAGACTAAGTCCACAACCCTCGATTCCTCATATTAATGAAAATTTGTAGCTTCTGATAGTGCTTATCACACCTTCCTTTTCAAAATTCTTCTTCCAGCGACTTTTGTGATGACACATTTTGAATCTTAAGGTGGGCTACTCAGAGTTTTAGCTTTGACTCTCTTTTCTTCTCAATCTATCTGTTCCCCCTCTTCCACTGTATAGATTTGTATATAAGGCTACAAATACCACCTATAAGCTAAAGATTCCAAAATCAATTTCTCAAGCTCAGACTTTAGCTGAAGAGATCTGAAACTATATGTCAAAAAATAAGCTCAATCTCCTCCTCCTAAAATTGTTTTTGCAATATTTGTGTTGGTTAATTGCACTATCAATAAAATTGCCCGAAGTCAAAACTTAAGAATGACATTTTACTTTTTTATATCAATTACTCTCATACATAGACTCAATTTATTATTAAATATCATTGATTTAATCTCATTCATTCATTCTAAAATATGTATTTGAAATCCTGTGCATGTAAAATAAATAATTCCAGCTGCAGCAATGTACAACTTCATAGACATCATGCATTTTCTGCAACACACTGACTCTATGAGGTATTGTGCTACACATAGGGGATATAAGGACAAGCAATAAACAACATTTTTTGCCTCATAACTCTTAAAATCTAATGGAGGGGCATAGGCATAAATAAAAGAAGCATAAAATAAATTAAATGCTGCAAAGATACATAAGGAAATGACAATTGAGTCAGGAATTGAAGGATGAGCGAAATGCAGAGTTGAATAGAGAGGGATAAATGGGCTCATGCAGGAAAGCGACTTTCACTGACAGGCCAGTGTGACTGAAGTAGAAATTGAGGGGAAATTGTACAAAATGAGATTGAAGATTAGGGAGGAAAGAAGTTGACCATATAGACCTTTAGACTACATAAACATGTTACATCTGTGTTCTAAGAGTATTAGCAAGACAATTGGAGACATCTACAGATTTTAAGCATGTGAGTATATGTATGTGAGAGACAGAGAAAGAGAGAGTGAGAAAGAGAGACAGAGAATCAAATTTGAATTTTGAAAAAATTATTCTGGCTACAGTGTAGCAAAAGCTTGGTAAAGAGCAAGAATATATGTAGAGAAATGTTTAGACAATAGCTATTGCAGAAGAGAGGTGATGGTTTTTGTTAACCAAAACAAACAAACAAACAAACAAAACCCAATTTAGGCTATAATAGAAAAATAAAAAGTATTTATTTAAGCAAGGAAAAGAAGGTAGGGGATTGCAATGCAGGAGACACAGATTCAGGTAGTAGCTTAAATTATGCCCTGATGGGGATGAAGAAAGGCAGGGTTTATAAAGGCAAAAACCACAAGTACATTTTCCATTCAGTTCATCTAGGCAAATGAAGGATGTTGGCTATGTTAACAGAGATTGGTTAGGTCCACTATATAAATGAAGGATGCTGGCTAATGAAACAAATTGATTCCTTTCAAAGTGAAGAATGTAGATGGTCTAGTTTCCAGGGTAAGAAGAAAACAAAGTTCAGTGGTTTCATGGTTAGCTTAAAAGTTTAAAAGTTCATGGTTGGGACATACATAGGGCAAAACTCTTCATGGCCTATTGGCTCCATTTTAGTTCCCTTGACTCTCTTGGGTGAGTGTAAAGGCAGTGAGATTAGAGCCAAGTAGATAGGTTAGGGAGTTACTTGGGAAGTAAAATTAACAGAACACAACAATGTGTTGATTATAGTAGATAAAGAACAAGAGGGCGGCATATCTGATTATTACATAGGTTCCCAGCTTTTATAATTGAATGGGTAATGGTACCATACACTAAACTGAAGAACAGAGGAAGAACATTATGTGATGGGGAGGGTACTAAGGGATTATTAAGGAGATCTTGATTTTATTTCAGAATATATTGGTTTGTAGGGACTTTCAGCCTTCCAAGAAGAATTATAGATTATAAGTATGAAACTTAGAGGAAAGCTGAGTCTGGATACAAATATTTGAATATCTGCATATAGATGATTGATGAAGTCATAGTATAGATAAAAGTGTGCAGAGAAAAACTTGAGTAATCTGAGATGAGAGCCTGTGACCAAACTCTGAGAACTTTAACATTTACTGGTAGAGTAGGAAAGAATAGATTCAGAAAATAAATAGTAAGAGAAGTAAGAGAAAAACCAGGAGAGTGCTGTCTCAGGGAAGCTAAGGATAGAGAGTATTTCAAGAAGCAGGACATGATCATCAAAGCCAAAAGGTGCTAAGAGTTCAAGAAAGACAGCATATAAAAACGACATCTATTTAGTAAAGCTACTTGAAGTGGAATTATGGGAATGAAAGCCACATTGAAATGGTTGAGAAGTAGATGAGAGATAAAGAAATAAGGACATTTTCTCTTGAAAATTTCAATGAAAGAAGAGGGAGGGAAGCCAGAGCAATAGCTGGAAGAAATGTGAGATCAAGATTTTACTTGCATTTAATGGAAAGGGCTTGAGCACAATTAAAAGCTAATAGAAAAATCTAGTTAACAGGAGGAAGCTATTTTAGGGAAAAGAAAGATAATTAATCTATTTTTTAATGCTCCTGGAGGAGCAGGAGTAAATGAGATCTAGTGTTCAGTAGGAGGCTTAATCTTAGCTCCCAGGTGGGGAGTCTCCTTTGTTATAAAAAGAAAAAGAGTGGAGTAATTGGGGGCATAAACAGGTCATTTCATAGGTTTGTAATTGGGTAGACAAAGGAATTCTTGTTTGGTAACTTCTATTATTTTTTTTTTTATAAAGTAGATGTAAAGTAAAATAAGTTGAGCAAGGACTTCTGCTTCAAAGAAGATGGAGAAGACATACGTTTCCCTATTTCTCCCTCTACATTATATATGCAATATATTTCAATATTATGTGTAAAACAAATAGAAGAAGACTCTAAAAGGTGACAAGAAGGTGTCAGACTGGCTGGGCTTTGAGATGAGAAAGAACAACATAGTAGTGAGCTCCCTGGATTTCCTTTTTGTCTCATATATCTTAGATATTGAGCTGAAGAAGCAGGCAACCTGGGAACACTAATACACATAGACCAAAAAAAAAAAAAAAAAATCTTCAAAAAAGCCTGCTCTCTCTAGACAAAGGATCAAGAAATGGATAGTCTAACAAGACAGAAAACTCTAAACAATAACTGTTCTACTATAATGAAATGTAGTTCTACTTCAGCCAACAAAAGCCAAGTGGAAATTCTAGACTTCTACCCTTGTTGGCTTGTAACAAAACATTTCTTCCCTAACTGCGGTGTTAACAGAGAAGGCCAAGTAGAGGCCGAGAAGAAAAAAGTTACCCATTTTCCATAATAACCGAGATAGTATTTGAGGAAACCGAAAAGAGAACATGACTTTCATGACTGCCCCACAGTAATAAGGCATCCCTCACTATGGTATCTGGAGGACTAGTGGGGAGCTGAAACTTTCACCTCCACCCAGAGGTAATAGAGTCCTCTAACCTTAGACGTCAATAGAGGCCAAGTGCTAAACTTGAACTTCTACTCCTACATTAAAGTAATCAGGTAGTGCTTATAACTTTTCCTACCAGAGTAATATCAGTAAGAGGAATTCAGTTAAAGTAGAAGGTTTAAATAAACCCCAGAGCTTTATAGCATAATTCCTTAAATATTCAGATTTTCGCTGAAAATCATTCATTACACTAAGAACCAGGAAGATCTGAAACTGTATGAAATAAGATGATCAATAGATGTCGATGCTGAGATGACAGAGATGTTAAAATTATTTGACAAAGATTTTAAAGTAGCTATTATCTAAAAATGCTTCAATGAACAATTAAAAATGTACTTGAAATAAATAAAAAAAGAAAGAAGAAAGTCTCAGCAAAGAAATAAGAATTTTCAACAAAGAAATAGAAGATATAAGTATGAATCAAATGGAAATAAACTTCTATTTACCTATGAAGCAAAATCAATTTGGACATCAGTGAATTTCTCATCAGAAACTGTGGGAACTAAAAGGAAGTGACATAACATTTTTCAAGTGCTGAAAAGGAAAGAAGTAGCAACCCAGAATCCTATATCCAGCAACAATATCATTCAGGAAAAGGGAATTGAGACAGATTCAGATAAAGAAAAAATAGAATTTGTCATCAATAGATATACCCTAAAGGAATCATTAAAACAATTCTCTAGACAGAAAGAAAATAAAAAATGAATCTTGGAACATCAGGAAGGAAGAAAGAACATGTAAGCAAAAATTTTGGTAAGTGCAATAGACTTGCATTCTTCTCTTGAGTTTACTAAATAATATTTGATGGTTGAAGAAAAAATTATAACACAGTCTTATGTGGTTCTAAATGTAAAAGAAATATTTAAGGTAATTATATTATAAATATGAGAAAGGATGGAGAGAGACATAAGTTTCCAACATTTCACTCCAGTTGGTAAAAGAACAACAACACCAGTAGGCAGTGATGTTATGTATATATAATATAATACCTACAGCAACCATTAAGAAAACTATGCAAAGAGATGCACTCAAACACGTTATATAAATGAAAATTAAAATTGAAAAAATATGTTCACAAAACCTACAGGAAAACAGGAAATAAAAAACAAAAAAAATGAAAGAAAAGAGAGAACAAAGACAAAAATAATGGAAGTCTTAAGCCCTAGCAAATGAACAATTAGAATATAAGCGTAGATATTTCCAGAGTAGATTTTAAAATATGAACTAATCATATGTTATTTATTTAAAAAAAAAACTACAAAAATAATGATATAGTCAAGTTGAGGGTAAAGGATGAAAAAGATATATTGTACATATGTTAATCAAAGGAAAGCAGGAGTGTCTAAATTACTATCAGATAAAGTAGACTTCAGAGCAAAGAAAATTATTACCAGACACAGAAAGGGACAGTATATAATTTAGAAAGGATCAATCCATCAAGACAACACAGAAATTCTAAATATACATGTGTATTCACAATACAATATAGCTGTAACATATGTGAAGCAAAGACTGATAGAATTGAAAAGGAAAATAGACAAATTCACAACAGTAGTTGTAGACTCCAGTATGCTCCTCTAAGCAATTAATACAACTAGACAAAAAATCAGCAGGAATATAGAAGAATCTGACATCATCAGCCAACTAGATCTAATCAACATTTATAGAACACCTCCCCCAACAACAGGAGAATACGCATTATTCTCATGTTCTTGCAAAAAAGAATATACCAAGATGTACTATATCTTAGGCCATAAAATAATCCTCAACACATTTAAAAGAATTTAAATCATACAGTTTGTTCTTGCACCATAATGAAGTCAAACTAGAAATCAAAAACATAAATATGACAGGAAAATCTCTAAACACTTGGAAACTAAACAATATACTTCTAAATAAAACAAAAACTTAAGAGAAAGTCTCTAGGAGAATTTTTAAAAATTGTTAAATTGGATTATCAAAATTTGTGGTACACAGTTGAAAGCAGTGCTAAGCAGAAATTTTTCAGCACTAAATACATACATTATAAAGAAGAAAATTATCAAAACAATCATATAAGCCTCCACTTCAAGACACTCGGGGGAAATAAGTAAAATAAATCCAAAGCAATCAACAGGAAAAAAAAATAATAAAAAACGGAAATCGATAAAATTGCATACAGAGAAAAAATAATGAAACAAAGATCTGATTTTTTGAGATAATCAATAATAATCAATAAAATTGATAAAACTCTGGAAACACTAACAAGGGAAAAAAGACATGAATATCTAATATCAAGAATTACTAATTATTAATTACTAATATCAGGAAATTGAAGATATCACTACAGACCCTGAAGACATCTAAAAGATAATAAAGGAATACTCTGAACAACTCTGCAAATACATATTTGAGAACTTGGGTGAAATGGGCCAATTCCTCCAAAAAATTATTATAATTTATCCAATATTAAACATAATTTTAATATACTACTTTTATTAATTTTTGAATTTATTATTTAACCACTGCCTCTTAAAAAATGCAAACCCAGATTTTACTGATGAATTCTACCAAATATTTAGATGAATACCCACTGTACACAATCAATCCTAGAGAGTAGTACTAGATGGAACACTCCTCAATTCATTTTATCAAGCTAGTATTACCTGATACCAAAACAAGACAAAGATGGTACAAAAAAAAAAAATTATTGCTATATTTATCCCTGATAAATATAGAGACAAAATCCTTAAAAATACATTAGTAAATAGATTCAACGATGTATAAGAAGAATTATTCACCATGGTCAAATGAGATTTATTCCAGGGATATAAGGATAGCTTAATATTTGAAAATCTACTAGGCAATCAACCACATTAAAAAGTTAAAGGAAAAAAAATCACAAATCATATCAATCAATGCAGAGAAAACATTTGATTGTATTCAATACCTGTGATAATAACTCTTAGGAAAATAGGGATAGAGAGAAACTTCTTCATAATAATAAAAAAAACTTAATAAAGAACATCTACAAAAATATTTGCATTTAACATTACACTTAATAATGTAAAAATGAACTAGGAACAAAGAATGTCCTCTGTCAGCAATCTTATTTAACATAGTCCTGGATGTTATAGCTACTACAATAAGAAAAGAAAATGAAACAAATGACATACATATTAGAAAGAAGGAAATAAAACTATTTCTATTAGAAGATAGCATGGTTGATTACATAGGAAATTCTAAGAAATCTATGGGAAAAAACTCTTAGAACTAATATATTATTTCAGTAAGGTTGCAGGAAATGAAATAAACATACAAAAATTAATTGTTTTTATATACTGGCAATGAACATATGAATACCAAAAATTTAGATATAATACCATTTATTTTAAATATATTTTCAGTATTAGTGTAAATATAACAAGTATAGAACTTTATGCTAAAAACTACAAACTGTTTATGAAAGAAATCACATAAGATCTAAATAAATGGAGATACATTCCATTTTCATAGATTGGAAAACTCAATATAGTAAAGATGTCAATTCTTCCCTAATTGATATACAAGTTGAATACAATTATTATCAAATTTACAGTGAGAATTTTATGGACATGAACAAGATTATTCTAAATGTAATGGAAAAGTAAAGAACTAGAATAGCTCAAAGAATTTTAAAATGGATAAACAACAATAAATCAGTGTGTCTGATAGCTACAGTAATCGAGACTGTGTGGTATTGAAGGATGGCTGTACACATAGATATATGGAACAGAAGAGATAATCCAGAAGCAGAAGTAGACTTACATAAATATGCCCAACTGATTTTTGATGAAAGAGTAAAGTAAGTAAAAAATAACCTAAGTATCACACCTTATACAAAAAGTAACTCAAAATACATCACAAACTTAAATGTAAAATGTAAAACTATAAAACAACTTATTAAAAAATAATAGAAAATCTTTGAGACTTAATACCAGGCAAAAAGTTTTTAAACTTGCACTATTTATAAAAGGAAAAATTGACTAGACTTTATCAACATTTAAATTGCTTGCTGCATGAAAGACCTTGTGAAGAGGTTGAAAAGACAAGCTATAGGCTGAGAGGATACATTTGCAAACCACATATCTGACAAATGACTAGTATCTAAAATATACAAAGAACTCTCAAAAACAAATAGCAAAATAATCTAATTAGAAAACTGGTAAAGACACAAAGACATTTCACCAAAGAGGATACTCAGATGGCAAGAAAAGGTATTCAATATCATTAGTTATTAGAGAAATAAAAATGAAAAGCACAATGAGATATCACTACAAACCTATCAGAATGGCTAAAATAGAATAGTGACAACGCTAAATGCTAGAAAGGATACAGAGAAACTAGA